>NW_027187368.1:13859402-13978557 GCF_028583685.1 Petaurus breviceps papuanus | reverse complement strand
GCTTACATCTCCATGGGTCTCAGTTTCTTCATCTGTAAAATGAGGGGTTATAGTAGATGGTTTCTGAGGTCCTTCCTATCTGTATAGATCTATGATCTGTGAGGCCTAGAGAGCGTGACTTTCCTAATAATACACAGGCAGAAACTAGCAGAACCAAACCTAGATCCTCCATCCCCACATCTAGTATTATTTGTATTATGCCCCACTGCCCTACAGGAAAGGGCTCAGAGAGGGCATCCTTCCCTCGGGCTGGCTCCCAAAGACTGAATGTTGGGCCTTTGCCTACCAGAAGACTGCCACTCCCTGGCAGAGCCGGATGCCCCACCCCATTAGCTCACTAGCATTGGCTGGACCGCCACACTTTCTCTCTGTGCAGACCCAAGGCTGATCTCCCCACCCCAGCCTCCCCAAATGACTCATCTCACCCTCACTGGGTGGCGACTAAGCCTGGGTGGGGGAATAAATAGGACTAGGGCAAGAGGAAGTGGTGGAGATGATCCAAGTGGCAGGTGGAATAAAAGGCTGAATGGGAGGCCAGGGAACTCCTGGGAGCTTTAAAGTTTCCTTTATCCCTGGGGAAAATTCTCTGACCACCCACTGTGATTGTGAACTAAATCCCCCTCATTTTGCAAATCTTGTTATCTGGGCTTTCTCTGAATGTCTGAAAAGTTGGGAGCAGCTTCCCATGCCCACAGGTTTCCTATTATTCTACCCGACACCTGTTTCAGCAGTCAGCTCTGCTCTCTGGGCTGTGTGACCTTAGCTAAACCACTTTCCCTTTCTGGGACTGTTTCATCATCCGTCAAATGATCACACCTGCCCTACCTTTTCTCTGGGGTCTAACCCTGTCCAAGGGGATAAGCCCTCGTCTAAAGTCTAAGAATCTTTGCCTTTGAACTGGGAAGCAGAGGGTAGAAAGAAGCCCCTCTTTCTACAATGGAAATGGCCCTAGCCTGGGGAGTCAGATGACCTGGATTCCTCTTCTATTCATTTGCTTTGTCACAGAGCAGGCTAGGGGCAAATCCCTACCTCTACATGAGCTTCAATTTTCCCCCTATATGGAAACCCTGTGTGTGTATGGGGTAGAGACAAGGGCGGGGAGGGGAACTAGTCTCTAACATTCTAGGATAAAGGAAAGAGTCGTGTTGAAGGGACAGAAAACTGGGGCTCGGAGCTAGTGTGATTCGGAGAACAGGGAAACTACTCCCCAGGTCCTTTCATTGTCTGACAGAGCAGTGGCGGGGGAACCATGGCCCTCACCCAGGCTTCTCCCTCCTCTCCCCTCCACTTCCCTCCCCATATTCAGACTGATGCTGTTCAACCTGTACATTTATTTACATGAAAGCCAGCGCTCTTGAATCTCCTCTTCGTTCTGAGGATGTGACCCATAACCCCAGCCCTCACCCCAGGCTGCTGTAACATCATAACTGTCCCATGGAACTATAATGGCCCAGCAGTGAAATATCATCCAAGCCTAGGTGGGAGTTTGGGACCAGCAGTGAGGCCATTCCTGGGCACTTCTGGATGGCAAAGATGTCATCTAAAGATGTCATCTGCTCATGTCACCGTGCCTTCTGAAGTTATATAAGGAGAGATGGCAAGGGCTTCTGGGTAGCAGATCTACAAGAGTTAGCTGACTCTGTTAGGAGACTGCTGGAGTGCCCCTACCCCCCACCCCCTCTGCTTTCCCAGGTTTTGCTGACCCGTGGTGGGATGTGTATATGTGATGGGGGGAGAGAGGCAGGGAGAAGGGACATAGGGAAGGGCAGGGCTGCCCTCCTCCTGAGTTCTGGCTCACTCACACACAGAAGTTCCTGCCTGTTGGTGGTCACTATGAAATGGTGCTTTCATTGGGGTGAGGAGGCCGGCTAGGGGCCCAGCTGGTCTACATTAGCACCACAGCTTCTCTGGACTCTAGCTATGTGGGGGAATCCTTTTCTGGGGAGGAGGCAGGTTCCATCTCTCTCTGCCTCCGTTGGTGGCTTGGGAAGGCCAGAGGGCAATCAGAAAACACAAAGCCCTTGTCTGTCTACCCCTACCCTCACCCCCCTGGCTAGGGACTCCTTCTGGGATCTGGGTCAGGGGCTTGCTTCCTTCCTTTCTTCCTTCCTTCCTTCTGTTCTGTGCAATGAGCTTTCTGGCATAATAGGAACTGTTTTTATCCTGGATTCCCCCCACCCCAGCTGTAACACTCACCCAGCAAACAGTGATTTAGAGTCTGGGTATCCTTCGTGTTTAGGGGAAGTGGGAGCATTTGGGCACCCAGGATCATAGGATTTAGAGTTGAAAGGGAAGTTTAGAGAACATTTAGTAAAATCCCCTCAGTTAGAGGAGGAAACTGAGGCCCAGAGATCATAACTTGCTCAAGGTGCCACAGCTAGTAAGTAGCAGAACTAGAATTCAAATCCAGGTCTCATGGCACCAAATCCAGTTCTTTTTCCATTATGCTATAACGTCTTCTACTCTTCCAAGGACCCCTAAGTCTGATCATGAGCCACACCCACCTGCTAGCCCCAAGAAAGGGCTATTAACTCCCCTTGAGGCTGGAAGGTGGGAAAAGGGATTGGGGCAGTGAAGCTACTTAGATGTAGCATGGGAAACAAGGTCCTGAGGTCAGAGGAGTTTCTGGAGTGAAAACTGGATGGGGTTGTGGATAAGCCTGTCCCTTCTGAAACATGGGCTCTGTAGCCCCAGCAGAGTGAGAGGAGGGGGCCCTCCCTCTGAATTCCCTCCCAATGCTCAGAAAATAGGACCCAAGAGTAGGAACAAGTACATGGAATTGGGAGTCAGAAGATTTGGGTTCTGATCCCAGTCTGCTATCTGATCACTGTGTGACCACAGAGAATAATTTCCCCACTCTGGCCTCACTCAGTTTCCCCCTCTGTCAAATGAGAGAATTGGACTAGATGAGCTCTATGGCCCCTTCTTGCCTGAAATCCTATGAAGCCTGTGTTATGAGGTGGTATCCAGTCAGGGAAGCATGACAAGACCCAGAGGGTTAATTGTGTGTTTGTGTGTCAGGGGTCTGGAAAAGAAGATTCTTTGAGAACAGGGAGGGATCTGGGTCTGGTCACCTTTTGGCAGGGGAAGCCCCCACCTTGAGCCAGAGAATGGGTCGGGCCTCAGTTAGGAGGCAAGTCCACCAAGCACGAGCTGTTGGAGTCTAGGCATGGTCATCCCGACTAGCGTTTCCTTGGGGGCCCTCCCAGCTGTAGGGCCCTTGCACCCCCTGAGGCTCTCTGGGTTGTTCTGATGCAGCCTCCACACAGCCCCCCTGGCCTCAGACTCCCAGAGCCATCAGGGCTCCTGAGCTGCTGATCTTCTTAAAACGGTTGGCAGCACTCACAGCGATGAAATTTTTCTAGGGGAGAATAGAGAGTGTCTAGTCAGGACATGGGCTTTCTTCCCCCAAGATTCGTTCAAAGAACAATGGCCCTTAGGACAATTGTGTTGATCGTGTTAGTATTTCACCCATGTTCATCTGTCAAAATCCTTTAAGGCCCAACTCAGCTGTTGCCTCTTCCAGGAAGCCTGCCCTGATTTCTCCCAGATGAAAGTGTTCTCACTCTCCTCAGACACTACCCTAAATCACTTCTTAGGTACCTATCCTAAGTGAGGATCACGCATTGTTTTGTATTAGAGGTGGTAGAAAGAGAACTGGCTCCAAAGAGAGGATGTTTTCAGTTCAGATTCCATCTCTGATATTTACTACCCATGTGACTTTGGACAAGTCCCTTTGCTCTTTGAACCTCAGTTTTCTCACCTGTAAAATGGGGATAATAATAATTGCACGAGAACTCTAACAAATATGGTACCTGGAGCAAATATCCTAATATGTGGCCAAGAAAAACATAAAAGTCTCCCTCTTACCAACCTTTTTCAGACAATTCAGTTCTAACTGAATCCTAAGGTCAAATGTTTCTGAACTTTGACTCTACAAAGAAATACATATAATGTTGGTACCCTCTAAATTTTAGCACCCTAGAACAAAGCCCCAGTTGCCCCACCCTGGTTACACTCGTACCTAAATCTGTCATGAGAAAAGTTCTTTGTAAACCCCCAAGGAGTGAAGAAATGGCAGTTACTGTTGTTACTTCAATTCTTCAGGCATCCATGATTTCATCAGGGCAAGTACCACTATGATATAAGCCATCACAGCATCTTCACACCTTGGAGGGTTCTCATAAGGTATTATAGCCAAACCACATTGCCTTGGGGGGAGGGGGGTGTCAGGGCACGAGCTTCCTCTCTGCATTCAGCTAGGCTAGATCTCCTGAGTCAGACACAGTCTAGCACCAAGCTGTTTTCAAAGCCACAGATTGGCAAGACCGACCAAAGTCTGTGCTGCCTCTGAGAGCCCAGCATCACCCACCTCCATGATGCTGGGAGGCAGCATCAAAAGAAGCTTTTATTCTATCACTATCACAATTATCATCATTGTCTACAAGTACCACTGCCCAGGTCTCACTTTATCTTTATGTGAGGCCCCTGTTGGAGTACAGGTTTGGAAAATGTTTGCTAGATTGAATCAAATCATAGGCAGCTAGATGGCACAGTGGACAGGGACCAATCATGCAGTGAGGAAGATCCTAATTCAAACCCACCCTTAGATATTTACTAGCTGTGTGACCCTTGGCAAGTCATTTTACCTCTGTCTGACTCAGTTTTCTCACTTGAAAAATGGGGATAATAATAGCACCTACTTCCTAGCATCGTTGTGAAGATCAAATGAGATGATATTTGTAAAACTTTTGGGAAACCTTAAAGCTCTCTATAAGGGCTAGCTAATTCTTATTAATTATTCTTATTAAGGGGCGGCAAGGTGGTACAGTGAATAGAACACTGGCCCTGCAGTCAGCAGGACCTGAGTTCAAATCCAACCTCAGACACAACACAAAAACTAGTTGTGTGACCTTGGGAAAGTCACTTAACCCCAACTGCCCTCCAAAAAGCAAAAAAAAATTTATTATTATTAAACTGAACTAACTGACTTGAAGGTCCCTTCTAACTCCAGTTCTGTCATCCTCTGATTTGCATGGTACATATTTTGCATGTATGGTTTTTTGCACCTTAGAATGTGAATTCCTTGAGGGCAGGGACTGTGTTTTAACCTTTTAAAAAATTCCTCAGTAGTCAGCACTGTGCCCAGTACACAGTAAGCACTTAATAAATGCTTGTTCATTTGTTTTTAAATTTTTATTTATTTATTTTTGGAGGGAGGAAAGCAGGGTAATTGGGGTTAAGTGACTTGCCCAAGGTCACACAGCTAGTAAGTGTTAAGTGTCTGAGGTAAAATTTGAACTCAGGTCCTCCTGACTCCAGGGCCAGTGATCTATTCACTGCACCACCTAGCCACCCCTTAATAAATGCTTGTTGATCAAACGACTAAACCTAACTGAATCAAATAACAGGACTGCCACTCTGGCCATAGTTGAAATGAAAGAGATCATCATTTGAAATCAGAGGGCCCAAGTGCTATTTCTGATTCTGTTCCTTACTACCTAGATGACCTTGGAAAAGTCACTTACCCCAACTCCAAAAGGTGGGAGGGGAGTTTGGTCTTGATGGTTTTTTGCAACTCCCTGCCTTGATGCCAAGGCAGTGAGCTTGGGGCAGCCTGCCTCCCTGACCCAAATACTGTGAACTGCTCCAGGGCCCCTCTGCTGGCCCCACCCTCCTGGCCTCATCCATCCCCTCTTTGACCCAAATACCTTCCAGCGTCGCTTCATCACATATTTCTTGAGCAGAATCTGAGACTTGAGGAGTCGGTTACAGCGCTTGGCCTTCTCCGCCAGGTTGTTGAGCCAGGGGTGTGCTAGACACTGAGCCGCACTCATCCGTTCTCTAGGGAGGCAGCGGAAGGGAAGTGGCTCCGTCAGAGTCCACATCCCCCCTGCCTGGGCTCTGCGGAGCCCGCTGACCCACATATCCCAGACCCCATGGAGGCATGGGAGGAAGGGCCCTTGGCTGGGAGGAGAGAATCCCAGAACGCCAAAGCTGGAAGGGGCTTTAGGGATCATTTTCATCATAGTCCAGCGGTTCTCAAATTTTTTCATCTCAGGATTCCTTCACACTCTTAAAAATTATTGAGTTCCCCTCCAAAGAGCTTTTGTTATTGGGTAATATATCTCTCAGTATTTACTATATTAGAAATTAAAATGTCTTAGGATTCCTATAAAGATAGTTTTGACTCTGCAGATTCCCTGGGACTCTGCAGACTCTGCAGATTCAACAATTGGGGACCCCCAGGGGTCCCAGGACAACACTTTGAAAACCACTGATCTAGTCTAACCTCATGTCACAGTTGGGGAAACTGAAGCCAGGAGAGAGAAAAGGATCTGTCCACAGTGAGTGAGCAGCAGAAACAGAACTAGAGCTTGAGTCTCCCAAGTTGTAGGCCATTTTGTATGGGTGATTTAAAGCAATGAATGGGACTGGGGTCAGGTGGAGTCACAGAAGAGATGAAGAGTCAGGATGGGGAAAATGACCAGGGCCCAGGCCTCACCCGGGGGTCTTGATGATGAGCTTGGATACAAAGTCCTTTGCCTCCTCTGAGATGGTCTCGAAGGTCTCCTCATCAAAATACCAATTGGCGGCCAGGACATTGTTGAGGGTCTCAGTGTCATCATCTCCCAGGAATGGGGAGAGGCCACTCAGCCTGCCAGGAGGGGTGGGAGGGGAAAGTATGAGTAGGAAGAAAGGGTTATGAGGGAGGAGAAGAGAGGGAGAGGGAGAAGAGTCAGAGTAGTATGACTGTAAATGCCAAAAGATGGAAGGAAAATCTTTTCATCATAAGAACTATCTCAAAGTGGAATGAATGGCTTACACTAGAGATATCAGGGATTCTTAACTTTGCATCCTGACCCGCCCCCCCCCCCCAGCAGCCTAGTAAAGCCTATGAACCCCTTCTAGAATTGTGTTTCTAGATGCATCAAATAAAATGCATGGGATTACAAAGAAATCCAATTACACTGAAATACAGTTTTCAACATGCAAATAGGTGGTGCAGTGAATAGAGCACTGGCCCTGAAGTCAGGAGGACCTGAGTTCAAATCTGGCCTCAGACACTTGACACTTAAATAGCTGTGTGACCTTGGGCAAGTCACTTAACCCCAATTACCTTGCCTTCCCCCATTCAAAAAAATACAGTATTTAAAATATATTTTAAAAAAAACAAGTTTAACAGATGTCAGATTAAGAACCCCTTCCATAGAAGTAATGAGTCTCCAATAACTGCCAGTGTGACCACCGGATCAGGAATTTGTATAGAGGATTCCTATTCAGGTATGGGTTAGACTAGTCTTTGAAGCTCCTTTCAGCTTAGATTCTATAATTCTGTCTCCAAATAATCTCAGATCTCTTCAGTTCCAAGTCTATGATTCCATGATTATATGACTTTTTCCAATAGCAAACTGCAAACTGAACCCAGTTCAGTGTACACAGTAGGTGCTTAATAGCTATTTCTTGAATGAATGAATGAATGAAGCAGGGAGGAGGCATGAACTCCAGGATATTGGTATTTTTCTTTATCAGAAGGAAAGGATGCAATTTAGTTCTTCCAGCCACAAAATCTATGGGGTTTTGCTGTCCCGTGCCATCTTCAACACCCCCACTTCCAAAAAACAGTTGGGATGCTTTACTACAGACTTTAGAGAAACATGGGGATGATAGGGGTTGAAGTGGAGAGAAGCACCATAGTAGGGAAAGTTCAGAAAGGGTAGTGAGGTTAAAAAAAAAAAAGAAAGAAAGGGGGCAGCTAGGTGGCGCAGTGAATAGAACACCGGACCTTAAGTTAGGAGGACCTGAGTTCAAATCCAGCCTCAGACACTTAACACAAAAAAACTAGCTGTGTGACCTTGGGCAAGTCACTTAACCCCAATTGCCCTACCTTTCCCCCTCCAAAGGAAAAAAAAAAGGAAAGGGATCCATCAAAACAATTTACACTATAAACTCCAGCAATGCAGACAGAAACAACAAAACAAACAAAATTGAATTCTATGAAATAATAATGACCACCCTTAGCCTCAAAGAAGAGCTAGAAGAAGGTGTCTTCCTCCCGTCCTTGCAGAAGTGGGGGACTGTGGGTATGGAACACTGCACATAATGTTAGATTTGGTCAATTCGTTAATTTGCTAAACTGGTTTGGTTTTTTCTCTTTTTTTTTCACCTTTTTTTTCCCTCTTATTCTTTGTTATAAGGGAGGGCTCTCTGGGAATGAGGAGCATAGATGGGGAACTGTAAGAGATATGAAAACAAAAACTTTATTTTTTAAACAAAGAGCCCGGCTCCTCTGTCGATGTAGATTGGCACTTCCCCTTCAGCAGTCACAGAGAGTTCCCTGGAGTACTGAGGAGCTGTGTGACTTACCCACATTCACATAGACTGTACATGTCAAAGGGAGAACTTGAATCCAGGTCTATCCTGGCTCTGAGGCTGCCTCATATATCACACCTCATTATCTAATATTAATTGGAATAACAAGTGGATAACTGCCAAAGTGGGTAGATCAATTGACCAGGAATCAGAAAGACCTGAGTTCAAATCCAGCTTCAGACATTAGCTGAGAAAGTTACTTAATCTGTGACTTCAATTTCCTCATCTCTAAAATGGGGATAACAATAGCACCTAAGATGATATTTGTAAAAAGCTCTTTGTAAACCTTAAAGCAGCTGGTGCCAGTCCTGAAGTCAAGAAGACTCATCTCCCTGAGTTCAAATCTAGCCTCAAAAAGTTATTAGCTGTGTGACCCTGGGCAAGTCATTTAATCCTGTCTGCCTCTGTTTCCTCATCTGTAAAAATGAACTGGAGAAAGAAATATTAAACCACTCTAGTATCTTTGCTAAGAAAACCCCAACTGGGGTCACTAAGAGTCAGATATGACTAAATCAACACAGCAACAGCAAACTTTAAAGCACCATATAAATACTAACTTATTGCATATGACTTTTCGAAGGACCTTCACATCTGTGGCTGCAAGGGAAGTGTTATCATCCCCATTTTAGAGATGGGAAATCTGAGGCCCACAAACGGGAACAGACTTCCCCCAAATCACCCAGCAAGTCAGTGGCAGAGCTGATGTCCCAGCAGCTCTGACCCCTGAAGAGGGACCGTCTGTCCCCGCCTACTCAGAAGCCATCTGACCCTCTGCCCAACAGGCAGCAGGAAGCACCCTGTGGCGGGAAGCCTCATTCCTCCTCCAGCCTTGGATGCCTCCTGGAAGATCACACCCTCCTGTTCCCTTTCTCAAGTCTCTGAGAACCTCCAGCTTCTAGGACCAGAACATTGGGCTCTAACTTCCTTCCTCTCGAAGTCTCTGATAATTCACCTTTGGTTCTTACGGAAGTTATTTCCTCTCTTGAGAGTCTGATTTTTTTTTCATTCCCTTTCCCTCTTTCTCTCCTTTACTAGCCTCAAGAAGGTTAGCAAACAAATAACTTTAACTAAAACTCACATTTCTATGGCATTTTAAAGTTTACAAAGTTGCTTTCTCCCTGTAACAAACCGGTGAGGGAAGCCTAAAGTATCTAGTGATCCATCCTCGCTATAGAAATGAGAATTATGGTTGATGAGGAGAGAGATCTGTCTGGTTTGGGTTCAGATTGATGATGTTATGAGTATTGGGAAGTCCCAGCAAGGAAACTGCCTTCACCAATGCCTCTTGGCAGCCACTCTGTGATTTACAGCCTTATAGAGTTACTTTGGGGCATGGAGAGGTTAGGTGACTTGGCCCAGAGTCAAAGAGGCAGCAGGTGTCAGAGGTGGGACTCAAACCCAGCTCTTTCTGGCTCCAAAGCCAGTTTTCTATCTATCACACCTCTCTCAGGAGCTATTATTATCTCCATTATGCACTTGGAGAACCTTGGCTCCCAGAGATGAAGAGACTTGTCCAGAGACTGGTGCTTTCTGACTCTAACTGCAGTGGTTTTTCCCCTATACCTGCTCCCAGGATTTAGAGAGAGCTAGAAGGGACAGTGGAGATCTTCTAGCCCCCTCATTTCACAGATGGGAAAACAGGCCCAGAGTGGTCCAGGACACACCCAGGCAGCAAGAAGCAAAAGTGGGATGCAATCCCATAAGTGCTGGCTCTGAGACTAGCACCCTGGGCACAACTGGCCAAGCCATGAATTCTATACCCTCTGCTTTCCACCCTCAGCTAGGGGAGGCCCCTTCCCCTTTTCCTTGGGCTTCGGGGAAAGGCCCAGAGGCCTGGCTCACAGCATGTAGGTGATGACGCCCATACTCCACATATCTGTTTTATCAGATATTTGGTCGTAATTCACCACCTCTGGGGACAGGAACTCAGGGGTCCCAAAGTTGACTTTGAGCTTCTCGTTGGGATTGTACCTGGAGTGGGAAAGGGGAGAGGGGCACAGGGTCAGGTTCAGGTGCCAGTGGATGGATGTTGGCTCCCAAAAGGATCGTTCCCCTTTTGCCTTCCCCTTCCACTTCCGGGCACACAGCCAGGAAGCCCAGGGCCCAATCACAGGGCATGCTGGTGTTCTCAAACTCCTGGCCAAACCCCTGGGAAGACTGCAGACCGCAGACTGGGACACTCCCCTTCCTCTGGCCAGCCCTCCCCTCCCCACCCTAAGCTGGAGGTCACAGGGCTGGGGAAAAATGGCTCTTCCCTACCCCACCCACTAACCCTGGGGCCAGGGGGAGGACAGGACAGGGGAGGGAGAAGAGGAGGGGTACCTCCGTGCCAGGCCAAAGTCGATGATCTTCACCATGTGTCCCGTGGTGCTGACACACAAGATGTTCTCAGGCTGCAGAGAAAGGACAAGGCCCCCACACCCACACAGCCCCTCAGACCCAGAGGCTCCTATTTCTGCCCTGGTCAGAATGCCTATCCTGATTACCCCAACACCACCTGCCACCCCTCTCCCCAAATAATCTCAAGCACTCCTTGGGGAAAGGCCCTCCCCACTCCCCTTCTTCAACTCTTCAAATTGTCTCTTTTCTTCAAGGCGTCATGACATGAGCTTTTAATACTGGCCCTGACACTCACTATATGACCCTGGTCCTCTCTCTGGGCCTCTTTTCCCATCTCTAAAGTGAGGTGGATGGACTTTACTGTTCCTTTCAGCCTATGTTCTGACATTCTGTTAAGGCCCCCAGCTCTGCCATTCTATCTTCTAACATTTTGTGTTCTGACATTCTGTTAGACCCCTCCTGCAGCTCTGACATTCTCTTTTCTAAGGACCTTCTCCCTCACCCTGACATTCTATATGCTAAGGTCGCTCCCAGCTCTGCCAATCCATGTTTTAACATTCTGTGATCTAGCATTCTGTGTTTTCACATTTTGTCAGCCCTTCCCTGTCCCAGTTTTGACATTCTCTTTTCTAAGGACCTCTCATCCTCTGCCATTCTATGTGCTAAGGTCCTTCCCAGCTCTGCCAACCAATTGGGAATGTTCTGTGTTCTAACACTCTGCTAGACCTCCCCCACCCCAAGTTCTGATGTTCTATTTTGTAAGGATCAGCTGTCTCCCACTCTGACAGTCTACATTCTAATATCCTGTTAAATACCACCCCCAAGTGCTGACATTCTATTTTCTAAGGACCACCGCCCCCCATCCCTGACATTCTGTTGTTCTAAGATCTCTTGCAGCTCTCACATTCTATGGTCTAACATTCTGTGTTCTAACATTCTACTAGATATTCCCCCACCCCCAAGTTATGAAATTCTATTTTCTAAGGACCCCTCCCCAAAACACATTCTTCTGTCGTTCTGTGTTCTAATGTCCCTCCTAGCATTCTGAATCTTGCCATTGTCTGAATGTCCCTCTGGGGAGGGGGGACAGGGCATCCCTCCCCATCATCTCTGTATAACTCACACCCAGGTCTGATCTTTGGTGATGACAAACCAGTAGAAAGATTAATGTTAGGGCAGTTCATCTCCACTGCAGGCCCCAACTCCTTGTAGTGCCCAGTACCCCTCTGCAGCCACTGGCTTCTCAAGGCCCCCCACCTCGGTCTGTCCTGCTCAGACAGTATCCTGGGCTTGGACCTCCCTCCCTGTTCCCCCAAAGCAAAACCTGTTCCCAACTAAAGTTTTGAAAAACTTGGGTGTTACCGAACGGTAAGAATAGAATTCTAATAGTATTAGATTCCAGCACCAACCCGGGACAGTGGGTATATGATCTTCTAACTAGGAGTTAGTCCATGTTATCTCCCCCACTAGGCTATAACAATTATTATTTATACTTCAAAACTCTGTAGACTTTAATTTTTAGAAAGGACCTTCCTCACTCAGCCTGTGCAGCAGAGAATGGATTATTATTCCCTATTTTAAAGATGCCTAAAGTAAGACTGGAAGACCCCCAGAAAGCAGGGGTTCTCTCCCCATGTAAGTTCTGCAAACTAAAGACAGTGTTCCACCCAAGCAGGGCCCATAGGACATTCATGGCTGACTATTCCAGGTCTATTCACAACCACCATCCCATGCCCCTCACCCCTCCTCCCCAGTCCACTGACCAAGCTCAGGCTGCCTCTGGCAACCCATGTTACCTTGAGGTCTAGATGAAGAACTCTCATTTTGTGCATAAAGAGGATCCCCTCACAGATTTGTCTGACGAACACCATGGTATCCACCTCCGTCAGCTGGTAGTCCTCATCCACAATTCTCTCAAACAGCTCTCCGCCCTCCACACTGGGTGTTATAAGTTATACAGTGGGTGTATAACAAACACCATGACCCTAGACTCCAGTCACCCTCTCTTCCCAGGCAGCCCCATCCAACAAACATCATCATCAGAGTTGACATTTCTATATCGATTTCCCCACACAGCTCTGTGAAGGTTGAACATGAGGATTATCAATCCCATTTTAAAGATGGGGAAACCGAGGCTCAGGGCGAGATTGTGACTTGCCTAGGATCACATAGCCAGTACTTTTGCCTAACATCCAATCCCTCTACAATGCAGCGGTGCCCCACCTTTGTAACCTCAGGCTCATATTCTCCATACCCTCTAGACCAGGGATGGGGAACCTGCATTCTACCCAAGCTGTACTTCTCTCAGGGCCCCAATTGTCCTCCTTTTCAGGCAAACCTTGACACCGCCTTTGACTCTTCTTTCTCCTTCACCCCTTCCATCCAGTTAACCAGTCAGTTTTGTGTCTGAATTCTCTCTCATACCTCTTCCATCCTCTCTGTACCTCCTGCCACACTCTCCTTGTATGGGCCCTCATTACTATCTGCCTGAATTCTTCCTATTTCCACACTTTCACCCCCACCCCCTTTCAATCTATCCTTTATCCTGTTGCCAAAAAAATCTTCTCTGTGTATAAATCCACCTGGTCATGGCCCAGCTCAAAAACTCTAGTGACTCCTTATTACCAGCCAAGTAAAAGTTAGAGTCCTTTTCTTGGCATTCAAGGCCTGCAATTATCTGGCACCACTGCCTTTCTAGGCTTATACTCAATATTCAGTCCAAGGTGGACCTCTCCCAAGGCACCTTACACTGACAAAGGCTTTTCGATCAGACAATATTTTCTATGCCCGGAATGTTCTCCCAACCTGTGTCTTTAGCTTGCTGGAATCCCACCCACTCTTGAAGGCTCTTCTCCCCCAGGAAGCATTCCTTGATCCTCCTCTGATCTCCCACAGCATTTTGTCTGCACTACTCGCTACATATGAAATGTTGTATTTCATAGCAACCATATCTGTATCATTTCCCCTACCTCCACCCCCGCTAGAATGTGAGCCCCATAAAGGCAGGGACCCTCTCTCATCTAAACTTTGTGACTTCCCCAGTACAAAGCAAATGGCTCTACGCATGGTAGGTATCTGATAGGTATTTCCTGAACAGATGTTTGTTGATATGGTGAAGTCAGAACTTCTGAGCCAAATGCTTCCCACTTCCCACTACCCCACACTGGCTAGATGTGTTTGGCACTAGAGGATTGGCTTTCCTGGGGTGGATGTGGATCTAGGGGTGGGGGCCTGCAGTTCTTCAGGGAAGGCAGATTAGCGTGAGGTTTAGGAAGTAGAGATCAGATTGAAGGCTCAGGTATAGAATAAGCCCGGGATCTTCTCAGAGAAAGCCCACCCTCCCCCTAATTATTCACTCACAACTCCATGAAGAGGATGATCTCATGTGAGGTCTCGATGGCTGCATAGAGCTGGATAAGATTATGGTGGTTCAACTGGTTCATCACCTCAATTTCCAATAGTGCCATCTCCTGGGGTCCAGAAACAGTCAGAGAACATTGACGGCATCACTATCATCACCATCGACATCATCACTAGCCACTTTTTTTTTTACCATTTTCCATATTTGCCATTATCATTACCTCCATCACCACCACCACACCCTCCATCAGTCCCCATATTCGCCAGCATCATTAATATCACAGCACCATCACCATCTTATCAACACCATCGTCACCAATACCATTATCGCCACCATCACCACCACCACCACCATCATCATCATCACCACCATCATCCTTATCACCACCACCTGGCACTTTTCCAGGCAAGCTGAACCCATCTGAATCCATCTATGCTAAAGGTGGGCAGGTAGGGACCTCCAGTGTCTATCTCCTCTCCCTGCCTCCTCCTTACCCTCCTCACCATCCAGACTCCCTCCCCTTCGAGTACAGGCATGACCAGATGGATTTATCATGTCCACCATCACCTTCATGACCATCAAGCGTTAAACAAATGTCTCACTGCTTGCAGTCCTGTGCTGGGTGCTGGAACTATGCAGGCTGGGTATTGTCCTGGGGCAGGGATGAGGGGGAGAGAGATGAACCTCAAACTGCCCTCCTTGGACCAAGGGAAAGTCTAGAGACTGATCAGGCAGGGGAAGTCCTAGGTAAGGAGAAAGTGGGAGGATCTGCAGTTCAGCTATTCCCTCCCCAGAGCTCTCTTCCTATAGCCTTCTACAGGGGAGAGAAATGCCAGAAGGGACATGTGTGATAGATGGAGGGAGCTAGGAAAGACAGGATGCCTCAAGAGCCTGATTCCTTCTGTAGTCACTCAGCCTGCCCGTGCCCCATTCGCTCCCAAAGGACGAGCAGTCAGATAAGATCCCCCTGCTGACCTAGCAGACCCCACCTTGTCTTTTGGGCTTTGCTTCTTGATGATCTTCGCAGCCAATTTGAGGCCTGTAGCTTTCTCTGTACATGTGCAAACTTCCCCAAATTTCCCCCTAGAGAAAGGAGGAGTTTAGGGTCAGAGGTCCATTGTCCAAGAAAACATGGGTATAACATGCCCAAGGATGGCTTGTCCCCAACCCAGATTGATTACTGACCCCACCCACTCCCTGGGGAGGAAGATAACTAGACTGGATTCTAGCCCTGGCTCTGTGTGACCTCCGACAAAGTCCTTCTTCTCAATGAGTCTCATTTTCCTCATCTGTTACTGTTCAGTCATTTCAGTCACATTTGACTCTTCATGACCCCATTTGGGGTTTTCTTGGAAGAGATATTGGAGTGGTTTTGCCATTTCCTTCTCCAGCTCATTTTACAGATAAGGAAACTGAAGCAAACAGGGTGAAGTGACTTGCCCAGGGTCACACAGTAAGTGTCGGAGGTCAGATTTGAACTCAGAAAAATGAGCCTTCTTGACTCCAGGCCTGACACTTTAACTAGCTCCCCCTTTCCTCATTTATCAAATTGTAATGACCAAATGGGACTGCCATGAGGATCCAACAAAACAGATAAATTAAGCAGACTGTTGTTTGTCCTTTGTTCTCAAAGAGAACCATGACATCAGGGAAGTGACGCCATGACATGCAAGTGAATTGGGTTTAAGTGAGGGAGGGCTGGGCAAAGTCACCAGCCTCACTTTCTGCTCTGGAGCCATCTGGGTCCAGTGGCCAGATAGAGATCAGGACTGGAGATGGGCCCTCAAGTAGATTTGAGGAATAACTAAAGGACCCTTCAGGAGTTCCCTTCTTTCCCCAGGGGAAGTTCAAAAAATCAAAGCCTACAGGGGAGGGAGAACCAGGAAGAATTACTGGTTTTGTATGCATGGTGTGTGTGTGTGTGCACGTGGGCATGTGTGTATACAAAAGAACATCAAAATGTTACACAAACACACCCCACCTTTTAAGCTGGGTCACCCCCATATCCTGTGACCTGAGCAGTGCGAGGCAGTTTGAGCTAAGTCAGGGCTGTCGAAGGTCAGGCATAACAATAGCTAACGTTAATCTGTTTGCTTTAATCAGGGGTATGCTGGTAAATGTTTAATAACCAGCTCCTGAAAAAAATGCATATATAAAGTACACTTTTAGGTTTAATTTTCATGATCATTTTCTCTATCACTTTCTTAAAAGTCTAGCCAGAGGTTGCCAAAGTGTGTGATACCACCCCCTGGGGAGCACTGGAAAGATGTCAGTGAGTAGTAGCTTTGGGTACAACAGGGGGGCCTTGAATGAAAATAAGGGGGCAGTGAAAGCGTAAAGAAGGAAGAGGACAGAATTTTTAAAAACCATTTATACACGTTTCATCTGTTGTATAACAGAATTAAAGTCACAGTGATTATATTATTTTCCAAATACACATGCAAAATGCAAGCTATAACTGATCAATGGTCAAGTCCACCAACAGGTCTTAATAAGCAAGTGTTGGCAGACAAGCCTCTGTGCTCACTGTCAGGAAATGCAGCATGCATTGGAAGGAATATGAGCATGAAATGACTTGTGTACAGTACTATTCTATATGGTTACATGATGCAATGCTGCATCATCAAAATTTCAATGCAGGGAAAAAACACAAATTTACAATAAATTATTAAATTTAAGATCAGTCATTTAAAAAATATACATTTTATATTTTTTTTAATGATGTAAATTAAAAAAAAACATTAAAGGGTTAAAGAAAGTAAATTTCCGGGAGGGCACTGAGTAATTTTTTTTAAAAAGGGGGCAGTAGGCCAAATAAATTTGGGAACCTCTGGTCTAGATGAACAACAAAACAACAAATCAGTAAAACGATAAATGACTTGTAGGTTTTTCATAGGTGTAAATACATTGAAAATTTAACAATTGGGGGCAGCTAGGTGGCACAATGAATAGAGCACCGGCCCTGGAGACAGGAGGACCTGAGTTCAAATTTGACCTCAGACACTTGACACACTTACTAGCTGTGTGACCTTGGGCAAGTCACTTAACCCCAATTGCCTTGCCTTCCCCCCTCCAAAAAAATTTACAAAAGAAAATTTAATAATTGGCTTTCCTAAGCCAGCTGGAGTTGGTTCCAGCCTACATCAGCTTTAAAGCCTACAAAGCATTTATAAATATTCCCTAGTTTGAGCCTCACAAAGACCCTTGGGAGGGAAGCACTGTCTTTATCCCATTTTGCAGACAAGGAAACTGAGACTTAAAGAGATTAAATGACTTGTTCAGGGTCCTGCAACCAGTGTGGCAGAGTTTGAACCGAGATTTTTCCAGCAGTCTTTTCCACTCCCCCTGAAAATACTCCACTGCTACATTGCTAAGGGGACGGCACCCCTTCTCCCCCTGTATTCACCTTTCTCTACCTCCAATAAAACAGGACAGATGTGGGGGATCCCTGAAACTCCCCCTAGCTTCCCCCCTAGGCACTAATGCTCTCTCCCTTTTCAAATTACCTGGTATAATACTTCTCTGTGTACATGTTGGATCTCCACAGTTGAATATAATCTCCTTGAGGGCAAGAACCGCTTCATTTTTGTCTTTATATCACCAATGCCTGGCAAAGTGCCTCGCACATAGAAGGTACTTAATAAATGGTTGGTTGAAACCAATTTTGGCTGAATTCAATTCAATCCAGTTCAATTAAATTGAATTCAACTAGCATTCATTAAATGCCTTCTACATACAAGGCACTTTGCCACTTGAATCCATCCATGCTACAGGTGAGCAGGTAGGGATGTCCAGCGTCTATGTCCTCTCCCTGCCTCCTCCTCGCCCTCCTCACCATCCAGACAAGGGCCCTGCCTGGATCCCCGGCACTTAGGATAGGTGCTTAATAAATCTCATGGAACTGAATTGCTGCCCTCCCCCCTCCCTCCCTCTTCCCTCCCTCTGCACCCAAGGCTCTCTGCCCATCAGTCCGGCTTCTTACCCTCCCAGTTGATTCTGGGAATTGATGGTGAATTCACTGCTCACATTTGCAGTCCTTAGTTCCACAATGCGATGGGGGAAGGGAGCTGGAGGAGGGGGGCAGTCATCTGAGAACAAATAAAATACACCTTCATTAAGGAAGGGGCTGGTCTTTGTCATTCTCTGGTGATTGAGAGACTGCTGAGTGCACAATACTGGGCTAAGCAGATAGAATCTGAATCAGCTTTGGGAAAGGAACAGGATCACACTCCCTTAGAAAAACATGGCCACAACTGACCCATCCATCCCCCTCGGAACTCAGGTGGATCCCCAGTCCTGTACTTACCCTCAGGCGACTTGAGCTAATCCTTGCTAAATCTCTGGGAGCAAGCATTAAGGGCTGATAATGTGGGGGAAGGCATTACATTGTAATAGAAGGAATACTAGTTCAGGAGTCAGGAGAGCTGGATTCCAGTCCTGACTTGGAGTAATTATGTGAACCGCAGGGAAGTGGGTTGAAAATCAGAGAACCTGGGATCGCAGGATCATGGAATTTAGTACTTGAAGCTTTGAATCTAGCCCTACTACCTGTGTGACCCTTGGATTAAGTGACTTGACCTCTCCAGGACAGTTTCTTTCTCTGTAAAATGAGGGAGTTGAACCAGTTCTGTCATTCAATGTTTCATGAAATCCAGGACCCCTAAGACTTTTAGGTACCTCCCAGCCCCACTACTACCACCATTAAGTGTCCAAGGCAGGGGTCTGGTGGGGCCAGGGAACTATCCCTTGCTGGAGACCTTCTTCCCTGATGGCCTTATCCCTGGAAGCAAGGGATGAAACACATACTGGTTTTAAGGAGAGAGAGGCAGATAAAGTGTCTGACTAGTACCAAAACAATCTGAGTTCAAATCCTGCATAAGAAGCTTCTAGCTGTGTAACCTTGGACAAATCCTTTATAACCTTTTTCAGTCTCAGTTTCCCCATCGGTGATATGGGAATAATAATAATACCTACCTCCCAGGATTGGGTATTGTCAAGTTTAAAGTTCTATATACTTCTGCTTAGCTCAGTTTTGTCATCTGTAAAATGGGGATATTTGTAACACCTAGGGTTATAAGGATCAAATGAGAAAATAATTGTGCTCAGCACAGTGTCTGGTACATGGTAAATGCTGTATAAATATTAATTATTATTGTTATTATTTTGAAGAGAGAGAAGGGAAAGGAACCCTCAGATTCTGAGAAGCCACATTTGCCATAGACAGAGGTTGCCACCTAGTGCCAAAGACCAGGAATAGCTTTTGTTCAGGACTGCAAGTAAACGGGTCAGATGCCTGGGAGCAGTGGGGGGCCCTCTGGAGCAGAAGGCTACCTCCAGACCTCTGTAACTGGGAGTCTAGTCTGTCTGCATGGGGAAGACTTTGGGTCCAGCGGGGCAGGTTGCTACTGACTCTGACCCCACATCCTCTCTCCCAAGGGCTTTAACAGAGTGCATTCCAGTCAGACACATCCCATGGGAAATTAAGGACAAGTATTCCTTCACTTAGGTGGGAGCCCCAAACTTGGCAAGGCCTTAATATGCCCTTAGGAGGCCGCTAGGTGGTGCATAGAGCACTGGGCCTGCAGTCAGGAAGACAAGTTCAAATCTGGCTTCAGATATTTATACTTTCTAGCTGTGTGACCTTGTACAAGTCATTTAACCTCTGCCTACCTCAGTTCCCCCAATAGGAAAATTGGGATAATAATAGCACCTACATGGAAGGGTTGTTGTAAGGATCTAATGAGATAGTATTTGTAAATCACCTGGCACATAGTAGGCTCTATATAAATGTTTATTTCCCTTCAGGTTCATTTTGTTCCTCCTCTGCTCAAGAACATTCTATGGTTCTCTATTGCCTCAGGATAAAGTCACAGACTCTAGATCTGAGAGGGACCTTATAACAGAATTTTTGTGCTCCATACTAGTGATTTCATGTGTGGGGAACTCCCAGGGTGGAAATTCCTTCCACTGATGAACAGCAATTCCTCTCTAACTTATGGTCTTATGGAGTTGCCTGGGAACATTTAGAGGTTAAGTGACATGCCCATGGTCACACAGCTAGTATGTGTCACAGGCAGGACTCAACCCAGATCTTTCTGACTCCAAAACCATTCCTCTATCCAGGATTCTTAGTCAGCTGCCTCCTTCATAACATAATGCTAGAGTTGAATGTCATCTTAGTATGTACCACAACAGAACCAGAAAGGACATTAGAAATCATTTAGTCCCATTCCCTTAGTCAGGAGCAGCAGCTCCCATTATAACCCCTCAGGGGTCTCCAGGCCCGAGAGAATTCCCATAAAATCTGTCTGTAGCAATGCAGCCCAAGGCCATGGGGGGCTCCCCCCTCCACTGAGCTCCCAGAGTGCCCCAAAGACCAGCATTTACTTACTCAATCCACTTGACATGCCTCCCCAACCAAGACTACACTCTGACCTCTCTGGAGGCAGGGACTGAGGTCTATTTATGTCTACATCGGTTAACATAAGGACAAGCAGTGAGCTAGGCATTAACTCCATAAGTCACAAATCTTTCGCTTCTGTAGCTTTCTCACAGACCCTCATATCTGTATCTGGAAATTAAGAATCTCAGTCATTCACATCTAGAGGCCAACAAGCCCAACCCTTCATATGCATATCCCAAGACAACCACTCCCAACTTCTCACTTCAATGGAACAATCTGAAACCTCTCATCTATATACCTAGAACCCAACTATTCCAGCCCCCCTCATCTGTATCTGGAACCTAACGATCTCAACTCTTCTCATCAATACTTAGAATTTTATCCCTCATGATTGTATCTAGAACCTAACAATCCCACCCCCTCTTATCTGTATTTGGAACATAATAATCCCAATTCTTTTTATCAATCTCTAGAATTTAACCTCTTACAGCTGTGTCTAGAACCTAGCAATTCCAACTCCTTTCATCCATATCTGGAACCTAATACTCTCAACTCCTCTTGTTAATTATTTAGAATCAAACAACCCCAAATCTTTTCATCTGTAGTTATAATTTCATCTCACATTTGTGTTCCAGAATCTAATAAACTCAACTTTTCACTTCTGTACCTAGAACCTTATAAATCCAATTTCCTCATACATATCTGTATCTAGAACATGACAATGAAACCCCCTCACATCTGGGAGCTGAGTATATTGGGAAAAGATTCCAAATTGGGATTTGGAATCAGAGAATCTGGGTTCAAATTCTTACCCTGTTATTCAATATGTACATGGCCTTGGGCAAGTCACCCAACTCTCTAGGCTTCAGTTTCCATATCTGTGAAATGGGAGGGTTGGACTAGATGACCCCTGGCATCCTTTCCAGCTACCTATGATCCTTACCACAATCATTCACATCTGGATCCAGAACCTAATGATCACAGTCATTTACATCTGCACCAAGCTACTCAGGCCTCCCTGTGTCACACCATTAGCACAGTGCCTGACACATAAATACTTAGGACTGATCGAATTTATAAATCATTGTCTTGATTCTCATAAATGAGGCAGCCAGATAGCATAGTGAACAAAGCATTGGACCTGGAGTCAGGAGAGTTCAAACCTAGCCTCAGAACTTCCTAGCTGTGTGACTCTGGGCAAGTCACTTGACCTCATTTTCCTTTATCTGTAAAATGGCAATAATAATAGCACGTGCTTCCAAGTGTTGTGAGATCAAATGAGATAGTATTTATAAAACATTTAGCATATGTAGCACCTAACACATTGTAAGCTCAACATGAATATTAGCTATCATTATAATTATTACTTTTCATAACACTCGGTGAGCTGGGTTCAAAAAGGATTATTGATCTTATTTTATATGAAGAAAGTACTTTGTTTTTGGTTTTTGTTTTTGCTTTTTTGGAGGGCAGTTGGGGTTAAGTGACTTGCCCAAGGTCACACAGATAGTTTTTGTGTTAAGTGTCTGAGGCTGGATTTGAACTCAGGTCCTCCTGACTCCAGGGCCGGTGCTCTATTCACTGCACCACCTAGCTGCCCTGAAGAAAGTACTTTGTAAAGCTTCAAACACTATAGAAACATGAAGTGTAATTATTATTGTTTTTGTTAGCAAACCTGCTCTTCCTTTAGAAAACAAAGCAAAAATTTTTCCTTTGGTCTGGGAAGGATCTCAAAGCATCTTACATACTACTTAGGCTTCTGCCTCATTAGGGTGGGAGAAGTGTAGGCATGGGGTAGGGGTGGGACGACAGAAGGGACGCTGGGGAGGAAACCAGAGCTGAACTGACTTCTACCCCAATGCATGAGGCTGCCCGGTTTTCCGGCCCTCTCCAGCGACATCTGCTCGATGTCAGGGCTCCCTGTCCCTGCTTTGAGCCCTCTCCTTGGCCAGGAAAGGAATCCTGTCCAGGAGCCTGAGCTGAGTGAGCAAAGGTCAGGCCCTAACTTGTCCCCAAGCTGAGGGGGTGGGGGGAGAGTAGGGTTGGCAGTGTCTTTTCTGAGTCTAGTGTTACTGCCCTGGGGGCCATTCAGGCTGGGCCTTGGATCTGGTTGGCACAAGATCCTGGTCCCTTTGGTTCTTCAGCAGGCTAGAGACCCCATTGATTTGGGGGAGGAGAGTGCTAGAGTTTGGGGACTATGGTCCCTAAGCCCTAGAAGTGGGCTGCCCCCTTGCTGAGCCCCACCCCATTGCTAAACCTACCCAGAATCTCAAAGTTATCCTCTTTGTTGGCACTAGGACAGGCAGTCTTCTCTGTCACCTCTTTTTCCAGGGGAACAGCCTGGAACACGATCCCTTCAGGGTTGTCCCCTTCTCCTTTAGCCGAGCTGCTGTCCGGCTGGGGTTTGGGAGGACTGGCTGGGCTGGGCTGGGCCTGGGATCTCTCTCCTTCTGGGCCCTGAGCCTTCTCCAAAGGCTTCTCCTTCTGGCTCCCTGCCTGAGGATCCACCAACTTCTTCCCTTCCTCTGCAAGTTTGCTAGAAACACCCGGGGTGGAGCTGGCTTGTCCAGGGCTGGTTCCTGCGATCTGAAAACCCTGCTTTCCACTGAGAGCTTTCTCTGCTTCCCCCAGGATCTTCTCCACTGGTTTCTCAGAGCTGGAAAAGAGGGAGAGGGTAGATTTTAGATCCACTGATCCCTTCAGTGGTCAAGGCTCCCCATTCCCCAATCATCTCAGGGACCCAAGTAGGGTCCATGTTCACAAGGAAGGTTACCAGAGAGACAACTCCACAGTCAGGTCAAATTCTAGTCCACAGGGTAGGGGACGAAGGGAATAGGTGTCCAGGAAAAGTCATGCATGGTGTCAGAGGGCTGAGAGGCTGTGTTCCTCAGAATAGGGAGGACAGAGACCGGCACCCCAGAGAGGGAGACAAGGAGAGTAATTTTACAAGATTCTAGACTTACAAATGTCTTATCAGAACTGAAAGGAATCTTACAGACATAGCTAGGACAACCCTTTCTCATTTTGCATAGAGAAAACTAAAGGCCCAGGGAAGGAAAATCATTTGTTTAACATGACAAAAGTTGGTAACAGAGCTAAGACTAGAACCCAGGCTTTCCTGCCTTTCACTGAAAAGCCCTGTGGGTGCCAGGACGGGAGAGCACTTACCTCTGGATAGTGGCAGGGCAGCTGGGGCTGTGCAAGAAGGGTGGGGGGGCCTTCTTAGCTTCTGCTTTGCCTGCTGGCTTCTTTTCTCCCTTGTTCTGTTCTCCTGCCCCTTGGCCACCCTTGTTGTCCTGCCCAGTCTCAGACCCCTTGGTTCCAGCCTCCGGTTTCTTCTCTGACGACTCCATCAATGGGGACTGCTGGGGCAGGGCAGCCATTGGTCCAGCACTCCCCTCTGCTGCCAGGGCTGCCTTCCCAGCCCCTCCATCTGGGTGGGCCACCCCACCAGCAGCAGCAGCAGTACTCTCCTTGGGGGGGCCTGGGCTGCCAGGCAGGGGCTGGCCTGGAGGCACAGCTCCTTTTTCCTGGACAAGAGAAGCCTCATCAGCCTTGCCTTTGGGGGCATTGTCTGCAAGTGAGAAGGTGATGTTAAATTGGGTGGTCCCCTGAGCTCCACCTAAGCCAACAAGCTGGAGCTCCTGCCCCTGCCCAGATCTTCTCAATCCTCTCCACAGTAACAATAACAACAATTTATATTGCTATAGCTCAAGCAATAGATAAGGAAGGCAAGGATTACAGCCCTCCCCAGCCCTTCCCCTACATCATTTTTTTTTTTTTTACAAAGGTGGACTGAGTTTCAGGGACAATCCTAGAGGTAGAAGCAGCCTTAAGCATCATCTAATGCAATCCTATCATTTTGTAAAAGAGGAAACAAAAGCCCAGAAAGATGGAGGGCCTCGCCCACTGAGACTCGGAGTTGAATGCAGATGGCTCTTGGCTCCAAATACAGCACTCTTTCTCCACCACCTCATTGCTAGGGCCTAAATTCCTGGCCAGTGTGCCAGGCCCTTTCAGTCCTGGGTCTCAGGTCTCCCACCCCTCCTGGTGGGCAGCTCCATAGTGCCCACAGCTTCCCCTTCTGTGTCTGAGACACTCATGCCCTCCTCCCAAGATCCATCTTCCCCTAGTTGACGGATGAGACCCATCCCTGTATCCTGCTCGCCCCTTTCCAGGAATACTCAGAACTGGACCCTCTGCACAAGGGGACTGGGAATGTGTTGGGGCTTTGCCCAGTACCCAGACCCTAACTTCCTGTCTGCCAGATGACCCGGAGGTATTTCCCATCTCTCTTGAGGAAACCTGGGAAGTAGCAGGAAAAGTCCCAGATCTGGAGTCCAAGAAGCTGGTTTAAAATACTGATTCTACTACTTATGGAAAAAGTCACTTCCTGTCTTTGGACCTCCATTTCCTAGTCTATAAAATGAGGGATTTGAACTTGGCATCAGTCAGTCAGCAAGAATTTATTGAGTGCTTACTATATTCCAGGCCTTGTCCTAAAAGCTAGCGATGCAAAGAAAGGCAAAAACCGGCCCCTGACCTCAAGGAGTTTCCATTCTAATGAGGAAGACAAGAGTTTCTTCTCAGCCACCCAAGGCTCCAGAAGGCATCCCTTACTGCCCTGCGCTCTGAGCTAGGGACTCTAAGCAGAGGATGGCAGGAAATAGCACAGCTTAGGGCCCAGACTCACGACGAGCAGGATTCCTTCCAGCCCAGAGGGTAGCAGGGAGGGCAGGGGGCTGCCTGCAGTCTCCCAGCTCAGGGTTTCAAGTTCTCCACCCGCTACCTCCCCCAAGCACTACCTACCACCTGTTAGCTCCCACCCGCAATCCCAGCACCTGGACCCGCTGCTGAGCTTGGGGTCCCCGGCTCTGTCCCTCCTTTGCCTGTGGTTGCCATGAAGGAGGCTGGTCCTTCTGTTTGTCTGCCTCTAGTCTGTCCGACTATTGCCTGCAGAGAGAGGAGGGGAGGACGTTTCAGTCCCAGGGAATGAAAGGACATAAGGGAGCCGGAGGTAAGCTAGGGGAGATTCTGACCAAGATTGGTCCTAGCAGGGGTGAGAAATCCCAAGAACTGAGGGGCTGGAGAGAAGGCATTAGAGGAGGCTCTGGGGCATGCCAGGGGAGATAGGAAATCTAGTCCTGACTATGGGGGGAAGTCTGGTGGGTTGCACAGACTGAAGATGGATAGCCCTCGGATCCGGAAGGTGTTGAGTGGTAAGGGACTAGGGTTCGGCTGAGTGCAGGGGTTGGGAGGTTACCTGGTGGCCAGGCCGGGCCAGGGCAGAGACGTGTGGCTGCCGGAGCGGGTGCTGCTCTATAACGGGTACAATGGCACTGGGGAGGCACTAGAAGGGGAGGAGGAGGAGGAGGTGGTGCAGGACGAGAAGGATCCCTTACACAGGGGCCATGCAGCTATGAGCCCAACAAGCTTCGACTTTCGGGCCACCTGTTCCTCTTGGCCCAGGTTCAGAGGACACGCCATTCTTCCCACGGCCACCCTCCCGGCCAGCAGGGGCTCAGGCTTGGGGGAGCTGGGGCAGGGAAACAAACAGAAGCAGATGAGGGAAGAGACAGGGGGGAAGCAGTCACTGCACAATCACTCAGGCCTCGGCACCCCTGGACCTAGAGAGAGAGCTCTTCCTGACTCCCACGCTTCTCCTTTTTCCTTAGGTCCTGCAACCGTACCGTTCCTGCCTGGGGATCACACCCTTATATCCCTCTAGAACAGGGGTTCTTAACCCTGGGGTCCACAGACCCATTTCAGGGGGGCCTATGAACTTGGCTGTTTTTTTTTTTTATTTTGACAGCCATATTTCAATATGATTTCCTATTTCTCATATGGTTCCAATATGGTTTCCTTTGAAATTCTATACATTATGTTTTATGAATTTTGAAATATATCTCTGAGGAGTCAGGCTTCACCATTCTGCCAAAAGGGTCCATGATACAAAAGAAAAGGTTAATAACCTCTGGGCTAGAGTCACACTTATGAGGGGAGGTATGGTGTTCAAAGGGGCCAGAAGTGAGCCGGCAGGGAAATTCAGACCCTCGGGGAAACTAAGGACATGAGGACTGCTTCGTTCTCTGAACCGTGAGGGGCCTAGAGTAGATCGGTCCCAAGGCCCATTCCAGCTCTAACGTTCTTCTTCCTCCATTCTAAGACCCTTGCCAGCTCAAGACTTGGAGTCAGGAGACTCGAATTTAAAACTCGGCTTTGACTCTTACCAGTTGTGCAACCCTAGGCAAGTCACTGTTTCCTGAGCCTCAGTTTCCTTATAAATGGACAGTTTCCTACAAAACAGAGGCAATAATCCTTGCACAATCTACCTTGAAGGACTGCGGTGAGAAGAATGCTTGCAAGTTTTAAAGTCCTATAAAAGCAGGAGGTTTTTCTATTATTGCTAAGGTCCCTTCTAGCTCTGCCATTCTATGGCCTGTGTCCTAAGGTCCTTCCCAGCTCTGACATTCTATGTTCTGTGTCCTAAATTCCTTCCTAGTTCCATCATTCTGTTAGTCTGTGACTTTGGGCACTGACCCTAGATGGATTGCTCTGAGGCCCAGGACACTGGGGAAACTCAGGGCCTTCCCACTGGAGGCACAAGTCTCCCCATGTCTGGTTGGCATATTCAAGTCACATCCACACC
This sequence comes from Petaurus breviceps papuanus, assembly GCF_028583685.1. Lineage (NCBI taxonomy): Eukaryota > Metazoa > Chordata > Mammalia > Diprotodontia > Petauridae > Petaurus > Petaurus breviceps. The sequence continues at coordinate 13,951,431 of NW_027187368.1, read as the reverse complement.
AAGGACATGGACAATGTTGGCCCAGGATGGCCTCATGGTCACCCACCCCTACCCCCACCCCACCTCAGTCCAGAGCCCTGAGGGGCTATTTAGGGGACATGACGCCTATCTCAGTGTGGTAGGGGAGAGAGAGATCAATTTAAAGTCAGAAGAGCTAGGTCCTAGTCCTGCCCCAGGCCCTCCCCCATTAGACTGTGAGATATGGGAAAGCAGGGAATATCTTCTGCCTTTCTTTGTATTCCTAGCCCTTGACACAGTGGGCTTGGGGTCCCTGGCTCTGTGGCTACTTTGCCTGTGGTTGCCATGAAGGAGGCTGGTCCTTCTGTTTGTCTGCCTCTTGTCTGTCTATCTTGCCTGCAGAGAGAGGAGGGGAGGAGATTTTAGTCCCAGGGAATGAAAGGGCAGAAGGGAACCAGAGATAAGCTAGGGGAGATCCTAACCAACACATCTGCACATAACAGATATTTAAATGTTTATTGAATGACTAATTGCTCACTAACCTATCCTTAAAATACAAGGTGCCCCCAAAATCCAAGTCTTAGACTTTTGGGACACCCTAAACTGCCTTGTTCGAGTTCTTTCCCCCTTCTGATTCCTAAATCCCTTCCTCTCTCACAGCCTACTGGCAGTTTGAGACTGTGAGTTTGTTTTTTTTTATGCATACACATATCCTATCTCAGCAGATAGATGGTATGGTTTGTCTCACTTTTATTCCTCACAGTGTTTTGCAGGGAGCAGTGTGGCCTTGGAGATGAACCACTAGCCTTGGAGTCAGAAAGATCCGGGTTCAAACCTTCTGATATGACAGCAGCGTGACCCTAGACAAGTCACTTAACCTTTTAATATCTAACCTAGTCAGTTCTTTAGACTACAAGTTACTGATCACTGAGTGAAGGAATTGTCTGCCTGAGGAGTCCCTTCCCATGATGAAGTTGAAGGTCTGAACAAAGAAAAAAAAAGGTCTTGCAAAGCAGTAGGCGCCCCAAACTACTCTCTTGAGTGTAGGTGTCCTCTTCTCACAGAATCTCCTGGTCACTTGGGCAAAAAAGACTTTCAAAATAATTATTATTGTCTTAAAGCTATATCCACACCACCGCCAAAACAATCTTACTAATTTCCCATGTCATTCTCCTGCTCAAAAGCCTTCACAGGTTCCTTGTTGCCCATAGGATAAACTACAGCTTCCTTGACCTGGCATTCAAGGTTCTCCACAGTCTGGTAAACCTGTGTTTCTGGTTTCATTTCACATGACCATACCCAGTAGCAGTTAACCACTTAGCTCCAAACTCCTATCCTGGGGCCGTGCTTCCTCTCTCCAGCCATCTGCTACCCACTTCTTGCTATGGGAGCTAGAATCCAAGTGGTTTTCATTTTTGTAGCCTTGTACTTGGTAGATGCTTCATAAATGTTCATTGGCTAGAACTGGCCTGAACTGAATGTTGGGAGGGTTCCAAGATTCCAGAATTTCTTTCATCTCCAGGGAGGATAGGACAAGAGGAAAGAAATAGCCTTGTCTTTCTACAAGAGAACTGGAAAGACTACCTTTTAGGGAGAATTAGCAACCCTAGAGAGCTGAAGATTAAATAATATGCTTCCAAACCCTCTTCTCATATCCTCTGACCATCTGGGATAGTAAGAACTGAAATTTATATAGGACTTTAAGGCTTTGAAAATGCTTTACATACATTAACTCATTGATATCTAAAATCTCTTATATATGTATGTATGTGTGTATGTGTATATCTTGCATATAATTGTGTATATCTTACGTATAAAGTGAGAATATAGGGGGGAATAGGTGGTGCAGTGAATAGAGCACTGGCCCTGGAGTCAGGAGGACCTGAGTTCAAATCTGACCTCAAACACTTAACACAAAAACTAGCCATGTGTCCTTGGGCAAGTCACTTAACCCCAACAGTCCTCCAAAAAGCAAAAAAAAAAAAAGAGAGAGAGAGAATATATGTAATTGCATATACAACATGTCCCAAAAGTCTTAGTTTTAGTTTAATTTCAAAACTGCACTAAGACTTTGGGGATCCCCTGTGTATAGATACATCATCAGAGAACAGAAAATATTCCCTTTGATGAGGTTCTAGCGCTTCTAAGGTAGTATACAGGCAGGTCCCAATTGGCATGACGAATGATTTCCCCTAAGTAGCTGCATGTAGTTGAATTCACACTTGTTCATTGTTTCTGAGGAGAACAGATGACATCACAGGGACATCACAGGTGAATCAAATTTAAGTGACGCAAAATTGCACAAAATCTCAGCTTCACTCTCTTCCAGAGTCATCGAAGTCCAGCAGCAGGACAAAAGTCAGGATACTTGGTGATGGTCCGGGATGCAGGGAATGCCCTTAACATCTTCAGTGTCTGACCAGGATCCACCACTGCACGGTACCTGCTTCAGTGGCCTCTGTGGCCTTTGGAACAGATCATTCTCAACCACCCATTCCACTCGCTGGGGAAGTCTTCACGTGCTTGGGGTAGACACCCCCTAATTCACACTGTTCAAAGTTATAATTACGTAAAATGTGGCCTCTGGTTCCAGCCCAATGGAAACATGTAGTGTGGATTCGAATACCTTAACAACTTCTGAGATTCACTGCTCACACTAACTGGGACCTAGCTGTAGTGGGTAGAGCACTGGCATTGGAATCAGGAGTCCAAATCCTACTACAGATGCTTAGTTAGGTGTGTGCGACTTAAGGAAGGAAACAAACACTTATTAAGTTCTTACTGTGTACCAGATACTGTGCCTTTAAGCACTTTACAAATATCCTCTTATTTTATCTTCACAACAACCCTGGGAGGTAGGTGCTATTATCATCTTCATATTACATTTGAGGAAACTGAGGCAGACAGAAGTTAAGTGACTTGCTCAGGGTCACACAGCTTCATAAATGTCTGAGGCCAGATATGACATCAGGCCTTCTTGACTCCAGGTCCAGCTTGCTATCCATTGTACCACCTAGCTACCTACATGTCCAGCAGTGGCGATAATTGTTGTTAACATTATGATAATTAGAGAATTGTATGGGGGAAAGGGCCCTGACTCTGGAGTCAGAGGACCTGAGTGCAAACCCCTCCTCCAATGATTACTACTAAGGTGAGTTTGGGCAAGTTACTTACCTTTCCTCAATTATAAAACCAGAGGGTTGCACTGAATGGCCCTGAAGTCCCTTCCAGTTCTGTTCTCCAATCCTAAGAAAAGACTACTGTGGGGACAGTAGCAGTGAGGATTCTGTTAGGACCAAGGCAGCAACTGAAAGCCAGTCTGGGAGAGAATATTCAATTTGGAGTCTGAAGAGACGGGTGTCTTAGCTCTGATATTTACTACTGTGTGACCTTGAGGAAGTTACTTTGCTTCTCTGGGCCTCAGTTTCCTCATCTTGAAACATTGGGGTCAAAGGCAGTTGACTAGATTGTCTGTAAAGTCCCTTCCAGTCCTAAGCTCTGTGAACTTCTTACATGTTAAAGCTGTCCCATTAGAGGTCTCGGGAGTCCTGGCCCCCCAGAAAGTGTTGGTACTCAAAGCTAGGGGTGGCTTCTCTGGTGTTCCTGCCCAGTCATCACATTCCCTTGGCAGACTCTGATGTTGCTCATCTCCACTGGCTGGGGGGCTGGCCTGATTCCTGAGGGACGTTGGTGACAGATCCACGGGATTACCTCTGTCTTTCCCTGGCCGCCTCTGGTCAGCTGCCTCCCTGGACCTGCCCTTCCACTTCCTTGGCTAGTCTCTGAATCTGGGGGGGAAGTTTATCATCTCACATGCACACACACACACATGCACCCCACAAGACCCCATTAGGGAACCCCATCCCAGGCCCAGCAGCTCTCAAACCCTTGTGCAGGGCCCAGGCCACCTTTCCACTTCTGAGTTTGGGTGACTCCACATTGGAACAGCTGCTCAGGCCCCTCTCCTACTGGGGTTAGGACAGGAAGTGGGGGAATCCCAGGGCCAATTAAAACTTCCCAGGGAATTAAGGTCAGTGGGATGTAATTACTCTAGTTATATATAATGGACTAACTGGAGGGACGTGGAGGAGTGGACTTTGCGTGAGAGTACACCCTGAACACCTTGGGCCTCTGGCTGCAGCTCCTGGGAGCCGTATCCTAAAGAACCAGCCACCCATTGCTAAAAGAGCTTTCTCACTCCTGGGACACGAGGGGTTAACCCTTCCCTAGCCCCAAAGCCTTGTCTGCCTGCTCATCAGCCATGTCCTCTCCCAGCTCCTGGCATGGAACACGGAAATTCTCCCAGTCTCCAAGAGGGGAGGCCGTCAAAGCTTTAAAAGGCCTTGCTTGGAGGGATTTATTTCCCAGCCTGACCGTCTCCCCCACAACCAACCCCCTCCTCCTCCCACCCCCTTGTCTCCCTACACTGTGATGGAACAAGCTAGGTATTGGGCAATAACCTTTCAGACTCTGAAGAGAACAGCCAACTTCCTCTCTTCCCCTCCCCCTATTGCCCATCCCGGTCCTAATATGGGAGCCAAGGGCAAAGTCCACACGCCCCCCCCCCCCCCCCCCCTCCCCCGGCAGCCCTGGGGCCTGGAGCTCAGGGTGAAGGCAGCAGCTGCCTCTGGGGAGCCACAGGGAAAGAGCTTGTGCCAATGTGGCCTCAGCCGAGGTCTCCTCCCTGCTTGTCAATCTGTAGTGGTAGAGACAGACTGGTTTAGAAGAAGGTGAAAGAGCTGGCTTTTGAATTCTAGCTCTGCCACTTCAAGAGTCCTAGACCTAGAAAAAACTTTGGAGACCAAAATACTCAGGTTACAGATGAAAAAACTGAGGAAGATTAAGTGACTTGTCCAAGGTCACACGGGGAGTTCGTAGCAGAGGCAGAATTCAAACCCAGGGGTTCTGGCTTTAAACTCATCACTTTTTCCTTAATAATGCATGTTCTTGTTCACCATGGGCAAGTCACTTCTCTGAGCCCATTTTCCCAGCTGTAAAATGGGGATACCTACTTCACAAAGCTATTATTGCAGAAAATGCTTAGGGGCCTGGACACAAGAGCATAGGGCCAAGGGAATAAAAGGGAAGGTGACGGGGTGGCTAGATGGCGCAGTGAATAGATAACCGGCCCTGGAGTCAGGAGGACTTGGGTTTGGATCCAGCCTCAAATACTTAATACACCCACAAAAAAATTAGCCGTGTGACCTTGAGCCCCAGTTAACCCCAATTGCCCTCCAAAAACAAAAGAAAAAAAAAGGGAAGGTGAGCTAGGAATGTGTTAGATTAAACTTAACACAGAAGCAGGTTGGGTAGGTGGGGACTTTTTGATAAGGTCCTATGACTCAGTAATTTAAAAAAAAATTCCCAATTATATGTGAAAAAATTTTTAACATTCACTTAAAAAAATTTTTTTGAGTTCCAAATTTTTTCTTTCCCTCCCTTCCCTCCCCCCACCTTGAGAAAGCAAGCACTTTGATATAGATTATACATTTGCAGTCATGCAAAACATTTCAATGTTTCCAACAACAACAAAAAGAAATCAGAGACCAAAACCAAAAACCAAAACCCAAGAAAAATAAAGTTAAAAAAAAAGTATACCTCAATCTGCATTCAGACTCCATCAAATCTTTCACTGGAGATGGACAGCATTTTTCGTAGTTAAGTCCTTCGGAGCTGTCTTGGATTGTTGCCGAGAACAGCAAAGTTGATCATCATACAGTATTGCTGTTACTATGCACACTATTTTCCTAGTTTTGCTCACTTCACTTTGCATCATGTAAGTTTTCCCAGGTTTTTCTGAAAGCATTTTGCTCATCATTTCTAATAGCACAATAGCATTTCATCACAATCATACACCACAACTTGTTCAGCCATTCCCCAATTGATGGACATTCCCTCAATTTCCAATTCATTGCTACTACAAAATGAGCTGCTATAAATATTTTTGTACATATTTCTTTGATATCTTTGCAATACAGACCTAGTAATGGTATTGCTGGGTCAAAGGGAATACAGAATGCCCATTGGACACAGTTCCAAATTGCTTTCCAGAATGGTTGGATCAGTTCACAACTCCACCAGAAGGTCATTAGTGCCCCGATTTTTATACATTCCCTCCATCTGTCATTTTCCTTTTCTTTCATATTAACCAATCTAGTACTTCAGAATTGTGTTAATTTTAATTTCTCTAATCAATAGTGATTTAGAACATTTTTTTCATATTGCTATAGATAACTTTGATTTCTTCTTCTGAAAACTGTTCATATCCTTTGATCATTTATCAGTTGGGAAATGACTTATAGTCTGATAAATTAGACTCAGTTCTCTATATATTTGAGACATGAAGTCTTTATCAGAGAAAATCACTGTAAATTTTTTTTACCTAGTTTTCTACTTTCCTTCTAATCTTGACTTCATTGGCTTTATTTGTGCAAAATCTTTTAAATTTAATGTCATCAAAATTATCCATTTTTAGGGGCGGCTAGGTGGCGCAGTGAGTAAAGCACCAGCCCCGGAGTTAGGAGGACCCAAGTTCAGTTCCGACCTCAGACACTTAACACCCACACAAAAAAAAACTAGCCATGTAACCTTGGGCAAGTTACTTAACCCCAATTGCCCTCCAAAAATGCAAAAAAAAAAATTATCCATTTTTCATCCCATAATGTTTTCTATCTGTTGTTTGGTCACAAATTGTTCCCTTATCTGACAGGTAAGACTTTCCATGCTCTCCTAATTTGCTTATGTCTAAGAGAGGTTTTTTAGAGACCTCTCAGCCCAAAGACAGTAAGGGGGTAGGGCAACTGGTCAGAAAGAGATTACAAGGGATCCTTTGCTGGCATTGGGTTCAGAACCTGTTGTTCTGTCTATTTATGTCTAATATATAGACATGTTATGTCTCTATGTCTACTATATAGTATATATATATATATATATATATATATATATATATATATATATATATATAAGTATACCACTATATATTCTGTAAAGAGTGATAGTTTTGTTTCTTCATTGCCTATTCTAATTCCTTCAATTTATTTTTCTTCTCTTATTGCTATAACTAACACTTCTAGTACAGTGCTGAAAATAATGGTTGGCATTCTTGCTTCGCCCTTATCTTATTGGGAAGGTTCTGGCTTATCTTCATCACAGAGAATGTTTGCTAACACATTTAGTCAGCTACTACTTATCATTTTAAGGAAAGCTCCATTTATTCCTGTGCTCACTAGAGTTTTTAATAGGAATGTATAGAGGCAGCTACGTAGGTAGTATAGTGGAAAGAGCACTGGCCCTGGAGTTAGGAGGACCTGAGTTCAAATCTGGCCTCAGACACTTATTGGCTGTGTGACTCTGGGCACATTTATTTTTCCTTTACTGATCTTATTTGGCTTTTAAAATCCTTTTGGAACTCTTCTAGTAATTCTTATTAGCTTGTGTCCAATTCACCTTTTCCTTTGAAGTCTTGCTTGTAGCTGTTTTGACATCATTGTCTTCTTCTGAGTTTGTATCTTGATCTTCCTTGTCACCATAGTAACTCCTTCTGATCAGTTTCTTCTTTGGATAGTTGTTGTTTGCTCATTTTCCAGCCTACTTATTGACGTTTAACTTTCTGTTAAAGTTGGGCTCTGTCCCCAGGTTGGAAGGGACACTGTCCCAAGCTTCAAGTTTTTTGTCCTGCTATTTTCAGAATTAGTTGTGGGGGTGTTCATAGATTTTTGGTGCTAGTAAGATACTGTGCTAAGGAGAGGTGTGGTCACTGCTCTCCTGGCCTTTGCTATGGTCTATACCCAGGAATGGACCTTGTTCCCCTATAGCCACAAGTGCTAGCATTCCTCTTGGCCCTCATCTGTGACAAGGTCACCTGCTCTCCTGCAGCCATAATCACCAGTGCTTCTTTCTACCTTGGAATTGAGACCAGGATCCCTACTCTCTTGTGCCCCTCTCTACCTTGAAACTGTGATCAGAGTCCCTATTCCCCTGAGGCTGCACATACTAGTGATCCTCTTCACCCTGGGATTATGACGTAGCACAATATATGGGCAATACAACAGGTTCTGAACCCAATGCCAGCAAAAGGCCCCTTGTAATCTCTAAGCTGTTGCTGCCGCTTAGGCAGCTGCCTCCAACGCCTGGGGCTGGCACCACGGCATGGCCTGCACTACACTTCAGGCCAACAACCACCATGATGAGACAAACCTCTCTTGCCAACCTCCTAAGTTGTCTTGAGGTGGAAAATTGTTTCATTCAAACTTTTGTTTGTTCTGACACTCTATAGTTCAATTTAAGGCATTGTTTTAAAATTATCTGGAGGGGAATTTGGGAGAGTTCAGGGGAGTTCCTGTTCCCACCCTGACATCTATTCAATAATTTTTTAAAATGTTTTATCAGTTTTTTTTAAAACACCATGGACACATTCTAACAAACCTCTCTTCTCCTACCCTAGTAGAAGCCTCCTTTGTAACAAATCTAGTGGAGAGGAAAAAAATACTGAAACAATGATCATACATGACAGAATCTGTTTGCAACATTCCACATATGGAATTTACTATGTTCTTGGCCCTCAGATCTGTGTAACCCACACAATGACACTTCCATGCTACATGAGGATGGGCCCCTGCATGTAGCATGAGGGTGTCTGTGTGGTTTGCAGGGAAGCAGAATAGGCATCTCTAGCCTCTTCCCCCTATTCCTTCTCTAAAAGAGACTTTAATTCCTGCTGGAAAGGGAAGCAGGAAATTGGGGCCAGGAGCTTGGCCCCTCTGATCTCCTCAAAGAGAAGAGGTATTAAGCTAGAATTATATCTACACCCTCTACTTAAATATCATCATCATCATCATCATCATTATTATTATAAGAGATGTAGCTTTCAGACTCAAGCTAAACTTCTGTTACTACTTCCTAATGAGAAAAAGAGGGACCAAGCTTTATATCCCAGGCTCAACTCCCTTCTCACCAAATACCAATTCCACAATGAATACACAAAACATTAATCAAAAAGAACCCATTTATCCAAATCAGTAGCAAAATGGAAATCAGAGAAAGTGTACACAGGAGAACATATACCAGACAATAAAGAGTGAAGGAACTCTCCCGTTGAAAGTCAGGTAAGGGGGCAGCCAGGTAGCACAGCGAGTAAGAGCACCGGCTCCAGTGTCAGAACGACCTGGACCTGGACCTGGACCTGGACCAGGTCGTTCTGACACTGGAGATCGAATCCTGGGCTCAGACACTCAGCACCCACCCAGAAACACCTGGCCGTGTAACCTTGAGCAAGTTACTTAACCCTGATTGCTTTAAAAAAAAAAAAAAAAGAAAGTCAGGTAAGTTGGTTCAACCAAAAGAGAGTCCTGGATTTAACTCAAGGGAAAATTCCCTGAAGTTCCTAGTGCAGCAAGCTGGGGATAGGGAAGCGATGGGGACTGCCAAATCTTCACATGTCAGCTTATTCCCAGAGTCTTAATTCTCCCTTCTGCAGCCTGAAGTGCAGTTGGCTTCCTTATCTACTCTCTGGAAGCTGGAAGCCATAAACATCTGAACCAACTGCAGAGCCTAAGAGATTCAAAACTTAAAGAAACACCAGAGCTTGAAGAACTTGAACCTCTTCTCTTTTAGGCTCTCACCTTCTCTGACCCGCCCCTCAGGCCTACAGGGGACATTGACCTCCACCAAAGAGAAGAAATTTCCACACCAATGAGCTTTGAGGTTCAGTTACCTTCCTTCCCTAGGCTGAAACACTTTGTAGTCCCTTGCAAAGATCAACTGAGGCAAGTCCAAAATCTGCAGCTCTACAGTAGGAACACAAGTAGGAACTGTTTTAAAAGAAGGATGATTGTCCTAGTGTCCCAGGTAACCAACCTTTGACACTATTGAAATTAAGACAGGTCAATGCATATTAACAATACATGCAGTAGAGACATGGTACTATTCAAAGTATCACTTGGGAGAATACTACAGTGGCAAAATTCATAATTACATACAGGATATAACGCATGCACATTTTGAAAGAACACATATCCATAGTACATAGCAATCAATCAAAAGCACAACTAACAAAGCAAGGCTTGTTAGCTTCAAGACATATGCCTATATATAAAAGATACAATATAACTATAAGAAGTAGCATAAATACAAAACAATTAACAACTAGTATTACTATAGTATAAACATAGCACAAAACAAAGGAACAAAACAGGAACATAATAAAACAACACTCAAATGTGCAGTTTACATGCAAACATGTCGACATAGTTCTCAACCACAAAATATAACAGACTCTCCATATAGAAGACAGAAGCAAAACATTTATTCAAACACCAGGAAACCAAATCCATCATAGCAACATAGAAGTTAATACACTACAACACAGCAGAGCTATACCATCCTTTAACCTTCCCACAAACCAACACTCACAAGTCTAGCTGTCTGCCTGGGTTCATTCTCTCCTCCTTCAGTCTCTAACTGCTCTAACTCTCAGCTTCCTGTGGCCTCTGCTCTACCCTTCAGCAAACTCCTCCCACTACAGGCTCCTTGTGATTATATTCAGCTTTTTAGAGGGCAGGGAAAATCTTCGAAGCAGGTACCAGTTCCAGAGCCTGTGAATCTTGCCTGTTTACAAAATAGTCCCAGAGAAGGAAGTGGGCTCTATTAGGACTATTCACCACAACTATCTGTGGTCCATAGGAGAGCTAGTTGGATTTTCTAATGAGCAGGTATAGAGAACCAATGGACAATTACCTAGGCAAAGACTGAAGGAAAGAGATAGTTTGTGTGTGTGTGTTAAGTGTCTGAGGCTGGACTTTAACTCAGGTCCTCCTGACTCCAGGGCTGGTGTTCTATTCACTGTGCCACCTAGCCACCCCAATTCCTTCTTTTTTACAGAATAGGAAACCCAAGAGCAAGTGACTTGCCAAGTCAAGCAGCGAGTGACTGAGCTGGTGTCTGAACACAAATCTGCCACATTGTGCATCCTCCCAGGAGTGGGATAGTAGGAACCAAGTGTGAAATGGTCAGTCATCAGGCTTTTTGGGGAGGGGGAGTGTATTTAGGGTCTTTCGTGCCTTTTCCCCAGAGCAAGATCTCCTTCATCTTCATTAACACATAATCCACTTAAAAAAAAAAAGTAGAGCTACAGCTACTAGCTAGAAGATGGGATCCACCCAAGTCTCTGAGCTCCCAGCCAGAAAACCATTACTTCAACCCAAAGCTGGAGAAGAGAGGTCAACCTTCCCCCTGCCGGCAGAGGTTTTTCCACAGTCTACACTCCCCTGTCCTACACCGACAGTAAGAAGTCACACTAGCCGAGGGGGAGGCAACAGGATGGGGCTGGCCAAGAGTCAGACAGGCATCCCAGGTCAGGAAGGTGGGCAGCAAGAAGAGTCAGATGGATATTGAAGAGGAAGTGGGCAATAGATGGAAATTCAAAAGAGACCAGAAAGGTATCGTGGGCTAACCAGGTACTGGGCAAAATCCAGACAGGCAGCTTTGTCTGGAAGCTCCAGGCAGACAGATGTCAAGGGTCAGGAGAGTAATAGATGAAGTCTGATATGGGTCAGGCACATCTCAGCAGGTGGGGTCTGGAGTCTGAGAGGTCAGAACACTAGCAAACAAGAGACAATGACCTGAGCTCTGCTACAAAAGCAAAAGATGTTTGCTACAGGCCACCTTTTTACTCTGCTATATGGGCAGTGTAGGGCTCACTGTATGTTCTCTGAATCCTATGAGTGAGGCTCCCTAGACTTCCCAAGAGATTCAACAAGCAACCAACATGGTTATGGCCACTTCTATGCAGAGCTCTAAAGTAGATAATGGAGATAGGTACCCGAGTAAAGAAACCTCAGCTGTCTTCCCCTCTCCCTCATGGCACACGCCCAAACGAGTCACCAAGCAAGTTGCTTCCTCTTTTTTTCTCCCAGTACCTGTCATATTCATCCTTTATAGACTCACGCAATCAAAGAATGTCAAGAGTTGGAAGGAAACTCTAAAATCACCTCATTGTAGAGAGGATGAAACTGGGGCTCAGAGAGCCATTGTGAATGTCAGTAGCCCACTTGTGCTTAGCTCCAGGACTCCAAAGATGTTCCCGACCTTCAAGGAGCTTGCAACCTACTGGAGAGAGTTGGGGGTTATGGCGTGTACACAGATGAGTAAAAGGCAGAATGCAGTGGGGGCAAAAGAGAGATCTAATAGGCTTTAGGAGAATGTGAAGAGAAGATCAGTTTGGGTTGGAAGGAAATGGGGCAATTGGGAAAGAATCCATGGAAGTGGTGGCACCTGAGCTGGGTCATGAAGGCAGAGAAAGATTTCAACAGGCAGAGATGAAGAGGGTTTATATTCTATGCAAGGGAGAGAGACTACACGACTATAGGAAGCACACAGAGTGAAGAGAAAAACAACAGTGTGAGAGAAAGTGGGGAAGGTAGATTTGAAGTTTGATTCTAGAGAGCTTAACACACTAAGATAAGGGGGTCAAACTTTATCTTAGTAGTAGAGAGCTACTGAAAGTTTTTCACCAGCCCTGTGATATCTGGTGAGACAGGCTTTAGGAAGATTACTTTGGCATCTCTGGGAAGAATGGACTAGAGAAGGAAAAGGCAGGAGGAAGGAAGATCAGTTAACACTCATGATCCATGCTAATGGTTCAGTCCCCAGGGGAAGGAAGAAGGGTCATAGGGAGAGTCCTGTGACTCACATAGGTACAAAAAACTAGAGTTGCTCCCCTTCCTGAGAAGCTGAAACCCACCCCACCCCCTTAATCTGCTACTCCTCCTGATTTAGGGTTCATAAGTTTTAGAGCTGAAATAGACTTTGAGATCAACTCTAAGTCAACCTTCTCATCTTATAGAGGAGGAAACTGAGACCCAGAGAAGGGAAATAATAAGCTAGTAACAGAGATAGGATTTAAAGCCAGGTTTTCACATTTCAAGTTCAGTGTCCTTTCCACCTTACCAGACTGATTTCCCTGTCTCCATCAATGGCACCATCATCCCCCAAGGCCCTGAGACTCTAGAACTCCATCGTCTTTGACTTGTACCCCCTCTATGTTCCTTCAGTAACCCCTGTGGATTCATGTGTAGGTCTCAACTAATAGTGTAAGTTTTTTGAGGGCAGGGAGTGAGCACTGACTTATTGACTACATTGATCCTGAGACATGGGTATTTGGCATTCAGGCACTAAGATTCCTACCCCTTACTCTGATTTTATCCTCAGAGTATCAGTCACTGAGTTAGAGGCAATGCTGGATGTGGAATTGGAGGACCTGGGTTACTGATTTTGCCACTTCGTTTCTGAGTGACCTTGGACAAATAACTTACCTTCTCTGGTCTTGTCTTCTCATCTACTAAACAGGAAAACAAAAGGCAGTACACCAGATGTTCTCTGAAGTCAATTTAAATCCCATGTCCTAAGAAATAATCCCTCCTACCCAAGGGGCAGACACTCGCTGGGAAGCCCCGGACAAGAGCAGGCATATGCCTACATGTCGTCTTCATATCCCACCCCCATTTCTCAGGACTCTTGCAGTCCAATGACCACGTCCAAACATAGCACTCCAGTGACATCAGGGAGCCAAGGTCATCTTGACACACCCTACAACTACTGAACATCTCCCTATAGGATCAACTGGAAGGAAGATACCCTAGACCAGGCAGGCCCAGTGCAGCTGTTCCAAGGACAGGAAACGTCCAAGGAATAGACTTGGAAGCATCACTATATGAAGATACGAAGTCTGGGGGATAGGGAGATCCTGGAAGGGGAAGGCAGAGAGTTAACCAAAAAGCTGGGGCGGGGAGTACAGGCCAACCAACTTGGCTTTACCTGGGCTAAATGGCATTGCCGGGACACCTGATCCCAGGAAACAGCCCAAGAAGTGAGGAATGTATGTTCTGTGCTGCTGCAGAGGGTGGCTCATTGGATTATCTGCCATTGTGCTATTTATACCATTTGCTTGGGTCCGTTACCATAAGAACCAGGGTGGACACAGCCAGGCTTGAGCTGTTGCCCATGGGTCCTGCTGAAATCAGGAGCCAAGCAGAGAGCCTAAGAGGTGGTCTTCCTGCCTTTAATCTCTCCCTTCTCCAATCCACTCTACACACTGTGCTCAATTAAGTGCCCTAAGGCACCTTTCTGTGATCACCCTTTGACTACTGACAAAAGTATGCCAAGGCTGGCATTAAAGTCTCCTCCCTCCACAGCATGTCTCCAATACGCCTGATTCAACAAACGGGGAGTGTGGGGAGAGCACTGTGGTAGGAGAGAGACACAGCATCATTTACTAATTCCCCTCTCTGTATCCTTATCCTCCAATCATTTGGACCAGTTCTTGTCCCTACCTCTCCAGCGCGTATGTCATTCCCCAAGGCTAGAACAGCATTCCCTCATCTCCACCTATCCTGTCTCAGATCCCCATATAGAGCCAGGTGACCCTAGGCAAGCTGCTTAACCTTTCAGTCCTGGTTTCCTTGTGTGCTTCAAACTGTGAATATGATGAATGCAGAGAAGCTTGATGGTTCTGACAGAGAATGAAATTAGTAAGTAGAGAAAAAAAACAACACACCCAACCCAAACCAATGCACATAATGACAATGCCAAGGAAACAATCAAAGTTGAATGTTGCAAAATTAATTTTTTAAAAAAGGCATGGTTCCAAAGAGGAGCGATGAGAGGACAGCCCCGCCCACCTCCTCTGCAGAGAGGGGAGTCCCATGGCATTTCCAGACTTTTTTTTATGTATTCATTGGTCTTGCTGATTTCTTTCCTCTTGTTCCTTTTTCCTTTAAAAATATCCTTTGGTGTAATAGATGGCTCTCTGGGAGAGGAGGAGTGGGATACTGGAGAAAATTATGATGATGTGAAAAATAAAAAATAGGTAAATATATATATATATGTACATATACGTATGTATACACACACTTAAAAGGAATGAATGCCACTCACTTCTATTGTCACGAGAACAGGTTACATGGATGAGGTAAGTGTCTGAGAAGTTCTGAAGGATAAATAAAGTAGGACTGGCAAGGGACCTGGCCATGGAAAGATGTGACCACGTCCTGTCACACCAAGACATCCTATCTAAGTAAGCTCCTTGGAAGCAGAATTCATGCCTTATCTAAACTCTGCTCTGAGCACTGGGCCATGCCAGAAATTATAGGTCCTGGCTCTGGAAACCACAGGAACCTTTTAGTCTCTGATGCAAATAGAACCCAGAAAGGCTTCTCAACTGGCATCACAGAAAGTTGCTCAGCAATCTGGTATGGCCCCTGGACACATAAATCAATCAATCAGCATTTATTATGAACCTATTATGTGACATGCACTGAGCCAATTGCTGGGGATACAAAGACAAAAATAAAAGGGCCCTTCAGGAGTTTACATTCCACTGGGGGAAATAACAAGTACAAATAAATACAAAATTAATTCCAAGTATATGCAAGATAACTTGAGGGTGGGAGGATGGATAGCAGAGGCACAAGCAGCCGGAAGGATAGGAAAGGCCGAATAGGAAGTATCCTGGAGCTGAGCTTTGAAGGAAGGCAAGGGTTCTAAGAGACAGAGGAGAGGAGGTATGCATTCCAACCCTGGCAAACAACCTTCCTAAGCACAGGCAGAGAGATGAGAGAAGCAATATGCAATAGCATGTGAGGAATAGCAAGACCACCGGTGTGGCTGGACCACAGAATGCAGGAAGGAGAATTAATGTATAATGACCCTGGAAAGGTGGTCTGGAATAGACTGTGAAGGGTTTCAAATGTTAGACTGAAGAGTTTATACTTGATCCTAGAGATGATAGGGAGGCCCTCAAGATTACTGAGTAGAGAGTGACATGGTCAGACCTGTGCTTTATGAAAATTCCTTTGGTAGCTATGTGTGGATTGGAATGGGGAGATACTTGAGGGAGATCAGTAGGGAGGATATCAGGCAAGAAGTGATGACTGAACTAGGAAACCCTGTGATAAAGGAAGAAATGACAGAGATGTTATGAAAGCAAACAGGAAAAAATGAAGCAAAACTTGGCAACTAATTGGATGTAGGGTGAGGAAGAATGAATACTGGAGGCTGATGCAGGGTGTGAACATGTGTGACTGGAGGGATGTGATGCCCTTGACAAAAACTGGGAGGTTAAGCAGAGGAGTAGTTTTAAGGAGAAATCTGAGTTGTTTTGGACACAAGGTTGAGATATCTAAAGGAAATCCAGTTCAAACTAACAGGCAATTTGGTGAATTATGGCTGGAGCCAAGGTGAGACTGGATATAAAGATCTAGGAGTCATCTGCAAAGAGATAATTGACTCCACTGGAATCGATGAAGGCACTGAGTGTAGACAGGATCCAGGAAAGAGGCTTGGGTAACCCCATAGGTTAGAGAGTTCAGCATGGATGAACGCCCAGCAAAGAAGCCCAGGAAATGATCTGATATAGGAGGAGAAGCAGGAAAGCTGTGTCTTGAGAACCCAGACGGGAAAGTGAATTCAGGAAGAAAGATTAGTCAAACTGAGTGTGCTGCAGAGAAATCGAGGATGAGGACTGAGAAAAGGCAATTAAGATACCATTGGTAACTTTGGAGAGCAGTTTGCATTGAGTAATGATGCTGAAAAGTAGACTGCAGAGACATTAAGAGAGGGAGAGGAAAGGAAGTGGAATCAGAAGCTACACTAGTACACAGCTTTTTCTAGGATTTTGGCTGTGAAAGTGAGGAGAGATATGGGATGATAGAGTCAAAGGGGTGTTTTTTAGGATACAGTCTTAGACATATCTATAGGCAACAACAAAGAAGATAAAAAGACAGAGAGAATAAAGATTAGTGTTCACAGGCTACATTCACTCCTCTCCTCTCATCCTCTACCCCTAGGATGCAAATACACTCTGCAGACTAAGAAAAGTCATGGGAGAACAAGCCCACGTATAAATGAGAGAAACATTCTCTTAAGGAGATCGTCAGACAGTTCAAAATCCTTTAAAGACTCTTTATGACCTGAGGGATAAAATTGAAGTCCAAGGTTCTTCAGATTTTAAGGTCCTCCAGAATCTGGTACTATAGTACTTTTCTATTATTTTCCCAAACACCTTCAGTCAAATTAAAGTCCCTGCTGCACAACCCCACCTCACCCCAAAACACATAGCCTACTCTTTCCCATTCCTGTGCCTTTGGTGACAACATTCCATAAATCTGGAAAGTTTTCCTCTTTCCTTATCAA
The DNA here is from genome assembly GCF_028583685.1 of Petaurus breviceps papuanus. Taxonomy (NCBI): domain Eukaryota; kingdom Metazoa; phylum Chordata; class Mammalia; order Diprotodontia; family Petauridae; genus Petaurus; species Petaurus breviceps. Next base: position 13,934,286 of record NW_027187368.1, on the reverse strand, counting down.
CCCACTGAAATCCTATTTAGCCTTCAAGTTCAACAGCCATCCTTCCCAGAATGCTTTCCTTGTGGCTGTTCTAGTTTTGTATCAGAATATGCATGTGAAAATTAGTCCTCCTATAAGCCTTATTTAAATATCGTCCAAGTCTAGCACAGAGCACCCTGAGGACAGTGGGCACAGAATTTATCTGAATCCCCCCCCCCCAGCCTACAAGAGAGCATGAGCTGTGCTTTAAATGCCCATTTCTGACCCGTGTCGAGTTTCTCATGTACACACAAGATATCACTCCCACCAGAAGCCCTGTTCCCGGCTTTGCTAACTATTGTTATCCTCCCGTGGTTGGCACTGCCCTGCATCGTGCAGCTTTTGGTAAATCAGCAGGGGCTTCTGGCAGCCCTTGGTGACACATACCCAACGACAGTTAATATGGTCTATATAATTCAACTATGGCCATATCCGATTCACACCAGGCAGCTGGGGGGGTGCACAAGCATCCAATGTAATAGTCACCTGCTCCTAGTCATGCCCAAGGCACTCTCATTTTCTCCCCGTATAACCAAGGGAAACGTCCTTATTCCCCAGTTGCCATGAACCACAAGTTTGAGTCAAATTGCAGAGCAAAATAGAAGTAGTAAGATAAGGTACCAGTCCTATGGGTGACATACAAATGGTAGAAGCAGTAAGATCTAAGCTCCAACACACACTAGCTAGATGACCTTGAACAAATTGCTTTTTTTCTGAACCTTCACTTGCTTATCTATAAAATAAGGATACCATCTCCACTACCACCTCCCAGATTGTGGGGAAAGTGCTCTGTAAATCTCAAAGTGCTAAAGAAATGTGACTATCATGATGATGTCCTTAAATATAAACGGTTAGAAGAAGAGGTTAGCCAGTGACCTAGCCAGAAGACAAAGTTTCCAAATGCTAAACTGACATCCACAGAATATTAAAATTTAAGGAAGACTTCTTGTGTGGTGGGTCACACCTGAACAAGAATTGTACAAGCTGGGAAGGTATGAAGGTGTCGCAATCTGTCCTGATGAAAGGTCACAGCATCATCCAAGTCAGTCAGGAAGCCAAGGACTGTGCTAAGCAGTTCTGTAACCAATCGTAAGATTGCACTGAACAAGCCCTATCCAATGAGATAACAAGGTGGTGCATGCTTGAAATCCCTGTTACCCCAGGTGCTAAGGCTGGTGGATTGCTTGAATTCAGGAATTCTGAGTTGCAGCAGGCTAAGCAAAGTGATTGTCTGCTTAAGTCCTGCACCGAAATGGTGAAGCTCCACGAGGAAGCGGGCACCAAGCTGCCTAAGGAGGGCTAAGCCAAGTCAGGTCAGAAATGGAGCAGATCAAAACTTGAGTGCCATCAGCAGGGATGTTGGGACGGTGAGTGGTCACTGCACATCTAGCCTGGGCAAGGTGAGAAGTACCATATCTCAAAAAGAAAAGGAAAAAACAATGAACATTTATTAAATTAAACAGTCTTTCAAATCTCCCAAGGTCAAGAGACCTTAAGAAACATGTTTGCATGCCAGGGGGACAGATGACAGTCAAGAATTTATCCTTGGAGTGCTCTAGATTGGAGTTATATTTCTAGAGTAGTCCTTAAAGAGCTGCCCAGGGAAACATGTTGGCTTGCTAGAGATTTCACACTTAAGTCCAAATAGAAATGAAAAGATTGAAGGAATTTATTAGCTATCCTTGCATGGGGATAGACAGCTGGTGGCTGTGGCAAGAATTTAAAGTGAAGGCTTACAAGAAAATATTTTATTAACAATGATACACCTAACATTTATATAGCAATATGTTAGGCATTGTACTGAGTGCTTCACACTTGTTATCCCACAACAATCCTGGGAGACAGGTGTTATTATTATTCCCATTTATACATGAGGAAAATGAAACAGGTTAAATGACGTGTGCAGGGCCACATAGATAAGAAGCATCTGAAGCTAGATTTGAAGTGAGGTCTCTGTGACTCTAAGTCAGGCACTCTTATCTGCTGAGTCTAGCTAGTGTTTATATGAGCACTTTAGGGCTTCCAAATACTTGGCCAATATTCCTTTATTTGATCCTCACAATCACACTGTGAAGTAAGTGCCATTATCAACCCCGTTTCACAGATGAGGAAACTGAAGGTGAAAAGTTGCCTCTTGCCCAGAGTCACATAATATCTGAGGTAGGTTTTGAATTCAGGTTCAATTGAATCAAACTGAATATAGTTTCTTCAAAACACGTCTTGGTGATACAAGAACTATCATGCCCATTTTTATGGATTAAGAACCTGAAGCACTGATAAATTTAAGTGACTTGTGTTTATTTGTGGTAAATTTTAGATCTAGGATTTGAATTCAGGTTTCTGAATAATTCTATGATTAACATGCTTTCCACTACACCATGCTGCCTTGTACAGGGCAAACTCAAATTCATTTTTTAAGTTAAAATTTCTTAAATTGAGCATTTTTTTTCTTTCTCTTTCACCTCCCTTCCTCCATAAGAAGGGGGAGAAAAACCCTTGTAACAAATATGCGTGGTCAAGTAAAACAAATTCTCATATTAAGAATGTCCAGAAACGTCTTTTAGTCCATGGCTTGTCTGTCAGGAGGTAGGCTGGATTCTTCATCACCAGTCCTCTGGAATCATGGTTCTTAAGGCAAAATTGTTTTAAAATTAATTAATTCACTTCCTCTGCTTCAGTTCATCCAAGTCTTCCCAGGTTTCTCTAAAATCATCTCCTTTGACATTTCTTACAGCACAATAGTATTCCATTACATTCATATGATTTGATCCAACTGATGGGCAATCCCTTAATTTCTAGTTCTTCGGCACCACAAAAGGAGCTACTGTAAGTATTCTTAGCAAGACAGGACCTTTCCTTTTTCCTTTGATCTCTTTGGCTTACAGGCCTAGAAGTGGCATTGCTAGGTTAGAGGGAATGTTCAAATGCACTTTTAAGTCACCTGGCTGAGTTTAAAGATGTTGCAGCCCACTTAATCACAGAACAAGAAAAAACACCACCTCAGCCTGTTTTTCACAACACTGTGGGTTCAAAATCCCTGAAATTTAGTAGGTGCCAGCTCAGAAAATCTTATGCTGCTTAAGGAAAAAAAATGAAAATGAAAAAAATGAAAACTAGGGAGCAGGTGAAAGGAGTGGTATAGAAGGAAAAAGAATCACTCAAAATCAGACCTAAGCTCAAAATCCACCTCCAGACACTTAACCAGCAGTGTCACAATAGGTGAATCACTTCATCTCTCAGTCTCTTTCCTTGTTTGTAAAAACGGAGAGAATTCACTATATGCCTTACAAAATTGGGGATGGGAAGGAAGTGTGCTTTATAAACATTATATAAATGAGTTAATGTGAGGTATAATACTTGACTAGAATTCATTTGGGGTTTTTTTTGGGGGGGGAGAGGGGGAAGGGGCCAATTAAGGTTAAGGAACTTCTCCAGGGCCACACAGCTAATAAGTGTTTGAGGCTAGATTTCAACTCAGGTACTCCTGACTCAAGGGCTGGTGCTCTATTCACTGAGCCACCTTTGGCGCCCCTTTGGCGAGAATTCTTACAGCAGAATGGGCAGTGGCTGCTTCTGGAACTCTCAGCCCACAGACAGTAAGGGGATCAAACAAATGGTCAGAAGATTACAGAGGTCTCTTTGCTAGCACTGAGGCAGGACTCTATTGCTTTGCCCATACTTGTATCTGAGTCCCCGTTCTGGGTGAGAGTCCTGGGCCAAGGAGGAGCACTAGCAAAGCATACCTTGTAGTGGATAAGGGACCCTCCTCAGAGTTCCAGGGTAGAAAAGAGAGCTTGTGGTCACTCACAGACCAGAGCAGAGGCCAGGGGAAGAGTAAACACCTCTCCTTAGATCACACCACTTTGGGAAAACTGAAAACTTACAGGTCCCTAGAAGTCTCTCTGAAAACAGCTACATAAAATCCCTGAAGCACCCTCCACCCTGGAAGCTGAGCCCTACTTAACAAAAAGTTTAAAAAGTCAAGTAGTATATTTGGGAAGTGAGTAAACAACAGGAAAAACCTTTTGACTATAGAAAAGTACTCTGGAGGCCAGGATGGTGGAGTAGAAGCAGGACCTCCGAGAAGCTCCGGCTTCCACCTTCCCCAATTCATGTAAAAGGGGACTCTGAACAAACTTTGGAGCTGCAGAACCCACAAAATGACACAGAGAAGCTAACCTTCTGCTGAGGACAGCCCAGGAGCTCTAGGAGCTGAGCCCAGGCCCCAGGGGAGCCAGAGGTTTTAGCCCCAGGGCGGACCTGACCAGACACTGACTGGAGGGACTCCAGATCAGCAGCAGCTGTGGCGATCCAGAATTATCAACACATAGATGTGAAGGACAAAGTGAGAGGTCAGTGCAGTCTGGACTTTGGGACCCAGTAAGTGGGAGTGTGTCGGCTTTTGCCCCCAGGGCAAGAAGCCTCTGAAAGGCCCGGCACAGCTTCAGCTCCTGGCCTGCTGTGTAGGGGGACTAAGAGACCAGTCTGAGGGGTAATTGATCTTGCTTTAACCTGCTTGGATCTGGATTGCAGTCTAGATTGGAGGTCCTGGGGTGTGTGACCAACTTGCCAGAGCGTGAAGGTTTCAGGGAGGGCACCCAACTAATACCTCCAGCAGCTGAGAAAACCCCAGCTTTTGGGACAAAAGCCCCCCTGTCTGGTGGCAGAGTCCTACTGTGGCAAAAAGCCCAGGGGTCAAGTGACTGAGGGGTGACATGATCAGGAAAAGGAAACAAATCAGACAGAAGATTCCAACATTAGACTCCTATTTTGGGGACAAAAAGGAGTAAAGCATAGAACAGGAGGAAGACAGTGAAGTCACAATTCCTGCACCAAAGCTTCAAAGGAAAATACGAGCTGGTTACAGGCCATAGAGGACCTTAAGAAGCAGGTAAGAGAAGTGGAGGAAAAATTGGTAAGAGAAATGAGAACAATGCAATAAAATTACAAAATGAGAGTCAACAGCCTGACTCAGGAAAATCACACCTTAAAAAACAAGACTAACTCAATTGGCAAAAGAGGCTCAAAAAGGCAATGAGGAGAAGAATGCCTTAAAAAGCCGAATTTGCCAGATGGAAAAAGAAACTCAAAAGCTCAATGAGGAGAATCATTCCCTCAGATTTAGAATGGAGCAAAGGGAAGCTAATGACTTTATGAGAAATCAAGATGATGTTAAAGAGATCTAAACAAATGAAAGAACAGAAGGCAATGTGAAATTCCTCATGGGAAAAACCACTGACCTGGAAAATAGATCCAGGAGAGATAATTTAAAAATTATTGGACTACCTGAAAGCCATGATCAAAGAAAGAACCTAGAAATCATCCTTCAAGAAATTCTCAAGGAAAATTGCCCTGATATTTTAGAACCAGAAGGCAAAATAGAGTTTGAAAGAATCCACCGATCACCTCCTGAAAAACATCCCTAAAAGAAAACTCCTAGGAATATTATAGCCAGGTTCTGGAATTCCCAGATCAAGGAGAGAATATTACAAGCAGCCAGGAAGAAACAATTTGAATATTGTGGAAACAAAATCAGGATAACCCAGGATCTGGCAGCTTCTACACTGAGGGATCGAAGGGCCTGGAATATGATATTCCAGAGGGCAGAGGAGCTGGGATTAAAACCAAGAATCACCTACCCAGAAAAACTGAGTGTCATGTTTCAGGGAAAAATATGGTCATTCAGTGGAACAGAGGACTTTCAAGCATTCTTAATGAAAAAAAACAGAGTTGAATAGAAAATTTGACATTCAGATACAAGAAGCAAGAGAAGCTTGAGAAGGTAAACAGGGAAAAAGAAATCATAAGCCACTTATCAAAGTTGAACTATTAACATTCCTACATAGAAAAACGATAATTGTAACTGATGAAACTTAGTATGAAAACAGCTGAACGGAATAGAAATATATATATATATATATATATGATTATATCGGAGGGTATATGGGCATATGTGAATGTGTGTATATATGTTTACAGGTATACATAGAGGGCACAGGACCAAGTTAATAAGAAGGGATGATACTTAAAAGGTGAAATTAAGAGGTGAGAAATATGAGAGGAGATGGAGACAGAATGGGGTAAACTATCTCAGAAGAGGCAAGGGAAAATGGTTACAATGGAGGGGAAGAATAGGAAGGCAAAATGAAAGGGGTCAACCTTATTCTCATTGAATTTGGCTCAGGGAGGAAATGACAAACATACTAAATGGGGTATCTCACCCTACAGGAGAATAGGGGGGATGGGGATGAGAGGGGGGATAATGGAAGGGAGGGCAGGCTTGGGGGGAAGGGAAGTTGGAAGCACTCACTTTTGAAAAGGAACAGGATCAAAGTAGTGAATAGAACAAGTGGGTGGTGGGATAGGAGGGAGGAAAATATAGTCAGTCTTTTATAATATCAATGTATTTTCTATGTTAATGTTTTGCATTAGCTACACATGTACAACCTATACTGACTTATCTTCCCAGTAAGGGTGGGTGACAAGGGAGGAAAGGAATGAATCTGGAATTCAAAGTTTTAAAATCAAATGTTTAAAATTATATATAATATTTTTTATTATTACTAATACTATTTTACATGTAATTGGGAAAGAAGATATACAGGCACTGGGGCATAGAGATCCACCATGCCCTACTGGAAAAGTCGAAGGGGGTATGGGAGAAGATATGGGAGAGAGCAGATTGGAGGAGAGGATATCCTGTGGGATTGCTGTTTTGGGGTGGTGGGTAGGGGAAAAACGGGGAGAAAATTTGTAACTCAAAATCTGGCTGAAATTAATGATGTAAACCAGAAGTTAATAAACCATTTGAAAAATGAAAAAAAAAGTACTCTGGGGACAAGATCAAAACATACACTCAGAAGAAGACAACAAAGTCAAAGCTCCTACACCCAAAGCCTCCAAAAAAAATGTGAATTGGCCTCAAGAAAGAGGAGCAAAGCAAAAAACTGGGAAGAGAAATGAGAGTGCTACAAGAAAATCATGAAAAACGAGTCAACAGCTTGGTAAAGGAGACCCAAAAAAAATACCAAAGAAAATAACATTAGACCAAATTGCAAAAGAAGTCCAAAAAGTCACTGGGGGAAGAATGCCTTAAAAAGCAGAATTGGCCGAAGTCCAAAAGCTCACTGAAGAAAACAGAAATAGGAAACTGAAGAAAATAGTACATATATAGCTGTAATTTTGCTCCCCCACCCCCACATGGGGCAAGGGTGTCTTTGCAATGGCATCAAGAGGCAAAACTTTAGGAAGAAGGAAGGTGGTTTACTTGCTACCCTCCCAGGAGGCTCCAAGACTTAATTTAACTTACAGAACTGATCAAACCACGCTTCTGCTCCAAATCTTTCGATGGTGGCAATCTTTTTATTTTTGGCCTATAATGAAAACAAATGCCTTGGCCTAACAGTTAAAGCCCTTAGCCAAACCTGGGTCCATCCTACCTTTTCTACTCTTACTTCACATTAGCTGTCATCACATATTCTGAGTTCTAGCGAAAAAGAATCCTATTACCCTATTTTTCTGCTTTTATCACCACAGTACCTTGTGCCCAGAATGCTCTCTCCCTCGCTGGCAAAGGTGTGGTATAGCAGCAAGAACATTAGATTTGTAGTTAGGGGGTCACCGCTTTGAATACTGGTCCTGTTGCTTACTATGTTGGATTCTCCATAGCACTGTGCATTATCTCCTCTGCTAGAAGGTAGGGGTCATGGAGAGCTAAAAGGGGCCTCCAAGACAGTCTAAGCCCCTTCACCTTACAAATGAGAGGCTCAGTCTTGCTTTACATAACATACATAGCAAAGCAAGGATTTAAACCCAGCTCCTCTGACTCCAAAACCAGTAGTTTCTCTAATGCCCACTGCTGCCTTGAACAGCAGTGTTCTACTTTAACAAATGCCCACTGAATGGAACATTCTCTATTGCTGTCCCCTCCCCCTGCAGTGAATCGTCAGAATGAAGTGGTGTTTGCCCTTGTCAGGCCTCCTGGGAAGCTGATGCCTTCAGCACATAAGAATGGTCACAACTGGGTCAAAGCCCAGCCTCTCTCCCAGGGGAAATGAAGGAAGCAAGCAAGCCCTGCCATTTTCAATGATGCTAACATTTCCTCTGACACATGTAGAGAGATGTCATCTGAGAGAATGAAGGAAACAAACAAAAAACACAAATGACTTTGCCCCTTGAATTTCAAACCAGTGTTGACACCAGCTTTAGCTGGATAACAAACTGTCCTGGAATACTTGGCTGGGGATCAAGCATGCCAGCTCCCTGGTTACACCCTCGTCACTGCCCAGAGCAGAACACACTTTAACCTTTCGGCTCTTTCCATAGGTTTGAGCAAGCTCACCACCAGAGCCAGGGCTTGTCCCATCTCCAGGAAACTTTATATGTTGTCTAAATTGAGTGTCCCAGCAGGCTGCAAGGCAGATGGTGGCTCCAGACTCAGAATGTTAACAACGTTCCTACCTGAATCCCTGCCACCAGGGCTGTAACTCACCCACCCTGCCTGTCCAAAAGGAGAGAAACATAGCTACGAAGTGGACTGCTTTTTAACTGCCTCTCAGCACCAAGGACTTCCCTGGCAACAGACTATAACGGGACACTGCCAACCTGCCTCAGCATGTCATGGGCAAAAGGAAATGAAAAGGTGGTCAGGTCCTCATTATCCCAGGGGGCACACTGGTCTAACCCCCAATCCTGGCCAGCTCACTTGCCTCTACAGGAGTTCCACCTTTGCCTCAAGGTTGGTCAGGTGTCAGGCCATTAGGTATGAGGCACAGAGGCGATCACAGAGGGAAACCATATAGAAGCGAACAAAGCTGTGTTCTGGTCCAAGATCTACCAGGTCAGTGCTTCCCAAACTAAATCTGGCCACAGAACACCGAGGGAACTCAAACGTATTGAACAGACACACATTTTGGTCCTGAGGCACTGGAAGTGCCGTGGAATTAAGGGAAGCTGGGGAAAAAGGGGGAGAAAATAAAAACCATTTTGGATAGAAAACGGTTCATGTAAGTTCATTTGCTACAAGCTTCCTTCGCGCCTGTGGCTTTATCAGTGTAGGTACTTCCCCCAATATCACTTATAGTCCCCTCTTTTGACTTAGCAGACAGTCTTTGAGTTAATGTAGCCACCAGCACTTTAGATAACAGATGACAATAAGCTCCAAATGGATACTCAAATATAAAAGGTAATGCAAAAAAAAAGCCTAGAAGAAAATGAAGACATTTTTCCTACATATAGCTTGGGAGGAGGGAGGGCCGCAGGGGAATTCTTAATTAAATAAGGAAGAGAGGAAATAACAAAACAAAAGACATAATTTTGGTTACATGAAATTTAAAAACTTTTGCATGAAAATCTATTAGAATAAGGGAAAATTATGAATTGAAAAAAAACTTTTTGCATCAAATATGTCTCCTAATGGTATGGTATCTAAGATATATACCAATTAACAAAAATATATGAGCTATTCCCCTATGGATAAAGGATAAGGACAAACAGTTCTCAAAAGAATAGGATACCATCAGTCATAAGGAAGAATAAAATCATTAATAAGAGAGATACAAATCAAAACCATTCTGAAGTTTCATTCTGTACCCAGCAAATTGGCAAAGACAGAGATAGACTGAAATTGTCCATGTGGGGAAGCTATGGAAAGACAGTCACATGAGTACATTGTTTAGTTCCAATTAACAAGCATCTCTTAGTACCTGCCCCTCTCCCCATTGAAAAGAAAACTAAAAACTTGTAACAAATACACATAGCCCAACAAAACAAATTACCACATTAGCCAGGCCCAAACATGAGTGCCTCATTTAGTCCCTCATCTGTCAAGGGTGGGGAGCACTCCTCTGGAATCACTGAATGTTCATCGGTGCATTAATTTCAAAGGTTTTCAACATTTTAACAACATTATTAAAGTGTAAGTCTTTCCCCTGGTTTTTACTTTTCTCTGCATCTGTTCATACAAAGCTTCCCAGGTTTCTTAGCAACTTTCTTCTTCACCTTTTCTTATGGTAAAACAGTATTCCATCATGTTAATATATAATAATTTATTCGGCCATTCCAATTGATGGACACTCATCCTCAGTTCTTAGCTCATTGCCACCACAAAAAAGGGACTTTTCCACTTTCTTTGATTTCTTTGGAGATACAGACCTCATAGTGGTATTGCATAGTTCAATAACTTTATGGGCACAGTGCCAAATTTCTTCCCAAAACGATTAAACCAATTCATAGATCCACCAATGGCACATTAATGTACCGGTTTTCTGGCAGCTCCTCCCTAGTTTGTCAATCATCAGGGTGTGTGGTGGAATATTAAGAGCTATTTAATGCTCATTTCTCTAATAATTAATAACTGGAACATTTTTTCACAAAGCTATAGACAACTTGATTGCTTCCCTTAAAAACTGCTTGTTCATACCCTTTGACTATCAACCAGGGAATAGCTCTTCTTAAAATTTGAATCAAGTTCCTTATAAATGTTGTGAATGAGACATCTGTCAGAAAGACTTGCTGTAAAGATTTTTCTCCAAATTAACTGTTTCCCCAATACTCATGGGAGCACCTTTTGTTTTTTGTAACCAAGAAATGAACACAAAGTTCTGAACACAAAGATACCCATCAATTGTGAAATGGCCAAAGAGACTGTAGTACATGAGTGACATGATTTTAGATATAATCAATATGAAGAAGCAAAAGAAAGATGTGAAGACTTACATGAATTGATGCAGAGTGAAGGAAGCAGAACAAGGAAAGTCATACAACAATGACTCCAAAAACATAAGCAGAGAGAATAATAAAATGAAACTGAAGACTGTGTGATTAAAATAACCAAGTTTGGACCCAGAGAAGAGAGAATACATCTCTTTTTCTTCACTGTAGGATGGCAGAAATATAACTTTTAGGGGTGAAAAATTACAAATTACTGCCACAGGCAATCTAATTATTCATTTATTTTTTGCTCAGCTTAAGTTTCCTCTCTTTTCTTTTAAAATCTTTTATTATAAGACCCAATAGGATAGTAGAAACTAAAGGCATCAATTTTTAAACATTCAAAACAAAAAAAAGGGCTTCATGTGGCCAATTAGGTAATGAGCCTTTTCTAACTTAATTAGTCCAGTTTTTGGTGACATGCAGTCCCATACTGGTCCCATGTTTAGTAGGACCTTCCAGAGTTGATGCTCTATTGCCACAGCCTCAAGAACTCTGAGTCACATCTATATGCCATGATGAAGAGGCTAATCTATTATTTTTAGAGGGGAAAATAATGCTAGCATTGAAATTCTCTCTCTCATGAAATCTCTCTTCACAACTATCAAATACCAGGGGGGTCCCATGGAACCCATAGTTTGGATAACAATACAGTCAATTTTCCCATCATGCCATCCTATTATTCTTTCCCATTAGGTTTTCAGCAACTCACAGAGACACACTGCGAATTACCTCCTCAAGATGGCTCTTCAATCACTTTGCACTCAAATTCAGCCTGTTCATATAAACATATATAAAATTTTATCTATTCTAGCCACATGGTTGCTTCCTTTTAGTACAGGTTGACTATTAAAATAGGTCTTAATTCTTCCAATATAATCTTTGGTATCTTGTATGTATCCCATTAGTCCATTCTTTATTAAAACAAGAAAATAAAGATACTTAAATTTAGAGGCCCATGGCTTAAATCATAATTGGTCCAAGATTATGATTTGACAGAAGAGGGACTAAATGAGGCACCCATGTTTGGGCCTGGCTAATGTGGTACTTTGTTTTGTTGGGCTATGTGTGTTTGTTACAAGTTTTTATATGCTTCATATAAAACACATATAAGTTTCATATAAAAACTGCTACATCTACATCCTGCATTGTATCCAAGACAGGGTTGCACAACCACAGACAATAATTTCTTGGATCTTAACCTATTAGAAAATTTTATGTTTAGCAATCGACTTAAACGACTAGTTATCAATGCCAGCTGATAACCAACAAAGAATAGCACAAGTAACTTTTCCTCCAGTTTGAATACCCCAAACTATTTTCAGAGTTTCTCTGAGTCTAGTTTAAACTTACCAAAAATAACAGACTTCTACTGCAATCTCTTAAATTCTTTCTTAAACACAAACAGGTATAGAGTATAAACAAATTTATTTCAGGGTATGCAAATTCTGTCTCAATATAAATGATTAGCTATTCAAGAGTAGAATGGTATCCCTATTACATAATGTTTAAATACAGGTGGGATAACCACCTCTGGCAGTCTTGTGGATGGGAATGCTCCATCAGGTATGGCAGAAGGACTAGATGATCTCAGGTTCCTTTCAACTCTTCTTACAGAGCCTTTATTATTCTATCCAGGCTCTTTTCATCTCCCCCCCTCCCCCAATTCTGGCTTGTTGGTAACACCACAGGAAATGTGTGTGTCTGAGGAGGTAGGTGTGGGTTTGGGGAAATGGAGAAAAAAAGAGGGAATTGAGTAAATATTTCTTATAATAGCTCTGGCAAAGATGTGTTCTATGAGCTTTAAGTGATGGCAACAATCGTTTTCTGGAACATCTTGTGAATCTGATTTATCCATCTGGCCTTATCACTCATTAGTATAAATAAAGATTTGCTTAGTCTAGTTTTCTCTCTGTTAGCTACTGAAAGCTAAGAGTTCATGATTAACTACTTATCTCTAGAGCCAACCCTACTCTCTTGAAAGAAAGCAAAGAGTGGGAAGAGAAAGGTGAGAGAATGAAAAAAAGGAAAGCAGTTGAGACAGCGATCCTCACCTCCAATTATGATTTAAGCCACGAGCCTCTAAATTTAAGTATCTTTATTTTCTTGTTTTAAAAAAGAATGGACTAATCGGATACATACACTACACCAAAAATTATATTAGAAGAATTTAGACCCATTTTAATGGTCAACCTGTACTAAAAGAAAGCAACTATGTGGCTAGAATAGATAAGTTTCATTATGGATACTAGAATGCTTTCCTTGAATTAATTACACATGCTAAAAGTCTTCAAGAGTGAGGCACAGTTAAGACAGTTGATAGAAATGTGTCCAACATGCCCAGTGGAAAAGCACAAAAAGATTCTTGACTTGTAGTGAACTGTGCCTCTATCTCCCACAAGGAAAGATCACACACAAACATAGGAAGCTGTGGTTTAACACTGGAATCTGGTAGAAAACTTGGGAGATACTGGTATGGTCAAGGGCTGCTCGCTGGGCTTCACTTCCACACCCTGGTATCTGCGGATAGGATTCGCCTTGTGTACCTACACAGAGGGTACAAAAGAAAGAAACAGCAATCATCTGTTGTGGACCTATCACTCAGTTTACAGCTTTCTTTGGTAACTTAATGGGTATATTGGGCTAAAAAAACATTAACACTGAATTCTTGAACCATTTCAGACTAAGTCATTCCTTACATATAAATAGATGACAAGTAAGGAATGCTCCCTTTACCAAAAAGGAGTCATTAAATAAACTGCAAAGCATTAGAAACTGCAGTAGTATCAAAATCATCTTGGGAGGAGGCATAGGGGAAGATGAATGGGCACTCTTGTAACCAAGATTGTGCTAGATACTATATGGGATAAGTGAAAAAATTGAAGTTACTGTTCCATTCCTGGAGCTCAAAGTCTGCTTAGGTAAGCAGGACTATGACCCCATGGGGTCATGTAGAATCAGATACAACTAAACAACAACAATGGAAAAGGAGAATTTTGGCCTGACCACAACTGTGAGCACTTGTTGAGAAGTAGGGAGAAAGAAGAGCTGGATAGTAAGTAATCTATATGCCAAGGCATAATATCATATTTGTCCTCAGGAATAGTTTCAGTATTTTCAAACACACTGTACCAACTCTCAGTAAGTAATAGCAGTAGTAATAGTAATAGTAGGAGGAGTGAGTAATGACAACTAATATTTTTATACCACTGTAAAAATTAAAACATGCTTTCCTTACAATCTCCCTGTTGGCAAATCACATATCATTATTTCTATTCTACAGGGGCTATCTGGGATGGCAAGGTAGGGGGAAGATTGTCTACCAGCAGGGGTACTCTTCTCCCCATTCGGGGCTACCCCAAATCCAATATGGGCTGCTTGACTGTTAATATAGCTAGAGGAGAATGGGACTTGCTGTTGACTCTCTTCTTTCCACTCAGGGAACAATCAGGTATCACCATCCATCCTGCCACAGCCTCTTAAGGACCTCTAGGACATACCACCAGCCTTGCTCCTCTCCCTTACAGACTCAGCACTCCCACCTACCCTCCTGACATACAACCTAAGGATCACTGGGCCTTACCACCACCCACCCTTGCCTCCTTAGAACTTCTAGGCCTTTGCATTTGGACTTAACTTTGTGAACATAAAAACAGGGACCATCTCAATTTTTCTATTTTTATCCCCAGAGCTTAGCATAATGCTTAGAGAATTGTGTTAAAGGTACTTGGAGGTGAGGTTTAATGAATGCTTTTTCATTCATTTACAGATAAAGAAACTGGAGTCCTAAGAGGTTAAGTAATTTGCTCAGAGTCACCAAGACTCAAGTCTCATAATTCTAAAACCAATGGAGAGTCCTCACTATACCACTGATGAGGGAACAGAACCAATTAACACTAACTAGGAGGACCAGACAAATCAGGTGATGCAAAAAATATTGTAATTTTACTCTGAAACAAAATGTTTTATCCCATTCTATTAAAAAAAATGCATTGTCTCAACTGATACAGGTTAGCCCTGTGAGGTATTCTTAAAACCCTGCCCTTCTAGCGCTCAAAGGTGCATCTGGTGACTTGCTCAAATCACAGATTCCCTTGTTTGCTCTGAAACACATGCCAAGGAGCGACCTAACAAATGAATGGCAGAGCAGAGCAGAGCACTGGGAGCCTCCAAGGCTCCCCCACCAGGTATCGACACCATTACCAATTCTTGGCGCAGCTTTGCTAGTTCTTCCTTTTTCTGCTCCTCTTCCTGCTGCCTGGCCTCCTCAAGCTTCTGGGCCTTCTGCGCTTCAACCTCAGCCATCTGCTTCTCAAATTCCTGCCGTTCTCTGGCTCTCCTTTCTGTTGCCAGCTGAAAAGGTTCCTGAACTATGGAACCAGAAAGGTCCTCTGAGTATAGAGACAGACAAGGAGAAGCTTTATAGAACTAGACAAAATCATAAGCAAATTTGTATGGAAAAAGATACGGCAAGAATATTAAGAGGCATACTAAAAAGAAAACTAACAAAAGAAGCCTAGTACTCAGACTTTAAAATACATGACAAAGATATTATCAAAGCTGGTACTTGGGAAAAAAAACCCCAACATAGGTCAATGGAACTGAATGGGTACATAAAACACAGCGAAATATATACACAAAAGATCAGCAATTGATAAACCTTTAGAAAATAATAACAGAGGAAAAGATTCATTATTTAACAAATGCACTTGGAAAGATGGCTGTCAGTTTGGTAGAAAAGTAATTTAGAATCACATCTTACATAAAATGTAAGATGTGAATTCCAGCACAAATGAGATACAAACATGAAAAAGAATTCTAAGAAAATGGAATTTAATATTGATCTCAACTGTGGAAAGCAGACAAATTTAATTTAAGCAAACAAATAGAAGAAATTAATGAAGACAGGACAGATTGTGTTTAACTATGATGAAATATAATTTATAAATTATCATTTATGAATTTTCTATGTAACTAAAAACAAGTAAAAGAAAAATAACAAGGGCGGCTAGGTGGCACAATGAATAGAGCACTGGCCCTGGAGTCAGGAGGACCTTTGTTCAAAACCGGCCTCAGACACTTAACACTTACTAGCTGTGCGACCTTGGGCAGGTCACTTAATCCCAATTGCCCTGCATTCCCCCCTCCAAAAAGCAAATAAATAAATAAATAAAAATAACAGCTTGGGGAAAATACTTATAGCAAATATGGCATAAAAATTCGAATAGATATTTTCAACCTGTTTGTAGAAATTCTTTAAAAGTCAGTAACATATAATTTTCAAAAGAGGCAGACACTGTAAATAACCAGTTGAAAAAATGCTTAACTTTACTAATAATCCAAAAGATATAAATCAAGATAGCTTTTAGGTATCATTTCACACCCATCAAATTAGTGTGGCAAAACAGGAATGATCATTCATTGCCAGTGGAATTAAAAACTGGTAAATCTTCCTAGAGAGCAAAACAGCAGGAGGCAATAAAGGTTACAAAATATAAGTATATCTTTCAACCCACTAATTTCTTTATTAGGAAAGTACTTTATAAGTATTATAAAAACAAACCAAAAAAAGTTGTCTGTTCCAAAGATTTTCACACAAGCATTATATGAATTTGCAAAAGACTGAAAACAATCTAATTGTCATCAATGATTAAGTAAATTGTGCCATACTCATGAGATGAAACAACGATGACCAACAAAGATGAAAAGTACAAAGAAACCTGCAAAGATTTACAAAATAATACAAACAAAAAGCAGAACCTGACAGCTAGATATACACAAATTAAAATCATCTGTGTAAAAGTGAATGTGAATGAACAGAGAAAACTGATGCAAACTGAGAGGAAAAACGCAAAAGTGTTTTGATGCTTAATGCACAGAAATCAATGAACTTAAATATAAAAAATTACTGTCAGTTCTGATATTTAATAGTCTAACAAAAAAGTAAATAATAGCACTTACCTCACAGGGTGGTTGTGAGGATCAAATGAGATAATGTATGTCAAACATAATATAAATGAGTTACTAGGGTTCAAACTGTGGGAAAATGTCACTAAGCCAGGCTTGAATGCACAGAGACAGTGGAAAGTCCCACCTCCCTCAGAGGAAAGGACTGCTTTCTGAAAAGAGGGGGTGACTTGCTGCATAGAGAGCCCTCCTTGATGGCAAAAAGGGAAAAGTTTCTTTTTTTCTGCATTTGAAAAGACCTGGACAGAATGATTATACATTGAAGCCTATGAAATGGTTGGTGAGGGTTGGCCTTCCCAGTGAGAACCAGAAACATTTTTATATTTTTGATCTCTAAAATTTGATAAAATTGCTTATGTTAAAACTGCTTTATCTACCAACTAAAGAGAAAAAATTTACAAAAAAAAAAATTTTAATAGTATAGGGTTTCTTCTAGATTCTCTGCCATCTAATAAAGCTTGCAATTTTATAAAGTATACAAAATTCGTATCTATAGCAATAACTTGATTAGTAAGGATACTCAAAGAAATGAATATTTCAGCCCAAAATTGTAAAAAAAAATTTTCCTTAATGGATTTTTGCATTTTTATGCCTTGTTAAATATGGTATACCAGAAATGAGAGCAACTAGGTGGCACAATGGATAGAGTTGGGTCGGGAGTCAAGAGGACCTGAGTTCAAATTCAGGCTCAGACACTTTCTAGTTTTGTGACCTCTGTGAGTCACTTCACCCATTTGGCTAGAGAAGAAAATGGCAAATCACTGCAGTATTTTTGCCAAGAAACCCCCAAATGGGGTCATGAAGAGTCAGATATGACTGAAAAATCACTAAACAACAAGAAACACTAGAGATCATTTTCTCTCTCCAAGACTGTACTACTTTACAGAGCTTCAGGTCATCTTTTCAAACAGGTATCATTGTGTAGTATCATAAATACAGAAAACTGGGTTGAGTGTGTATAGACCTCAAAATATTCCCTGCCAGTTTAAAAAAACCCTTAAATTCTTGATATCAATTGGTTTTCTTGTCTTTTGCTTCTTATTAATAAAAAAGGAAGAAAAGAAAAGATAGACAGCAAAATATTAGCACAACTAGAAGGTCAAAAGCTGAACTTAGAAAACAGGGTTTCCAGATCTCACTGGAATTTAAGGTTGTAAGAAGGCTTAGAGATCATCTAGTTAAACCTGATACATATATAAGTAAGGGAACTAAAATCTGGAGAATTTAAGCGACTTCGGCAAATCACCAGAAGAAGTAGAGGCAGGATCTGAACCTAGGTCTTGGGACTCTAAACCCCATATTCTACTATATTATGCTGTCTGATAACAGCAATTTTAAGTCACAGGAAGACAGAATGATGGTTACCTGTAGACGTGCACTTAATGTGAGAAATTCAGGGCCATATGATGCCTAATTATGCGTAAAGATAAAAGTTAAAAAATGCCACAGAACCAGAATGCCCTTGGGAAAGAGGAAGAGATGACCCTTAGGGCCTAGGGATCCTGAGTACCAGGCCAATGTTCAAAGAGAACACCAACACCACAATTCTATTAAAGCAATTTCTAACAATACAATGGGAGATGTCCTGAAGACCCAATCTTAGAAGAGGAGACCTGGTTCTTACTGCCCTCACCTATCCAATACTCTACAGCTGGGAAAACTCGTACTTCCTGTTGAAGTGCCAGCTACATCTACCCAAACTCTTGGCCCAAGACACATTCTGCCTCTCTGAATTGAACCCAGCCTCCATGTTCTTTAATGGCACAGTATTACACTAACACAACTGACTGAGTTGAACTACAAGGTCTCAGCAGTTTCCTGGGCCCTGGGAGTCTCACTGCAACTTCTTCAATCACCAACCCAAGTACTTTGGAAGTGAACACAATAATCTCACCTGACGTTGGTTTTTTTTCTTTTTGGGGAACAAAGGGCTCCTGATGGATGACGGTGTTTGGACGAGCTTTGAAGCAAGCTGCTTCTTTCTGCTGCTTTAAATCTTCTTCAAGCTTTAGAAAATAAAGAGGAAAAAAGTCAACCATAACTGAAATTAGCTACATTTCTCCAGCTCACTCCTCACTTAGTGAAAATAACTTCTTACATTAAGAGATTACAGAAGACCGATTTAAACACATACAGACAATTGACAACCTAAATATGCTAATCACAAAACAATAATCACCCAAATTAAACATTATGCCAGAAAACACCACCAAGGGTAGGAATTCAGCTAGTTCTTGGAAAGTAGAACTCTCTGGTGCAGAGGAGGGGATTTCCTACAAACTGGGGTCAAGTCATAGTTTCCTTTAGACAGAGGCTCTAAATAATTGGTGAAAACAATTTTAGGCTTCTCTGAGATTTTTTTCCCAGCTAAGCTAAGGATTCAGCTCTCGAATAAGGCAACATTTAGTTGACAACTGATTCACCATTTACATGTGCTGAGGGCCAATCTCTGACCCAGTCCATATATGGGAAGAATCTGGTTCAGGATTTCTCCCAAGGCAGTTCCCCACGAAGGCTACATTATGTCTTAAGATTGGCTCACCATCTCTTCCTGACTTGCAGGAGTTTAGGACGTGATAACTGAGCTGTGACCCAGACACAGATGCATGCAAAAGTATAATAAAACATATGGAATTACGTAAGTCAACAAGGACATAAAAACATACAGATATGAGATAATTCCTTTTCATTCATAATATAAACCCTGCCCTCTGATCAATAAATCAGAAGCTGCTATGACAGATTCTCGCCTGACTCATGTACACCATTCCACACTTCTTGGTTTGGCCTGTGCCCATTTTGATGCAGGTGTCATACATGTTATCTACTATCTAACAAAGTAACTTACAGCACACTCTACTGGGAAAGCATGCTTATCATCCATACTCTGCTCGTCAATGCACCAATACAATAGCAAACGATAATCAGGTTTACAGAGTTCCAGAAAGTGAAATAAATCCGTCTAACAAACTTGACTAGTTAAGTTCTTAAAGATATTCCCCCCTTTAAGGAAATCTAGTAAATAGCGACATGTCCCAGGTAATTGCTGAGTTTGCTACTCTCTGAAATATAATCCTTATGTTAGACAGACAGACTTCCAGTGCGAGGGTCCCTCTTTCTTAGTAACTTCCCCACTGCTCTCCCTCCGTCTGTCCCCACCTGCTGCTTCCATATCTGAGCCTTAAGAGCTCCTCTTTCATCTGTCTGCAGGTGGAAAGGTTCAAGCTGTGTTACAGTCTTCACTTTCTTCTCTGGCAGGCTAACGGTGTCAAACTGAGGCAGAGGCTGTGCCTTGAATTTAGGCACCTGATCCTAAGAAAAAGAAAAAGACAAAAATAAGTGAGTATGAGACATGATTTACTGCAAGACATAGACGGAGCCTCAGAGCTACAATCTTAGATATGCCTAGCCAAAGTGATCAAGGATTGGTTGTCATCAGTGATTATTACTGTAATAGTAGGACCAGCTCCAACTCTAACACCCAGCTTCTTCTTCACACACACAGAGACAGACCAGTGCGGCCTTCTGAGAGACTCATGTGTTGCCCCATGTGTTGGACAAGAATTGCTCTCCCTTAGGCCAAGGCTTTGACCCAAAAGTAAAAACTTCCAAACAAGGCCACATCTAGGCTGAACACTGGAGGGGTAGACTTTCTGGAGGTACCAAATTTTTTCTCTATGATCTAAACCTGCCTGTACACAAATCCTCATTCTACATTAATTGCTCAGTCAAGATGGGAAGCAGAGGGTCAGATCAGCATCAGAAATCTCTGCCACTGGGTTATTGACTACTAGTTTCTAAGTGAGATCACAGATGGGTCAAAACAGGCCAGATCTAGAGCTCTCATTACTAAGCTTCTCCTACTGCTTAACAACCCCAGTGACCAAGAGAAGCTAAGGGCACGGACAGTTCTCGCTTAATGTAAGTGCACCATTCCACATACCTCCCCACCTGTCCCCTCATAGGGCTCTCAGCGTGGGGCTGGCCCATACTAGAACCCTTAAGTGAGTCTGCAGCAGCCTACCAGGAGCCAGAGCCTGTGCAGATGCAGGGTCCTGGAACCACCCACAGGAGAGTCAAATTTGTATAGTAAGAGAATTGCCTAAATTTCGAAGAGCCCAGGGAGGAAAGCAAATCAAGATGTTAGCAGCAACAAGGTCCAATACATGGATTCCTAACCTTTTCTGTATTGTGGACTGGTCACTTTGGTAAACCTTGTGGACCCCTCTCAGATGTTTGGTTTTTTTTTTTGCTTTTTGGAGGACATTTGGGGTTAAGTGACTTGCCCAAAGTCACACAGCTACTAAGTGTGTCAAGTGTCTAAGGCGGGATTTGAACTCAGGTCCTCCTGACTACAGGGCTGATACCCTATTCACTATGCCACCTAGCCGCTCCTCAGAATGTTTTTAAATGAATAAATAGGGCTACAAAGTCCATGTTTTAATTCAACAAGCACTTATTAAATGTCTAATATTTGTCAAGCTAGCCCATCAGACTACAAAAAACAAAAACAGTCCCAAGGAGGGTATATTGTTAGTAATTCATGGATTCTGTAGGTTTTAAAAGGACTTGGTTCAGGGGAAAATATGGTCATTCAATGAAATAAAGGACTTTCAAGTATTCTTGTTTGTTTTTTGCTTTTGGAGGGCAATTGGGGTTAAATGACTTGCCCAAGGTCACACAGCTAGTTTTTATGTTAGGTGTCTGAGGCTGGATTTGAACTCAGGTCCTCCTGACTCCAGGGCCAGTGCTCTATTCACTGTGCCACCTAGCCACCCCTACTTTCAAGCATTTTTGATGAAAAAACCAGAGCTGAACAGAAAATCTGACTTTCTAATACAAGAAGCAAGAGAAGGTAAACAGGAAAAAGAAATCATAAGGAACTTATTAAAGTTGAACTATTTACATTCCTACATGGAAAAACTATAATTGTAACTCATGAGACTTTTCTTAGCATGAGGATAGATGAAGGGAATATATATATGTATACATACATATATATATTTATATAGGAGGGTGTATGTGTGTATAAATACATATGGGAGTGTGTGCATATATGTGTATACATATACATAGAGGGCACAGGATCAGTTGACTAGAAGGGATAATATCTAAAAAATAAAATTGAGGTTTAGAGAGGAATATAATGAGAGAAGGAGATAGGGAAAGATAGAATAGGGTAAATTATCTCATATAAAAGAGGCAAGAGAAAACTGTTACAATGGAGAGAAAGAACAGGAAGGCAAAAAGGTTAACCTTACTCTCATTGAATTTGGCTTAAGGAAGGAATTAACATACACACTCATTGGGTATCTTACCCTACAGGAAAGTAGGGGGGAAGAGGGGGGGATAAAAAGGGGGATGATAGAAGATTGGGGGAGAGGATAGTTAGAAGCACACACATTTGAAAAGGGACAGGGTCAAAGTAGAAAATAGAATAAGTGGGGGGTGGGACAGGATGGAGGGAAATACAGTTAATCTTTCACAATATAACTACTATGGAAACGTTTTGTATAACTATACATGTACAAGCTATATTGAATCGCGTATCTTTGCAGTAGGGGTGGGTGACAAGGGAAGGAAGGAAAGAATCTGGAAATCAAAGTTTTAAAAAAAAATGTTTAAAAAAATTTGTTTTTTATATGCAACTGGGAAATAAGATATATAAGCACTGGGGTACAGAAATCCATCTTGCCCTACTTGAAAGTTAGAGGGAGAATGGGGGAGGATATAGGAGAGAACAGATTGGAGGAAGGGGTATTCAGCAGGCTCACTATTTTGGGTGGGGGAAAGACGGGGAAAAAATTTCTAACTCAAAACCTTGTGGAAATGAATGTTGAAAATTAAAAACAAACAAAAACAAAAAAAAAAATAAAAGGACTTGGGATGATCTGTTCTTTCTACATTAAGCTTAGTACCACTGACATTTTCCCCCAAGAACTCAAGAATGGTCCCCATAGCAAGGATAAGCAACAATGTCCGTCAAACTGAGAGATGCCTTCATGACACACAAAAAGGGGACCAGGCTTTAAGGAGACTTTGGAAGCCATAGCAACCCACTTTATGTCTCTGGGTAACTGCCTGTGAAATGAGAAGTTCTTATCGTGGATGAGGTTAGATGGCTCTTCTCTAGTGCAGAAGTTCTAAGGTATTAAAAGGAAAATGCCTGGAAACTGTGGAAAGTTGTAGAAAGTTCAACCTGTGATATAAAGAAAAGTGTCCTAACAATCCAAGTTGTCCAAAAGGAGAATGAACTGCTTTGGTAAACAGTGATACAACACATTCCTCCTCCCCCCATTCTCCATTCCTATCACTGATGATATTCAAGGGGGAGATTCAATGAGTATTGGTGAGAAACACTGTAGAATTTAGTAGACATCTGTTTACGTACCAGCTGGACTAGATAACCAGCCTCTCAAATCCCTTCTAATTGTAGGATTCTGTGGCTCGGAGGTAAGACAATCTAATACTTTACTCCCTGCAGGAATCGTCTCTACAGCATCTCATCAGGTCTCCCTGGAGTCTTTCCACCCCACCTTCCCACCAAGCTGTTCCAACAGCCCACTCCATTGCTAGACAGCTCTAATGGTGAAGAAACTCTTACTTAGATTGAGCAGGTTTGCTCAGTATAATTTTTACCCATTGGTCCCAGTTCCCCCAAGACACTTTCTTCCAAACAATAACAAGTCATATATTTGAAAGATGTGATTATCATCCCTTTCTCCCAAGCCATCTCTTCTCTACACTTCCCTAAACCAAAAATTAGGACATATCCCATGACATATCAACATCTTAGTGGCACTAGTTTGTAACCATCCCTCCTAAAATGTGGTGCCCTTAAAAGAGCACACAATATTCTAAATCTCATCTAACCTTCACAAAATATAGTGGAAATCATTCTGGAGACCACATCTTGAGCACAAGATCTCACTGGCTTTTCTGGGTAGTTATATCACACCATTGGTCAATATGGTTCGAGGATTAAATGAGATGAGAAAAAGGGAAATACTTAGGCTTTAACAATTGAAAGTTAATACCCCCCACCTTGGACAGGTTCACTATATTTATCATCAAGTCTCAACACAAAAATCCAAACAGCTACCTCTATTTTTTGCAGCTCTTTTACTTTCTTCTCCTTTTGTAATTGCCGCTCTTTGTCCCGGGAATCAAAGGAGAAGGGGCAAACCTCCACGGTTCTCTGCTCCGGGATTCTCGGCTTAAAGGGCACCCCATAGTGTGGCATGGGGTTAGATTTGATCTTTACTGGTTCTTCTTCCTAAGAAGGAAAAGTTCAGTCACAAATAGAGCTCCTCCATACTAGGAGTGTTGAATGCTAAAGATGGAGGGCTAAGCACAAGGATATTGGCCCTACCACTAACTAGCTACATAATATAATCATAGGCAAGTTAATTACCCTCTCCTGGCCTGTTCTCTTATGCAGCAAATGAGAATAACACCTATCCTTTTATGAGAGAATTTATATAAAAGAACTTTGAAAAGCTCAGAGAGCTATAAAACCTCAGACTATATATAAAGTTTCTGAGTAGAATAAAAGCATTCCACTAAGTGAGCACTAAAGTTATTTACATCTGGACATAGACAGGAAACATCTTTCTTATTTTGGATCCTGATGCCTACTATCTTCCAATTTGGCTCACTGTGATAAGGGGTATTCCTTTGTTTCACTGTCGAATCATATAAAAGTGCAGCTTTCGTGTACACAGGATCATGCATTTAGAGCTGGAAGGAGCCTTGGAGACTATTCAATCCAACCCCCTCATTTTACCAAGGAGGACAGTGAGGCCCAGAGAAGTTCAGTGACTTGACCTAGATCACACTGTTAATAAGTGTCTGAGGCGAGTGCTGAATCCTAGGCTTCCTGACTCCATATCCCAGGCCCTATCCACTATGCCATGCTCCCTCTTCCAAAACAAGACTGAGACCGTATAAATGGCTTTGGTTCAGAGTTAACAAGTATTTTAGTTACAAATGTGCCTAAAAAAAACCTTATGTTTAATACCTGCTATAAAATTACCCTATCCATAGAGATATTTATAGACAATTTAGGAGAGGAAATAAGAAACTAGCCTGATCAATGACAGTTTACGCATACTGATTTCATGAAACTTTGCCATGAAGTACATCTGTTGCAACTCAGACCCTTAGGGCAAAAAGAGACCAGACAGATGACACCCCTTTATGTGACTTTTAAGAGTCCACTGCAGCTTGGTAACAGTCTATGTATACTCCAGGACAAGGGTTAGAAACCTAGAACACCATGTACCAAAGACAGCATAATGGTCAATTTTGGGGGCTAATCTCTACTGTCACATCTTTCTAAGGGCGTTCCTGAGTTGTAAATTGATCCACTGTGTACAGCCCCCTCAACTCTCCTCTCAAGAGCAGATGGACATAGAGCTGAGCATATATGCATACTCGCGACAACACCCCTCTGCATAGCAAACCAGGGGTGAGAATTTCTGAACTCACTTCTGAAAAGCCAATTCTAGATAACAGTAAACTCTGAACTCTAGCAACTGTAGAAGGGTACGTGTTCAAGAGGAAAAAGTCAGTGGGTCGAATCCCTGCCCATCCCCTCCCCAAATCACCTCCTCTTCTCGGGGGAATACACGGACTCTGTTCTTCAGGGCAAAGGCAGGAGATCTGGGGACTGTGGTAGGGAGCGTCTTCTTCTCTGGAATACCCTGGGAGGAAGGAGAAAGGGGTGCATTAGTTAATCAGATGAATCTATCACAAGGTCCTGTGCCCTAAAGCTTACATACCAGCTAGTCACCTTCCTAAGTACCTACCCAGAGAACCCAGATTGACATTCAGACTCTACAGAGTTAAATGACTCCAACATTTGATACACACAAGATAATCAGTCTCATTATTTTACTGACACACAGTTCACTCACCCATTATATTCATCAGCCATGGCTCATAAGTACTTTATAACCACATCCAGAAAGAAAAAAAAAATCGGTGTCACTATTTAGAATTTCCCCCCAAAAAATGTCATAAACTTTATTCTTTGTTACAAGGGAAGGTTCTTGAGAGGTAAGGAGAACTAATCTAAAAACAAAATGCCCCAGCAAAACTTTAAAAAGTTCTTTATAAAAAGTATCACTGGGCCTAAAGACAATTCCAAGAGGAGTTCCTAAAACAATTTTGAGCAAAAGCAATATTGATTAAATAAAAGGCACAGGAGGTAGAAGGCTGCACTTGGAAGCTTGCCACAATGGGAAATTGAGGGTCGAATTCCACCTTAAGGAGGGTATGGGGGGGAAGTGCCAAGAAGTTTAGGCATTCAAGATGATGACTCTGAATGGCAAAACATTTTTTTATACTTAAAAGGTCCTGATGTATTTATTATTATTCCCTCTGGAGTAGCTAGGTGGATCAGTCAATAGAGCACCAGCCCTGCAGTCAGGAGGACCTGAGTTCAAATCCGACCTTAGACATTTGACACACTTCTTAGCTGTGTGACCTTTGGCAAATCACTTGGCCCCAATTGCCTTGCCCCCTCCAAAAAAAAAAAAAAAAGGTAATGTGAGAGCAAGAAATGCTGAAAAGCCTTGAAGGTAAGAATATAAAATCTAAACTTGATTCTGAAACCTAATGGGAATCTAGGGGCACTGGGTGGACATGTAGCATAGATGAAGGGAGGGGATAATTTTAGCAGTGGTATTTTGAAACTGAATTGAGGAGTGAGATGCAGGAAGACCAGGGCTAGCAAGCACATTCTTACATACCTTCCTGAGATAACATTTGCTCCACATCTCCCCTCTCTCTTCTTAAAATAGTTTTTTTTTAAGTTCATGGTTCATTTTTGAACTTAATACAGAACTATCCAAGATCATGCTAGTGAGAACACTCCATCTTAACGGCTCATGTTAGTCAGCTATCCATTTGTACCCCTTGCTCTTAACCCCATGTATACAGCAGTTAACCAGAATGTACCTGGTTATATGAAACTTATCTGAAAGGCATCTCTTTCCTTTTTCCTTTAGTCTTTTTAATATTCTATTTTTTGTTTAGGTTGCTTCCCATTTGGGGCTTGTTTATTTTGGTATATGGTATAAAATGTTCAGATTATAAACTTATTGCAAAATTTAGACTGAAATTGAAAAAAGTAGTGAAAGCCATCAGATTGTGTAGGTCTGACCTAATTAACATCCTTATGAATGTGGCTGTTGGATTAGAAAAGGTCACTTTACTGGGTCTAGCATTTCTGGAAAATATGGCAACTCAAAAGGACAAGTTCAGAGGACCCTTTAACAACCAAAGACTGTAGTTGCTAGAGAGTTAAGAGATTTGGTAGGAAAACAAAATAAAAGAACTTTGAGAGCTCTCAAGGCCTTATGTGATCTAGTCAATTCTCTCATTTTACTGAAAAGGAAAGAGACCCCAAAAGGAGAAATGATGTACCTAAGGTCACACAGCCAGAACTAGAGCCCAAGTCTTCTGATTCCCAGTCTACCTACATTCATCAAGACTGGAATATAAGACACTGCAGATCATAAACAGAAACTTGGCAAAGTACAGAAAATCATAGTAAGATCATTGCACAGTCACATGCACACATCTTTGAAAGAGATCTGACAAAGAAAAAAGCAAACCCAGACCTAATTAAAATAGATAATAGGGAAATTATATTTTGCTATAAGGGACCACAGACAATGAAGTAATATCAAAAATTTTTACAGTAAACTTCTCTGACAAAGGCCTCATTTCTCAAATATACAAATATAGAACTGAGTCAAAATTTATAAAAATAAGAGCTATTCTCCAGTTGACAAATGGCTAAAGGATATAAACAGGCAGTTTTTAGAAGAAACCTGTTATCTATAATCATATGAAAAAATGTTATAAATAACTACTGATTAGAGAAATTCAAATTAAAACAATTCTGAGGTACCACCTCAACCAATCAGAAGTGACAAATGCTGGAGGAGATGAGAGGAAAATATGTACACCAGGCCTGTACAACCTTCAGTCCTAGGGCTGCCTACAGCCCACAGGCCGCTTATGGCACATCAAAGAATCTCCTCTACATGAAAATAATTTTTTGCTCTACATTTTTCACAGGCCTCCAGAAATCCTTTGGTGAGCTGCAGGTTATGCAGGCCCGATGCACACTAATGGATTGTTGGCAGAATAGTGAACTGGTTCAACTATTCTGGAAAACCATTTAGAACTATGCTCAAAGACCTATAAAACTGTGCATACCCTTTGACTCAGCAATATTACTATTTGGTCTGTATCTCAAAGAAATCAAAGAAAAAGGAAAAGCACCTATTACGTACAAAAACATTTACAGCAGCTCTTTTTGTGGTGGCAAAGACAGGAAAGCAAGGTGATCAATTGGGAAATGGCTGAACAAGTTATGGCAAATGATTATGATGGTATACTATTGTGCCCTAAGAAATGACACGGGGGGAGGGGAGGGTGGTTTCAGAAAAACAAGGCAAGCCCTATACAACACAAAACGAAGGGAGAACTAGGACATCATTGCACACTGGCACAGCAAATGTTAGAATGATGATCAACTGTGAAAGACTTGACTACTGTGATCAATACAATGATCTAGGACAACTCCGAATGATGAAAAATGCTATCCATCTCCAGAGAGAAAAGTGATGAATTCTGAGTGCAAATTAAAATATAATTTCTTCACTTTGCATATTTTTCTTGCTTTTTTGAAATGTTTTGCATGATCTCATACATATATCACTGACATAATATCACTTGCCTTCTCAGTGGGTGGGGGAGGGGTAGTATTCGGGGACAGAGTTTGGAACTCAAAATTTTAAAAGAGTGTTAAAAATAAATAATAAATTTACCGAAAAAGAAAAAAAAAACCAGTGAAATAACAAATGCCTTAAAAGCCAGTACAATCAACAAAATTATGAATCCATTAGGAAGTGTTTATTTTTCCAGTTTGGCAAGAACAGTTATGGCTTGAGGCAGGAAGGCAGCACCTTGGGTGCCCCCACACTTTGAAGTCAGGAAAATCAGAGTGTGAATTCCAGCTCTGATACATATAAACTACGAGACTGTGGAGAAGTCATTTAACCTCACAGCCTCAGTTTCTCCATTGATACAATAGAGCTAATAATAGCAACTATTTCACATGTTTGTTGTAATGATCAAATTAAATAATATATGTAATATGTTCTGGGACCTTTAAATGCTGGCTGCAATAATTATGAATAAGGATTACTATAGTATATTAATGCGATTATTTACATATTTGTAACAATTATAAATGTGATATATAACATGATAATTATATTACATTAATATAATGTATTATCATAAGGTATTCTATTATTCATTATTATATAATGATTTTCTTCATCATTATCATCAATAAACTGCTGGCATAATCTTTGAGAACATAGGGTCACTCAACTCCATGCCAGAATAAGGAATCAAGAGAATAAATGGCCTTTATTTATCAAAAAAAATTTTTTAACTACCAGGAATTGCAATTAACCTGACCCAATTAATTCCATACCCCAATAGCACCTCAACCTGTTCTCACACTGTTAAAAACTAAAACATAAACACAGATCCCACCAAGTTGGCACCCACCCATCTTATTCAATTTCTGTTTGTCAGCCACTTTTAACTTGGATTTAAGGAAGTAAAAAAAATTCTTACCACAACATCTTCCAAGATCCTGGTGGGACAAGGCCTAGAATGAAACTCAAAGTGATCTTCTTCCGTCTTCTTCTTTGCCTCTCGATCCTGTATCCTTTTCTCAATTTCCAGGTCAAAACCAATTGCTTGAGTGGGTGGCTTTACAGGAGGTTTCTTTGGCAAAATGGGCCCACTTTCAAGGATTCTGGAGTCAAGCTCCCGTGCTTTGAATTTGTATCTGTGGAATAATTAATGGGATTTCAAGAAAGTTAAAAAAAAAAAACTGTGCCAAAGAGAAACAATAATCATGGAGATTCTCTTCATAAATAGCACATTTTAAACTTCATTAAAGTATCAATAATCAAGTATATAGAAAAATGCCATCTTCCAATATTGCTAGAAAGGAGAAATTATTATATAATATCCTAACATTTAATTACTGCATAGAATGTGACTCTTCTTTACTCACAGGAACCACATACTCTTTGCCAGCACTAAAATAAATAGTACCATTAGAAGAAAAATATTTTCTATATTCCATCTCAACAACATTTAACCTTAGCTAACTGAGTGGCATTAACCATAACAAGAGACTGGGTATTAGAGACACAGTTTAGTGGGAAGAACACTGGGCTTAAGAGTCAGAAGACTTGTTCTGCCATCCTGATAGCTGAATAGCTATGGAAAAGTCACTTAATCTCACTAAGCCTCAATTTTCTCATCTGTAAAAGGGAACAATATCCTATCTGCTTCACAGTCATGAGAATGAAATAAGGCCTCTATAAAGCACTTCGTAGCTGCCAAGCACTACACAAAAAATTTACACAAATTAATCTGGAAGAATACCAAATGCTTTTCTTAAGTAACACCTAGCTGCTTCTCCCCTCATCCTTCCCATCAAACGTGACTCCTCAGGTGCTGCCTTAGTCATTTGGCTCCTCACCTTGCAGCTGGGTAAGAAAAGATCACATTTAGTGTCACTCCCACAGACAGGACTCTAGCAACTACCAGCTAAGGAAGTGAATCAATTTCTAGAGCCAAATTTCCCACCATTCTGTGGAAACTTACTGTTGAATTTTCTCAAGTTCCTCTGCTTCCAACTCGGCTGTGCTCTTGCACGTTACAGGCCTCATGCGTTGTTTAGTTCTAAATACAGGAGTCTGTGGGTTTGTTATCTTGAGCACCGAGGGTTTGGAAGGTAACAGACCTGGAAAATGAAACCACAAAAATGTCACTGGATTCCTGGCCATCACTGGACCTCCAGCCAGGTAATGCCCAGGTCACAATGTAGACATTTTTCTATGGATAACTGTCAAAAGTAGATGATGCCTTAGCATATTTTAGCACTATCTTCAGTACCATCCAATTTATCATTCCACTCAGGAGGAAAAGCTCTGATTTATATAAAACAAATGTCCTTTTCACTGTAAAACAAACTAGAGTCACTTATATCAAACTATTTCCCCCCCCACACACACACACACACATAGTGGTTAATGCAGGTTTCCACATTTATCAACACTTTCTACTACTTTGCTTATGATTACTGCAAATCATATCTTTATCCATTCAAGTTCAATAAAAGGTCTTTCAATGCCCAATGATTACTCCCAGTACTGTGAATTCCTAGGAAACAGACATTCATATCAAAGAAAAATAACTAACTTTCCCAAATCGAATACAGGACTTTTTTTTCTTAATTCAGTGGTCCCTCCATTTACATAATTATTTAAAACTACCACTCTGCCTAAGTATCACCTTCTACACTAGTCTAAAGGCCCTTGCATTAGAGAATATAAAACCATTTGAAAAAATAATGAACAGGTCTGAGGATGAGCTGAAGTTAGTAGAGGCTTGTCACCAGTAGAATGGCCACTAAGTGATGAATTTTCTGGCTATAGCAACCTAAGAATCAATTTAAAATACAAAACATCCCTGGGTCCTATGCAGCCCCCTTCTGTTTTTACAGGGACAGTAGCAAAGTACTAGAAAAGGAAGTAGAAGGTGCTAACAATTCATTTTTTAGGCCACCTATAAACATCAGTTTAACTCTTGGTACCATGAATATGAGATATTTTCACCATAAATAAAACCCAAAAGTCAGTCACCTTACAGTGAGTGCCTTTTTATTAATTCATTCAGCAAACATTTACTAAGCTTCTATTATTATGTGCTATGTACCGGGCTAGGTCCTGAGAACACAAAGGCAAAAAGCCCTCAAGAGGCTTACATTCTATTAGCTCACATTAGGGAACAAATGACTGCAGGTAGGGGGGTTAATATGTATGAACAAATTAACATATATACTGATAAACAACTCAAAGAAGATAAGTGCTTTTAAAATCTGTAGCCCAGATGATCTTCATGTGTCACATGACTATGCAGTGCTGGAAGGAACCTCACATATCAACTAGTTCAACCTCCTTAAGAAACTAAGAGAGAATCAGAGAGAGAAATCAACTTGTCCAATGGCCTCCAAGTACAATCATCTTTCTACTATAAGACATTGTCTGCTTTATGAAGGTCTCTACATATTTACCAAGAGAAATCAAAACTAAATGCCATTCAAATTTCCAAGTTGGACTAACCTGCTAAACTCATGAACAAAATATATGGAAGGAGAAAAAGAATAGCTATGAATCCTAGCTTCATTCAGAGAACTTTCTTTTGTTTTCAGAGCTCCTTTTATGGTAGCAAAAAAACTAGGAACTACAGGGGGAAAGGGGAATATTTTACTCAGCAACTAGAGAAGAGCTAAACTGGTAAAATGGTATATTGCGCTGCAAGGAAGGAGGAAAAGGACAGTTTCTGAGAAACCTGGAAAAACTTCTATGAACTGATGTGGGAGATGAAGTGCGCAGAACCAAAAGAACAATTTCTAAAATAATAACTTGTAAAAGAGAAACAACATTAAAAGATTTAAGAATTCTGACAAATACAACTATCATCCGTGATTCCTGACAACCAGTGAAAACAGCTACTACCTATATCCTGGCATACAGTGGATGGATGCAGGCAGCATGAGACATAAAAATTTTTGGATATGGTCAAAGAGGGAATTTGTTTTTGCTTGACTGTGCATATTTGTTACAAAGGTTTTTGCTTTTCCTTCTTTTTATTCAAAGGGGAAGGACAAGATTAGAAAAGAAAAATCAATTTATTCATTAATTTTCTTAAAATAGTTCATTTTTCTTGTGAATAGTTCCACTGAAAGTCTCTTCCATTTTTCCAAACAAAATACCTTATGACTGACTGACAATGGGGCACATAATATATCACTAATTTTCAACCTGTAGCCCTGTGCCAATCAATAAACATAACTCCTTAAAACTGAGTAAACAGGGATGATTATAACCTCCCAGGGTTGTCTCAAGGAACAAATGAGGGAATATTTGAAAAGCACTATGCAAATCTTAAAGTGCTATATAAATGCTGGATTGTTGTTGCTATTATTACCTCTTTTAACAGTGAAGAATAGTGAAAAGAAAAACATATACTTACAGTGAGACCCAACCCAGTCATTCTGAATTTACTAGTTATATAAACCCGAGCAAGTTATTAACCCCTCTGCTTCTCAGTTTTTTCATCAATAACATGAACGGGTTGGACAAGATGACCTTAAGGTCCCTTCTTGTTCTAAAGCTATGATCCTAGGATCACATATAAATGAAACTAGGAAGAAAAAAAATACAGAAAGAAAAATGAAACCAGTTGTTATCTATTCTATAACAAATTATTCTCATCACTGTAGACAGCAGAACTACCACATGGACTCCAACAATTCAATCCTAATTAAACTATAAGAGAAAGTGAAAATGGAACTAAAGATGATAAAGACAGGAAGAACAGCTAAATCAGATCAAGCACACAAAGAAAAAGAAAATCCATGCTGAAAGGTGAATAGTTTTGAGGGATTGATTTTCAAGATACCTAGAAGATTCTGACCGAATGAGGGGAGAAATCATGGACAATCTGGTTTACCCAAAAGAGGCCAACTAATCAATTACTACTGAGTCACAGGCCTAATTTCTAATCTCTATAAAATCTTTATGAGTATAGTCAATACATATATTTTAAGAAATTTTCATGTAAATTTAAGGGCTTTTAAAGAAAGATATCAGAAGGGAATGAGAAGGCATTGATGAGTGATTTTCTATGGCAGAGTAGAGCCCCAGACACACCAGTGACTGAAAGATATACACAGAACAAAAGATCCATTGTGTTTTACTAAAAGAACTTGACTCTATAGAGAAAATGCAGCATGAGAGTCTCCTCCAATGTATATGTCACTTTTTCATGTTAATATGTGATAATTATCTCCTATTATCAACATCAAGGATGTAAAAAAAGAAATATCCTTAACAAAGGTGTTTACCCTTTTCATGTTAAATCTCCAGCAATTTAAACACATGTCCAAAACTGAACTCATCTTTTCCTCCAAAAACATTCCCCTCTTCCTGCTGAGGGTATCACTATCCTTCCAGTCACCTGGCATCACCTAGGCAACAACTAGTGTCATCCTCCATGCCTCACTATTCCTCATCCCTAAGATCCAATCTGTTGCCAAGGTCTTTCAATTTCACCTTCATAACATCTCGAGTATGTCCCCCTTCTCTCCTGATGCTGCCACCAGTCTGGAACAAGCTCCCATCACCTCACACCTGGACTACTCTCTCTCTCTCTCTCACACACACACACACTCACTCTCTCTCTCACTCTCCCTCCCCCCCCCTTCTCTCCCTCTCTCTCTTAATAAACTCCAGCTACTCCCTATCACTTCCACAATCAAACAGAAAATCTCCTGGTGTTCAAATTTGAGTGCTTCATGTCCAAGCTCCCCCACTAACTTTCCAGTCCTTTAACACTTCCTACCCCTGCACATATTCTGCAGTCCTATAACATTGGCCTGGCCTTTTTGCTGTTCCTAATTCCCAGCCATATTGCCTCACTGTCCTCCATGCCAGGGAGGCTCTTCATCTCCTCCTCCCAACTTTCTTGGCTTCTTCAAGTCCCATATAAAACCCCACCTTTCCTAATTCCCCATGTTCTAGTGCCTTCTCTCTGTTGATTATTTCCAAGTTAGCCTGTATGTATCTTGCTTTTACATAAACTCACAGGTCAACAAAGTGTAGGTGGGCTGCCAAGTGTCCCTTTTCAAAGAATACCCACATTGCTAAGGTCAGAGATGCACTGAAGTTAACAATGAAACAATACAAGTCCCTCCTTGTCTGTGTTACTCAACAATGTTATAAAGTCTATATGCTATCTATACAACAAAGTACAATGAGATTCTAGGACTTAAGATTCCTTGTTAACTTACTCAGCCAAACTGTTAGCTCTCCAAATCACACATTAAGAAAGTGAATTGATTTTTGCCTGGGTTTCTTAATTCCTCTTGGTCAACGTAACAATAAGGTGGAGATGGGGGAATGACCAGGGTAAAAAGAGCAAATGATAACAGTGGAGACATATAGAGGCTTGGTACATAAATGAGACATGGCTTTGAAGTCACAAGACCTTTAACTGAACTTTATATGTATCAGACACATTCCAATTTATCTGTCAATTAGGGATAAATACTTGCATTACCCACTCATAATAAACATGCTCTTTAAGCCTGAAAGCACTATAGAAAACTTGTGAGAGAAGAAGAGGCAGAAACCCTTCTGGACCATTCCTCCCAATCCACAAGTTTATAGGTATGTCACAAACTCAAGAAGTCAGAGAGATATTATGCTATATATCTTTTTTTTTTTTTGCCTTTTGGAGGGCAATTGGGGTTAAGTAACTTGCCCAAGGTTACACGGCTAGTTTTTTCTGAGTGGGTGTTAAATGTCTGAGGCCAGAACCAAACTTGGGTCCTCCTGACTCCGGGGCCAGCGCTTTACTCACTGCACCACCTAGCCACCCTGCTACATATCTTCTACCCACACCAAGTGGCAGGCTTTTTTTTTAGATCTGTATTGTGGGTTCTTTATGAAGCCAGATGGATGCTTCAGATACAAACAACAAAGGAAAATTTCCAAGCAAAAGTGTTTCACCCAGTTTTAGAGACAGGGGATCACTTACCCTCATCATTCTTCTTGCTCCTCAGGTGGTACCTACTGGGTGTGCGTTTATGGAAAGCCTCAACTTGTTGTGCAAGAGGGACATAAGTAGAGGCTGTTTCTTCAAAAGGTCTTTTCTTCCCTTGGGACAAATTGAAGGGCTTGGTGATGGTAGGCCCCTTGCTTACTCGGGCCTGCAGACAGGAAGATGGATGCAAAGTGACAAATCTCTTTTGAGAACTTTTCCACAAAAAAAACCCAGCAACTTCTTTTTGGTGTTTGGAAAGCATTTTTTTTTAAAGCAGTTTCTATGATTGCTGCAGCCTTAACCCCTGACCTAGCAGTACAAGTCCTATGCTCAAAAATAAGATCAGCACAAATCCTAAAGCCCTATCCTCATAGTAATACTGTCAGGAAGCCAGAGCACACAAAATTATCTTCATTTTATGGCAGAGGAACAAACCCAAATAAGTTTAAGGGACTGTCATAAGGTACTATGGCTAGTGTCAAAGTTAGGGGTTCAAGTCTACTTGTTCTGACTCCAATTCTGGCACTCTTTGGGTAAGATATATTCAGAGAAAAGCAAATGAGGTCAATCACTTCACACACTCTATCAGTATCTACTGAGAAAGAGAAATCCTAACCACATTTATGACAGCCCCTGGACGGCCCTTTCTTTTCCTTCCCTATGAATGCTGTCACCATGCCATGATTGTTTTGCAGGAGGAGGGTGGAAATGGATTCTTCAGGCTAAGCGGACTCAAGTTCCAGCTCTGACATTGATTAATGTATGACCTAGGACTTATTTTCCTCACATGTAAAATAAGTATAAAGTCCATTTGTTCTACTTAGATCAAGAGACTGTTGTAGAGGATCTCATGAGATAAATGATGTAAATTATTATGTAAGACACTCAATTAAGATTCACCTATTCCATGGACTTCTTTCTAATTAACCATATCTGGTCTGTATGTACTCAAGGACCTCAAGGTCTCCTTGGTCTTCATTTTTTCCTGAAGTTGTTAAGTTAGTTTACATGGATTTAATATGTTCTTGGATTATCACATTATTACTAACATTCCATATTTTTATAGCACTCTACAGTTTGTAAAGCACTTTTCTCACAGCAAACCTGTTCATGAGTAAAGTGATAAAAGGATCACTTCCATTTTATAGATGAGGAAACTGAGGCCTAGAGAAGAAAAATGACTTAATATAGGTAGGTCATCAGAGTCCTGCCTCACGTGGGTCTCTACCCCATTCTCACTAAAATCATTATTCTCATTCCATCTGACCAGTGCTTTGTACTAGGGATGCTCAAAAGATATACACTAATAATCCTGAAAACTGATTGAAGTGTATGTAGAGCTTGGTACAATTTTAAATTATTTTCCAGAATGGTTTGCATATCTCTACCTTTACTCATAGAAATATCCTTTGAGGCAATTAATAATCACTAGAATAATTATCCAATGTCCCTTTGAATACCTTAGTAAGTGGGGCTCACTTTGCCATCACCTTACCGGAGATGGAGGATGCTTCCGAAGTTCAGATGTAAAATTCACCTCTTTGTATTCTTCCTGGCTCTTTGGGTGCTGTTTGATCCTATCATCGGTGTGGAAGTGGAAGTCAACTGACTTGGTTACCTGGCTGACTGTTTTCTTCAGAGGCTGCCCTGGATGGATTGGACAAAAAAAAAAAGCAAACCTAAAACTTTGGAAATGTAATCACCATGAGCAGAAAATACTGGTCAACCAACACTTTTAACTGGCTGGCCCAAAGACATTTAAGATTGCCAGCTTCCTAACCTGTCACTGGCACTTTTAGAGGATTAAATTCAGTCTCCTGAACAGTCTTTGTGGATGCTGCCAAAGGACAGAACAAATCATCGTCTTTAATCCTCCCAATACTGCCTTATTCTTGAAAATGCATCAGGTTTCCATTATCAGGTAACTCTACTGGTAATTGTTCCAGGAATTAGCTTTACCCTTCCTTCTCTCATCACGACCAAAGCTTCTAACAATCCTCAGGAAGATCAGTGTTTAGAGGGCAAATCGTGGCACTACAGTTAGCAGTACAACACATTTAGTCTTAGTATTTTAATAATCATATCTTAGACTCAGGGGTGAGTAAACATGGGCCCTCTAGGTCCAAGTGTAGCCCTTTTATTAAATCCAAATTTCACAGATAAAATCTCTTTAATAAAAATTTTGTTTGTTCTATAAAACTTGGATTCAGGCAAAAGGCCACACCCAAGGACCTAGAAGGCCACACCCAAGGACCTAGAAGGCCACATGTGGCCTGGAGGTTGCAGGTTCCCCACGCCTTTATATATATCATAGGGAGCCTTTATTGTAAAAATCTCCACCCAGGGGATAGAGGACACTGGATAGATAGGGGGATACTGGACAGAAGCAATCCCAAATGAGGTGGAGGCAGAGCTGACCTATACCTGCGAGAGCTATCTTCAAGGACTCTTCGTTCTTCTTCCGCATCTCTACCACCTCCTGCTGCATCCTGAGTCTCTTCTCCAACTCTTGTTCCTCTGTGCTCTTGAGAACCTTCTTCCTGAAGGGCAAATCAAGCCAGTCAGAAATAAAGATGGACTGAGAGAGAACAAAGAATGCTAACACTCAAATGATCCCGAAAGGTCATTTCCAAAGCCCCGAAAAACAAGAATCCATATACATTTTCCTTAAGGTCACCATAGCCAAGTCAATGCTCATTTGGAAACTATCAAGTCACCACCTGCTTAAACTTCTAAAGGAATGCATGAGTCTGATGTACAGCTCAAATGCCAGCAAGGCGAGATCCTCACCTTATGGGTGGTGTGCAAGACACAGCTACTCGGCCTGCGGGCCGTGCCAGGGAAGGCTCATTCTTCTGGGCACCGTTTTTGGAAGCGCTATTTTCCATAGACTTACTTTTGCCCTCAGCACTAAAGTTTGAAAGGATAAAAGCAGACAATGTATTCAATCTTCCCAGAGCCATGCATAAAATCAGTCAAAGCATAATCAAGATAAACAAACATTTATTAAGCACCTCCTAGTATGTTATAGTGTTGGTACTGAGGATACAAAGACACACATGAAAGAGTCCCTACTCTTGAGGAGTCTACATTCTAATAGGGAAGAGAATCCACGTAAGACACACAGAAAGCAAATTGATGGTAACCTTGGGGGAGGCAGGAGGAAGCACAAGCACGTAGGGAAAGGAGGAAAATCCTCATGTAGAAGAGGTAGCTTGAACTGAGTCCTGAAGAAAACTAGGGATTCCAAGAGGCACAGGTAAAGAGGAAGAGGACCTTAGGGAAGGTGAGAGCCAGACACTAGCGTAGGGGCTGTGCGACTAGATAGAAGAGGGGAAAAGGCAGACACTCTATGGAAATAAACAGTCAATGAGATCTGGTAAATTACCACATGTGTTGGTTAAGGATGACACCAAAATTGTGAATCTAGGAGACTGGAGGGATGGTGATACTTTCCACAGGAAGAAAGGTGTGGAAGAGGCTTAAGGAGGAAAGATGAACTCTGTTTAGGACATATCAAATCTAGATCGCTTGAGGAACCATCTAGTAGTTGGAAATGTCCAACAGGCAGTCAATAATGTGAAATCAGAACTCAGCAGAGAGACTAGCCCTATCTAGGAGTGACATGCACAGATCTGATAAGTGAACTCATGAGAGCTGATGAGATATCCAAGTGAGATGACACAGAACAACCAGAGAAGAGGGCCCAGGACAGAGCCTTGGGGTACACATACTGTATGTGGACATGACATGGATAATGATCCAATAAAGAAGACTGAGGAACAGTCAGACAGGTAGGAGGGGAAGCAAAAGAGAGTAGTGTTTGACACAAAAATCCAGAGACAAAAGGAAACCCAGGAGAAGAGGGCATTCAACAGTGCACGCATAATGAGGCATGTCTTGAATTTCCCACTTTTTAGGAAACAGGTATGTTTTCACCCCATAATTAATTCCTCTAACTAACTAATAACATCTAACATTCAATGGTAGTTTAGCTACCATTTCCTTAGTGTCCCCAGAATATTCAGAGACTATATACACAAGCCTACTTGAGACAAGTTGACCTTACATTGGCAGTAATACTAAATGCAAAAGCAAATTCCAATTGTCCTGCCAAAAAATGCAGTCAAAAGAAAGGTTACTTCTTGCCTGAGTATGAGAAGATTAAGGGATAAGCAATGTCACCTGAAGCAGTAGGAAAAACACAACCAGCTGGCTACTCACACTTTCATTTTCTTGGAGGGTGGCATTTCATCACTGACCACAGGAACAAGGTGTCTTTCTGCTTGCTTTCTGAGCTGATGTTTCTGCCTTTGTTCTGATTTTTTCTGAGCAGACAAGCTCCTTGTCACCCTGGAGAAGAAATCAAAAAGAATAACTCATACAGTGTACTAATGTTGTTATTGTTCAGTATTTTTCAGTCATGTTCAACTATTTGTGACTCCATCTGGGATCTTCTTGGCAAAGACACCAGAGTGGTTTGCCATTTTCTTCTCCAGCTCATTTTACAGATGAAGAAACTGAGGCAAACAGGGTTAAGTGACTTGTCCAGAGTCACACAAAGTTAGTAAGTGTCTGAAGTCAGATTTGAACTCAGGGAGATGAGTCCTCCTGACTCTAGGTCCAGCACTCTATCCACTGTGCCACCTAGCTGCCCCAAGTGTACCAGGAGTAGGGATTTATTTCTTACCTAGTAAAGACATGTAGCTTTTATCTTAGTAATTTAATCGCTTCTTGTTTAGTCTTAACAGTGGCTTCTAGAACCCAATCATAACATTTTAGAGCTTGCAAAGAAGAAATTATCTAGTCCAACGATCTCTTCTGACAATGAGAGAATGAAAGTCCCAAGATGCATCAGTTCAGGGTCACAGTTATACAATGAATGCGTTAACTACAGGCTATTAATTAATTTCTTTCTTCTTTTTTTTGCTTTTTGGAGGGCAATTGGGGTTAAGTAACTTGCCCAAGGTCACACG
Source organism: Petaurus breviceps papuanus (assembly GCF_028583685.1). Lineage (NCBI taxonomy): Eukaryota > Metazoa > Chordata > Mammalia > Diprotodontia > Petauridae > Petaurus > Petaurus breviceps. Next base: position 13,893,892 of record NW_027187368.1, on the reverse strand, counting down.
GCTAGTGTGTGTGTGTGTGTGTGTGTGTGTTAAGTGTCTCTGAGGTGGGATTCAAACTCAGGTCTTTCTGGCTCCAGGGCTGGCACTCTACTCACTGCACCATTTAGCCGCCCCCAGGCTATTAATTCCAAAGATAGTCCTGTGAACACTACATGAACAGTATAAAAGGTTTGCCTTTCATTTGTATTTACTTTTCCCCTCTTACACTTCCTGAATGAAACTTTTCATGATATCATCTAGGTTCTTAAATGTTATATATGGACTCTATGGGATGCAGTCAAAGCAGCACTTAGGGGAAAATTTATCTCTCTGAATGTTTATATAAGTGTAACAGAGAAAGAGATCGATGAATCAGGCATGAAACTAAAAAACTTGCAAAAGAACAAATTAAAAATCCTCAATTAAACACCAAATTGGAAATCCTGAAAAACAAAGGAGAGATTAATAAAATCAAAACAAAATTATTGAACTAATAAAAGTAGGAGTTGGTTTTATGAGAAAAAAAAACCCTAATACAATTAACCATTGGTTAATTTGACTTTTAAAAAAGGAAGAAGAAAACCAAATCTTCAAAAATGAAAAGGGCGAATTCATCACCAATGTAGAAGAAATGAAAGTCATCATTAGGAGCTACTCTATACCCAATTATATACCAATAAATCAGACAATTTACAAAAACATAAATGGCCCAAATTAAGACAAAAGAAAACAGAATACTTAAATAACCCCATCTCAGAAAAAGAAATTGAACAAGTCATCAGTGAATTCCCTAAGAAAAAATCATCAGGGCCAGATGAATTCATAAGTAAATTCTACTAAAAATTAAAAAACAATTAATTCCAATACTACATAAATTATTTGGAAAAACAGGCAAAGATGGAGTCCTACCAAATGCCTTTTACAACACAAATGTGGTGCTGATATCTAAACTACGAAAAGTGAAAACAGAAAAAGAAAACAATAGACCAATTTCCCTAATGAATATTGATGTAAAAATTTTAAATAAAATACTAGCAAGGAGATTAGAGCAAATATCACAATGATCATACACTATGACCAGGTGGGATTTATACCAGGAATACATGGCTGGTTCAATATTAGAAAAACTAGTAGCATAGAAAATATGGGAGAGAGCAGATTGGATGTGGGGATATCCTGTGGGACTGCTGTTTTGGGGGGATGGGTGGGGGAAAAACGGGGAGAAAATTTGTAACTCAAAATTGGGCGGAAATGAATAATGTAAATCAGAAGTTAATAAAGCAGTTTAAAAAATTGAAAAAAAAAACTAGTAGCATAAGTGACTATATGAATAACAAAACCCAACAGAAATCATATGATTATCTCAAAAAATAAAAAAGCTTTTGACAAAAACAACTATTCCTATTAAAAACACTAAAGAGCATAGGAATAAATGGAGATTTCCTTGAAATGGTAAGTAGTATCTATCTAAAAGCATCAGTAAGCATTATCTGTAATGAAAATAAGCTAGAAGCCTTTCCAATAAGATCAGGGGTGAGGCAAGATTGCCCATTATCACCATTATTATTCAATATTGTACCAAAAATGTTAGCTATAGCAATAAGAGAAGAAAAATAAATCAAATAAATTAGAATAAGCAATGAGAGGGGCGGCCAGGTGGCTCAGCGAGTAAGAGCACCGGCTCCAGCGTCGGGATGACCTGGGGATCAAATCCAGGCTCCGACACTTAGCACCACACCCAGAAATAGCTGACTGTGTAAACTGGAGCAAGTTACTTAACCCCAACTGCTCATAAAAAAAAAGAATAAGAACATCTGTGAGTAAAGTGCCGGTCCTGGAATCGGGAGGACCCGAGTTCGGTTCCGGCCTGAGACACTTAACACCCACACAAAAATACTAGCCATGTAACAACCTTGGGCAAGTTACTTAACCCCAATTGCCCTCCAAAAGGCAAAAAAAAAAAAAAGAATAGGCAATGAGAAAACAAAATTAGCCCTCTTTGCAGACAATATGATGGTATACTTAGAGAATCAACTAAAAAACTAGTGAAAATAATTAACAATTTCAGCAAAGTTGCAGGATAATAAAATAAACCCATATAAATCATCATTTCTTATATTACCAACAAAGTCCAGCAGCATGAGATAAAAAGAGAAATTCCACTTAAAAATAACTTTAGAAAACATAGAATATTTGGGAGTCTACCTGCCAAGACAAAACCAGGAACTAGAGGAATACAATTACAAAACACTTTTCACGCAAATAAAGTCAGATCTAAACAAGTGGAAAAATATCAACTGTTCATGGGTAGGCTTAGCCAATATAATAAAAATTAATTCAGTGCCATACCAATGAAACTATCAAAAATTTATTTTATAGGAGCGGCTAGGTGGCGCAGTGAGTGGAGTGCCGGCCCCGGAGTCAGGAGGACCCGAGTTCAGTTCCAGACTCAGACAATTAAAACCCACACAAAAAAAACTAGCCGTGTAACCTTGGGCAAGTTACTTAACCCCAATCGCCCTTCAAAAGAAAAAAAAAAGCAAAAAGAACCCCAACAATTTATTTTATAGAGCTAGAAAAAAAATTTTTTTAAAAACCTCATGTGGAAAAACAAAATAGCAAGGGAATGAATGGAAAAAAAAATATGAAGGAAAGTGGCCTAGCTATACCAGATTTCAAAGTGTATTATAAAGTGGTAATCATCAAAATAATCTGATATTGGCTAGGAAATAGAGTGGTGGATCAGTGGAATAGATTAGGCATGCAATAATCTAGTGTTTGATCAAGTTTGGGGGATAAAAATTCATTGTTTGACAAAAACTGTTGAGAAAACCAGAAAAGAGTATGACAGAAACTAGGTATAGACCAACATGCTACACCATATAATAAGAGAAGGTCAAAATGGGCACATGATTTAGACTTAAAGGGTAGCAAATTAGGGGAGCACAGAATAGTTTGCCTGTCAGATCTATGGAGAAGGGAAGAAGATAGAAAGCATTATGAAATGTAAAACCGATGATTTTGATTACATTAGATTTTAAAAGTTTTCGTACAAAGAAAACAAATACAGCCAAGATTAAAAGGAAAGCAGAGGGGTGGCTAGGTGGCACAGTGAATAGAGCACCGCCCCTGGAGTCAGGAGGACCTGAGTTCAAATTCAGCCTCAAACACTTACTAGCCACGTGACCTTGGGCAAGTCACTTAACCCCAACTGCCCTGCCTTCTCCCTCCAAAAGCAAAAAAAAAAAAAAAAAAAAAAGGGAAGGAAAGCAGAAAGCTGGGGGAAAAATACAACAAATGTGTCTGATAAAGCCCTCATTTCCCAATTGATAAATGGTCAAAAGGATAAGAACAGGCAGTTTTCAGATGAAGAAATCAAAGGTATCTATAAGACATGTGAAAAAATGCTATAAATCACTACTGATTAGAGAAATGCAAATTAAAACAACTCTGAGAGACCACTTCATACCTAACAGATTGGCTAATATGGTAGAAAAGGAAAATGATAAATGTTAGAGGGGGTGAAGGAAAACTGAGACATTTATGCATTGATGTTGGAGTTGTAGACTGATCCAACCATTCTGAAGAGCAATTTGGAATGATGCCCAAAGGGCTATAAAACTCTGCATACTCCTTGATCCAGAAATACTACTAGTAGGTCTGTATCCCAAAGAGATCAAAGGACCAAAAAAAAGGGAAAAAGTACTATTTGTACAAATATATTTGTAGAAGTTCTTTTTATGGTGGCAAAGAATTGGAAATTGAAGGGATACACATCCACTGGGGAATGGCTGAACAAGTTTGCAGTATATGATTGTGATGGAATAAGATTGTGCTATAAGAAATGACAAGCAAGGTGATTTCAGAAAAACCTAGACATATATGAACTAATGCAAAGTAAAGTAAGCAGAATCAGGAGAACACTGTACATGGTAGCAGCAATATTATACTATGATCAATTGTGAGGGACTTAGCTATTCTCAGCAATATAATGATCCAAGATAATTCCAAAGGCCTCATGATGAAAAATGCTATCCACCTCCAAAGAAAGAACTGATGGGGTCTGCACGCAGATCAAAGGATATTATTTTTCACTTTCTTTATTTTTTGGGTATGTGTTTTTGCCCCCTTGGTCTATGTTTTCTTCCACAACATGACTAACATCATGATTAAACATGGATAACCTATATCAAATTGTCTGCTGTTTCAAGGAGGAGGAGGAGGGAAGGAGGAAAGGAATTTGAGACTCAAAATTTCAAACAACAAATGTTAAAAATTGTTTTTATATGTAATTGGAAAAAAATAAAATATTCAAAAATTTTGAAAAATGTATTCAAAAAGAAAAAAAAGTTATACCGACATCAGAGAGATCACAATTCTCCCAGAGTGCCAAAGTGCTTTATTAAGCCTTTTCTTGGTTTCAATATTTGCTGCACAACCTGCACATTTCATGACAGAATAGAAGTTTCTTAACATAATACAGCATATTAGTGGAAGAGATTAGCACCATGACACCACAGCCACAAAGGGCCTGAGGGTTATAAGACACAAGTATGCCCACTGAAGCCCAGGTGAATGAGAATAAGGAAATCCAGGATATATTTTCAGGATTAGCTGATGTGTCGATCTGTATTGTTTGATGATACTTATCTTCTCACAAGGCAGTTCTACTAGTAGGCAGGGAAGGGTTTAAGAAGGAAATGACAATGATATTTACAAAATCATCAATAAAATACATTTTAAAAGAAGAATACCAGGTAATACAATAAAGTAAAACAATCAGCAAGAAACATTTCTTAGCATAAGAGAGCAAAAAATGACATAGGAAGTTAAGAACAAAACTAAGAGGCTCTACTCAGCTGACACAAGGAAGGCCCCTTGAAGGGCTGGGAAAGCTACAGGCACCCAAAATGTTCTGACATCTTCATTTCTTTTTTTTCCCCTTGCTTTTTGGAGGAGGGAAGGCAGGGTAATTGAGGTTAAGTGACTTGCCCAAGGTCACATGGCTAGTAAGTATTAAGTGTCTGAAGGCAGATTTGAACTCAGGTCTTCCTGACTCCAGGGTCAGTGCTCTATTCACTGAGCCACCTAGCCACCCCCAGCATTCTGACATCTTAACCTGTCCAAAACCAAACTCGTTATCTTTCCCCCTAAAACTTCCACCTTCTTAACTACCCCATTACTGTCAAGGATAATATCATCTCCCAGGCCCTCAGGCTCTAAAACTAGGAGTCATCCTGATTCCTCACTCTCTTCACCTCCCCCCCCCTCCCATATCCCAACTATTGCCAAGGTCAGTCGATTTCACCTCTGCAGCATCTCTTGACTACACCTCCCACCCACCCATCTATCTGACCCACCATCTCTCCTCTGGCTCCAGCTATTTCCCCTAGCTGTTCCCCGCTGCCCAGAATATTCTCCCTCCTCATCTCTGCCTTCTGCATTCCCCTGGATTCCCTGGCTTCTTTCAGGTCCCAGCTAACATCTCATGTTCCACAGGAAGTCTCTTCTAATCCCTCTTAATTCTAGTGCCTCTGCTGATTATTTTCTATTTGTCCTGTATATGGCTGGACTATACATTTGTTTGACTGTTGTCTCCTGTTAGATTGTAAGCTCCATGAGGGCAGGGGATATCTTTTTTTTCCATTTTTTGTATCCCCAGCACTTAGTACAGTGCCTGATACACAGGAGGCACTTAACAAATGCTTATTAACTAACTAATCAAAAGTTAAAACCTACTACATTCATACAAACTAACCTCTCCTATGGTGATATTTAAAGAAAAAAACTCTCATTCTTTACTGTAGCTAAGAGGGTTTTAGTTATTTTTAGAAAATATACTAAAAGGGGCAGCAAGGTAGCAAAATGAATAGAGCACAGGTCCTGGAGTCAGGAGGACCTGAGTCGAAATCCAGCTTCAGACACTTGACATTCACTAGTTGTGTGACCTTGGGTAAGTCACTTAACCCCAAATGCCTTACCTCTCCCCTCAAAAAAAAAGAAAAGAAAGTAGAAACCTGTTTGTATGTGCCGTCCTTCCTGCCTCCCTTCCTCAAGGATTTCTAGGATATGGCTTGAAAAGGGGAACATCTTGATGATAACCACATGAGGACTCTCTCTCTAAGATAAAATGAAACCCTTAAGAGGGAGCTAAAGATGCCAACAGAACTGCTCCTTGCCTAACTGAGCCTCTTTCTATCTTGAGTATCAGCCTACCCAAGACAACAAACCAAATATGAAAACCAGCAGCTGTGGCAGAAAGGGAACTGGCGTGAGAGTCAGAGGAGCTCAGTTCAAATCCAGCCTCTGATGCTTTCTACTTTTACAGATGTGGGCAAACTACTTAGCCCCTGTGAGCCTCAGTTTCTTGATCAGCAAAATGAGGTAGCTGGACTAAAAAGCTTCTGAGGAGCCCTTCAGTTCTAGGTATATGACATAATTTTTAAAAGCCCCACAAAGCATCTCTAACAAAGAACAATTAGACTGCTTCTGCGTACTCCAGTCTGCATGGCATCTTCTGATTCAATTTGAAAGAAGGTAAGACGGAGACTCTCTTCCCAAAATGTGAGTTTTTTCAGCTAATAAATGCTATGCTTAAGCAATAGCAGCGACAGTGTTACCTGCCCAGAGAACACTGGTTCCCAGAATCAATCTGTCATTTCTTCCACCAAGCTATGCTATAAAAAATAAAAAGTTCTGCTTTCCTGTTTCCTTGGGATTTTAAAACACATTGGGGCATGTTAGATTGGCACCAACTCACACGACTCAATAAGCAGGCCCTTGGGTCTGTAACTGCAAGGGGATTTTATTACCAGGCAGGAAACAAGACAACAAAATTCAATTTGAATGTAGACACTAGGATTACAATACTCTGTTAAGACATAAAGAATCTTCTTGTGGCAAAAAGTTACTATTTTAATATGTCATTCCATTAAACAAGCATTTAATTAATTCTCTCCCAAATATTTTAGGTCCTGTGCTAAGTACTAAGGATACCCAAGTTCTTGCCTCCAAATGCTTGCCTTCAGGGAGCAAATGGTAATGGGAAGACGAACACCACCTACAAATAAACAGGACACAAAATAGAATCGGGGGGTATTTGAGGAGGGAAAAAACATTTCCTGGGGTTGGGAGAAGAGATTCAAAGAAGTCTTCATGAAGAGGTCAACTAAATTAAGCTTTGAAGGACAAGAAGAACTTCAGAGAAAGATTGGGGCAGGGAGTGATGGGGAGAATCCATTCCAAGCACAGAGAGATGAGAGGAGCAAAGGAAGAGAGGCAGGAGCCAGTCCCAGGAGAAGAAGACGGACAGAGGCTCTATCTGTCCAGGGCTCAGTAGAGATGTGCTGCCTCTGTCAGTGTAAGCCTGGCCTCGACCACCAAAGTCATTCTTGGCTCCCAAGCACTAGTGTTACCTTTGGGACTGGGCTGGATTAAGGGATCCCAACACAGGGGCATTTTTTGATGTAGTTTCCTGGAAGCCTGGTGAGTCGCAAGCATTTGATGAAGCACATTCTTCTGATGGATTCTCTATTTCCATGTAAGTGTTGCCAACTACAGTGAGAAATGGAAAAACAAAGAGTCATGTATGATATCTGTGTATGTATTATACACAGAGTCAGCACAGGAAACCAAAAACGTAAGGCAAAAAAAAAGTAATGGGATGGGCCCCTGGACCTCTTTGGTGGTCTAGTGAGGACTTGGGACCTCCTTCACCGAAGAAGTATTTTAAATCTATGGGACTGCAAAAGGAAACCAATCATATTTAAACGCAGTTATCAAAATATTAAAATAACAAAATCACAGACCCTATATAATAGACCCCTAAGTAGAGCAAAGGATTATTCAGTGGGTAAAAATGCTCATATTATTATTCAATACTTGAAATAAAACCTACAGCAATTTATATTTATAGAGAATTTGTGTTTTACAAAATATATACATTAGCTCATCCGATACTTCAAAACAAGCCTTTTTGGTAGGTAATGTAAGTATTATTAACCTCAATTTATGGATGAACAAAGTGCAGCACAGAAAAGTCCAATAACATGACATGGTCATGAGTCTTGACTTTCTGACTCCAAATCCAAAAGACTTTCTAGTACACCAGTTTCCTTTCCCTATAGAGTACAGATAGAGCACCAAGGGGAGTTTGGGAATTTATTTGTTTTTAAATAATGGTTTGTTTCATGATTTAGTTTTAAAAAACCTGAACTAGTTCCTCTGTAGTCAGGAAATGGGGATTTCTACCAAAAGGTCATGTCTAGGTACTGCTAAAGTTTACTATCCTGCCTTCTTAAATTATGCATAGCTAACATAACTTCTCTTGGGGCCTCAAGGGTTGTCATTACGAATACTGTACTATAACACAACACGGCCCATGGGGACTTTTGTTGTATGTGGGACTCTTTGGCTCTACACTGAATTATCTCATATTGCTACATTTCTGAAGTTGTATAAGCTTTTTATCATTTTTCCCCTTCTTTTTTCCTAACTATTAAATTGTCAATCCTCATTTCTTTTAGCTAATCTCCTCTGACATGTCCCTCCCACCTCTAATTTACTACAAAGTGAGAAAGCAGACAATGAGTCTTGCTAGAATTGTTCAAAGATAAAGTGAAAGGCTGGGAGTAAGGGTCTGGGGATTTCTACTATGTATAACATATATGGGCTTTTAATGTGTATGCTTTGCTGTCTGGTATTTTAGTTGCTCAGAAATCGTCTTTCCACGTGTTTTCATTTTCCTGATAACTGAAGTTGCTAAGTAAGTAATCTTTAGATGAGGAAAAGTATTAGTACACTAGAGTTAGGGGTGGAGTTTCTATTAATTACTGCTACTCGTTTCAGACTTTTTTTTATTGTTCTGTGCAAGTCCCTGAAGGGAGAGGGAGGTAGAGAGGGAAAGAGGGAGAGGAAGAAAGGAAGGGAGAGGAAGGGAGATAGAGGGAAAGAGAGAGGGAGAGAGGGGGGAAGAGGGAGAGAGGGAGAGGGAGAGAGAGAGAGAACTAATTAGAGGGAACACAAATTAATTTGTTTCTAATTTAAAAAAATTTAATTAAAGGAATTTTTTTTCTTTCTAATTAAAGGAAACACAAAGACCAAATAAGCACAAAGCCCTTAAGTCATTCAACAAAAATTTGTTTAGGGTGAACAATAGGCAAAATACTACATTCAAAGGTATGGGAAATTTTTTTAAAACAACAGAAAATAGCCCATCCTGGAGCTTGCAGTCTAGTAGGGCAGATAAGACATATACAAATAGCCACAAGAATGTAGAATATTCATTTCTTACAAATGTAAAAATAATGTAAATCAAACTCTTCTCTGTATATATGCCTTATAGTCTACTAAATTATAAACCCCTTGAAGGTAAGGATCAAGTCTTATTTAATCTTTGCTGCTCTTCCAGTTCCAAGTAGAACATGCTACCCAGAAGTCGATACTTAATTTAACACTTGTTGGATGGGTGATACTGCCTACCTTCGAGAATTAATTATTTGCAAGTCAGTCTAACAGCTCAGGCCATGTAGGGACGACAGGTTCATTAGGACAGTCATTTGTGTGATACCACAGATCTAGTTAACGATGTGATTGGGGTCAGTTTCAGATTTACACTTAAGAAGGCTCTTGATGTTGAAATAAACAACAAGGATTTATGACCTCTTAAAGGATGCTTATGTTGTGACCAAATGGACAAGATTCTGAGCATGTATTTGGTAACCAGCAATTTAGAAACTGGTCATCTTTTGAAACAAGATACATGACTCAAAATATGCATGTACGGTGGGTGTTTTATAGTTTTATAATAAGGTTTAACCTGAGTTAAACTCAGGGCTGGACAGATGACCAAACAGGAAAAGAATTAAACAACATAATAAAGGTATGCCTTATGCAATAAATACTATGCCAACAAATGACATTTTGCTAGCATGTTGTTAATACATTAGAACCAAATCCCATTGTAATGTCATCCAACCTGAGACACAATTCCCACTTTGCAGGAAATGAGTATGTTATCAATATGTAATTCTTTCTTCATTTCAATTAATCACTTCAATAGTGAGAACAGAACAGAGACTGTGACAATACCTTGAGATTCCTTCTACCTGGGGGAAAAAATTGGCCTTACAGTAGTAGTAATACTTATCCAGTCCACAATGAATAACTCCAGCACCTGAAGCCCTTCAAAGTTAATTTCCCTGAACAGCAATTAATTATAGCCATCCTGTTTATTCTGTGTGCAAAACTGCTGTTCCACTAGCATTTACTGTCCCTTTTAACACTATACCTTATGTGCTGCTCTTGTCAAAACAAATAATGACATGAGCAGGGTGACATTACTTGTTCAAAACCTGAATATGAATAAACTTTCAGTTAGCAGTACTATAGGAGATACTTTAAGTAAACAGGTGAAAGCTTAATATTCTGTAGCAATCCAATTTCCCCTCCCCAACAATACTATATTCATATAGCTGGGTATGGTGGCAGATGCCAATACATGGGAATGCTAGGGCTGATCTTTTGAGCTTGGGAGTTCTGAGCTATAGGAGACTATACTGATTTGGGTGTCTGCACTAAGTCTAGCATTAATACAGGGAGACCCTGGGAGTAGGAGGTCCCCAGGTTGCCTAAAGAGGACAAACCAGCCCAGGTTGGAAACAGCAGGTTAAAAATTCCTGGGCCATTCCACAGCAGGATTAGACCCCTGAACTCCCAGTTTGGCCAAGATAGATAGGTCAAGCCTTAAAAAATTAAATTAAGGTTTCTGAAAAACCTAGGAAGACTTATATGAAGTGAAGTAAACAGAACCAGGAGAACAATCTATACAGTAGCAACAATGTTGTAAAGTTAATCAACTCTGAAAGACATAACAGTTGTGATCGACATAATGACTGACTACAATTACAAAGGACTGATGATAAAACATATCTACCTCCAGAATGAGAGCTGACTGATTATAGAGATTGAAGCATATTTTTTCTCTTTCTTGTCTTTTTTTCCCTTTTGGAATGTGTCTAGAAGTTGAAATTTCTTTTGCATGACTATACTTATTTGTCTTTTCTTGCTTTCTCATGGGTGGGGGAGAGAGAGGGGAAAGAGAGAATTTGGAACTGAAAATAAAACAAAACAACTAAAAAATTAAATTAAATAAAACTTTAAAACAAAATTTATATAAAATTTTCATGGGTTTCATATCTATTATATTGTAAACAAGTAAGTATTTTACCATTTCAGAGAACAAACCAAGACACAAAGCACCTAGTTTATTCTCCAGATCACTTAAGCTGGTAATGGAGCTAAGATTTAAACTCACATTTCATCTATGCTACCATTTCACCTTTCTCTATGCTATCTTTTCTTACTAGTTCACTTACCTGATCTCAGAGGCATGACAACTGCTTGGGGTACATGGGTCTTTCTCAAAGGTGTCTTCCTGTAGGAGGGACCTGGTGCTTCATCATCTTCAGGAGGCTTATTCTCCAAACTGGCCCTCTCCTCTGTAGGAAAGCAAGTTCACCTTGTTAACTACTCACAATTATAATGCACTTTAAAATTTACAAAACCCTTTATTCACAACAAACTTATGGGACAGTCCTATTACCATCACCTATTCCCAGTTTCTAGATAAATTAAGGCTCTGACAGGTTAGATGATTTGTCCAGGGTCACATGAAGGTATGTGGCACTATCTTAAGTCACAGAACAAATAACAGGTGATAAAGTACAAGTCAATGCCATGCCACAAATGCACATTCACCTAGATGAGCACCCAAAACTCTCGCCAGTTTACAATCAAAAAGGAAAATATTCACAAAATAAAATGTGATCTCATAGAAAGAGGGTGAAGAATTACCTAGGATCAAATTTCTACCAAAGATATTAAAGATACTTCACAAAATGCTAGAGAATAGTGAAAGTAAGGATTCATCACTGTAAACCATTGGACATTTTATAGACCTGGCATGGTGTTATCCACAACTTAACTAGATCGTAATTTTCTTAAGAAAATGTAATGGCAAGGCTATTTAATGTCTAAGGGATCTGTAAACTATGCAAGGGTCATGTTATTTTATCTACAAAGAGGTTCCAAATCTTGGCTGCACAGCTGCTCTCTTTCAAGAGTGCTCCTCTCTTAGGTCTTGGGTCCACTGGCTGTTGCTGAAAGTTTTCTGAAATTAAGAAGTGTTACCAAGGGCCTGCAGTCAGGGCTCTACTGGAAAGAAACCCAGCTCCAACAACTGCTCAGTCCCACCAGGCTCTCTATTTTATATAAGGGTATTTTGAGAGGTCAAGGACATGGAATGGAGTGATGGGGGATGGGGAAGGAGATAACCCTACTGGAGGTTACACCTTCATCCACTAAAGGGATCTTCCATATTGTTCCCAAAATAGGTAACATGCCTAAAATGAGATCTCTTTAGAAGCAAAGTAAATGGATACAAATAGAAAAATAACACCAATCATAGGTTACATTCAGCTTTTAGACAAGCCATTATTAGGGTAGAACAAGTATGGTCATTATTCAGACCAATAAAATATTAAGATTCCTTTTCAGAGAAGTAGATACAAAAACCAGCTCAAATTGATCGGTCACCTGGATACTGATGATAATTAATCACATTTTTTAATACCTCTTAGTCATTTGGAAGTCATTCCTTAGACTGAGCTGAAATCTATTCCAGTAAAATGATAAAAGTAAGTCTACAATGTCTATATAATTGTTCCTCAAACATTTGAAAATAACCACTATGCCTCCCTTATATTTTCCCCTCTCCAGGCTAACCAGCTGATGCTTATACAGCATTGGTCTTCAGTCTTCCTAACTTTCTGGTTGCTCTCCTACAGACATAGAGGACTGTAAGATGGAAGGGAACTAACTTGGAGGCCACCCGTGGTCTGGCCATGCTTTAACACAATCCCTTGTAGGGCATTCGTAACAGTTATCCAGTGTTGGCTTTAAGACCTCCAATGAGGGGGAGTCAGCTACCTCCTAAGGCAGCCCATTCTACTTTGGAAGAGCTCCAAACTTCTAGGAATTTTTTCCCCTTACTTCAAGCTTAAATTTAGCCAAGTGCAATTCCCACCCACTGTCCCCAACTCTGCCCTCAAGGGTCAAAAGTAATAAGTTTCATTCTTCCTTCACATCACAGCCTCTCAAATCCTTTCTATGTCCTTTCCCCAGGCTAAACTTCCAAGGTTCTTCAACATATCTTCATATGGCAAGATGTCAAGGCAGCCCTTCACTGTCTAGATTAACAAGCTTCAGATACTTTTCAGTTTACCCAATGTCCTTCCTACAATGAGGTATCTAGAACTCATTGTACGGCCTGGCCAAGGCAGACTACAATAAGACTTTTTCTTCCCTTGTACCGTACCCTGTGTTTCTCAATGCGCTCTAAGATTACATTAAAATTTTCTGACTACCATAATATCAGAGTATTAACTATCACTATGTTACAGTCCATTAAAATACCCAGATATTTTACAGACAAACTGATAGCTGGCGAGTTGATTTCTTCTGGACCCAAATATAAAACTTTACATTTGGTGATAGGAAATTTCATTTAATTAGCTTTAGCTCAACATTCTAGCCTGTAGGGATCTTCTTGGATCCTGACTTTGTCATCCAATGTGCTTTCTCACCAGCTGTCTTATTTGCAAATGTGATAAGCAAACCATTTTTGGACATATCCAAGTCACTGATAATGTTAAGTATCTAGTTATTTTTTTTTCAAATGCTTTATTAAATTCTGATTTACATCATTCATTTCCACCAGATTTTGAGTTACAAATTTTCTCCCCGTTTTTCCCCTACCCACCGCCCCAAAATAGCAGTCCCACAGGATATCCCCTCCTCCAATCTGCTCTCTCCCATATCCCTTTTGACTTTTCCAATGGATCTCTATGCCCCAGTGCCTGTATATCTTATTTCCCAATTACATGTAAAATAGTATTAATAATAGTATATACATATTTGAATATTTGATTTTAAAACTTTGAATTCCAGATTCATTCCCTTCCTCCCTTGTCACCCACCCTTGCTGGGAGGATAAGCAGTTCAGTATAGGTTGTACATGTGTGGCTAATGCAAAACAATAACAAAGTAAATATATTGTAAAAGACTGACTATATTTACCTCCCTCCTATCTCACCTCCCACTTGTTCTATTCTCTGCTTTGATCCCATCCCTTTTCAAAAGTAAGCGCTTCCAACTTCCCTCCCCCCCCAACATCCCCCCTCTCATCCCCTTCCCCCCTACTCTCCTGGAGGGTGAGATACTCTATTTAGTGTGTATTTCGTTCCCTCCTCAAGCCAAATTCAATGGGAATAAGGTTGACCCTTTTTGCCTTCCTATTCTTCCCCTCCATTGTAACCATTTTCCCTTGCCTCTTCTATATGAGATAGTTTACCTCATTCTGTCTCTCCCCATCTCCTCTCATTATATTCCTCTCTCACCTCTCAATTTCACCTTTTAAGTATCATCCCTTCCTGTTAAATTGGTCCTGTGCCCTCTATCTATATATACCTGTAAACATATATATATACATTCACATATGTATTCATATGCCCATATACCCTCATATATAGACATATGTGTGTGTGTGTGTGTGTATATACACACACACACACACACACACACATATTTCTATTCCCTTCAACTACTGAGTAAAGTTTCGTAAGTTACAATTATTGTTTTTCCATATAGGAATATTAATAGTTCAACTTTGATAAGTTCCTTATGATTTCTCTTCCCTGTTTACCTTCTCATGCTTTTCTTGCTTCTTGTATCTGAATGTCAAATTTTCTGTTCAACTCTGGTTTTTTCAGCAAGAATGCTTGAAAAACTCTGTTCCACTGAATGACCATATTTTCCCCTGAAAATTGATACTCGGTTTTGCTGGGTAGGTGATTCTTGGTTTTAATCCCAGCTCCTTTGATCTCCGGAATATCATATTCCAAGCCCTTCGATCCCTCAGTGTAGAAGCTGCCAGATCCTGGGTTATCCTGATTGTGTTTCTGTAATATTAAAATTGTTTCTTCCTGGCTGCTTGTAATATTCTCTCCTTAATCTGGGAATTCTGGAACCTGGCTATAATATTCCCAGGAGTTTTCTTTTTGGGATCTTTTTCAGGAGGTGATCAGTGGATTCTTTCAACCTCTATTTCGCCCTTTGGTTCTAAAACATCAGGGCAGTTTTCTTTGAGAACTTCCTGGAAGATGATTTCTAGGTTCTTACTTTGATCATGGTTTTCAGGTAGTCCAATAATTTTTAAATTCTCTCTCCTGGATCTATTTTCCAGGTCACTGGTTTTTCCCATGAGATATTTCACATTGCCTTCTAGTCTTTCATTTGTTTGGATCTGTTTAACAGCATCTTGATTTCTCATAAAGTCATTAGCTTGCATTTGCTCCATTCTAAATCTGAAGCAATGATTCTCCTCAGTGAGCTTTTGAGATTCTTTTTCCATCTGGAAAATTCGGCTTTTTAAGGCATTCTTCTCCTCATTGCCTTTTTGAGCCTCTTTTGCCATTTGAGTTAGTCTATTTTTTAAGGTATTATTTTCCTCAGTCAGGCTGTTGACTCTCATTTCGCAATTTTCTTGCATTGTTCTCATTTCTCTTCCCAATTTTTCCTCCACTTCTCTTATCTGCTTCTTAAGGTCCTCTATGGCCTGTAACCAGCTTGTATTTTCCTTTGAAGCTTTTGGTGCAGGAGTTCTGACTTCACTGTCTTCCTCCTGTTCCATGCTTTGCTCCTTTTTGTCCCCAAAATAGGAGTCTAATGTTGGAATCTTCTGTCTGCTTTGTTTCCTTTGCCTGGCCATGTCTCCCCTCAGTCACTTGATCCCTGGGCTTTTTGCCACAGTAGGACTCTGCCACCAGACAGGGGAGCTTTCGTCCCAAACGCTGGGGTTTTCTCAGCTGCCGGAGGTATTAGATGGGTGCCCTCTCTGAGGTCTCCACACATTCTGGCAAGCCGGACACACACCCCAGGACCTCCACCCTAGACTGCAATCCAGATCCAAG
The DNA here is from genome assembly GCF_028583685.1 of Petaurus breviceps papuanus. Taxonomy (NCBI): domain Eukaryota; kingdom Metazoa; phylum Chordata; class Mammalia; order Diprotodontia; family Petauridae; genus Petaurus; species Petaurus breviceps. The sequence continues at coordinate 13,877,885 of NW_027187368.1, read as the reverse complement.
AAGGTTAAAGCAAGAGCGATTACCCCTCAGACTGGTGCTTGGTCCCCCTACACTCTGCAGGCCAGGAGCTGAAGATGCCACATTGCACTGGCTAGGTCTCAGTGGCTTCTCACCCCGGGGGCAAAAGCCATGCACTCTCACTTACTGGGTCCCAAAGTCCAGACTGCACTGACCTCTCACTTTGTCCTTTGCATCTATGTGTTGATAAATCTGGAAATCAGCCACAGCTGCTGCTGATCTGGAGTCCCTCTGACCTGCGGCTGGTCAGGCCTGCCCTGGGGCTGGTCAGGCCTGCCCTGGGGCTAAAGCCTCAGCTCCCAGAGCACTGCGCTGGCCGATTCCTGCCGGCCTGCCAGGCTGTCCTCAGCAGGAGGTTAGCTTGTCTGTGTCATTTTGTGGGTTCTGCAGCTCCAAAGTTTGTTTAGAGTCCCCTTTTTACATGGATTGGGGGAGGTGGAAGCCAGAGCCGCAGGGAGGTCCTGCTTCTACTCCACCACCTTGACTCCCAATAATGTTAAGTATCAAAACTAAAGGTAGACTCCAAAACACTGAACTAAAGATCTCCTTCCAAACTCATTTGAGCCACTAATAACTAATTTCTTTGAGTTGTGTCCTTCAACCAGCTCCAAATTCACCTCTTATATATATTTGTGTGTATACAGTATAGTAATACTATATATAGTATAGTAAGTATAGTATTGTAAAATATGTGATATTTATATTAAACATATCACCTATCTATATTATAGCTTATCTCCTCTATCTTTTCTATAGAATGGCAAGAAACTGTCTAATGCTTTGCTAAAATATCAGTAAAAGTGAATTTGCAGCACTCCCCTGATTTACCCACTAAATAATCCTTCCTCAAAATTGGGGAAATAGTCTGGCAAGACTGGTTTTGGATGAAACTATGTCGACTCTTTGTAATCACTGCTTCCTTTTCTAGATGCCCACTAACCATCTCTTTAATCTAGAATTTTCCCAGGAATCTAAATTAAGTTTACTGGCCAACAATTTCCTGGCTTTCTTCTCTTCCTTTTATTCTGAAAATCAGGACATCAGCCACTGCCCAGGCCTGGGATACTGCCCCAAACTCCATGATCTTTCAAAAGATCACTAACAGTGCCTCAGTAATCATATCTGCCAGTGCTTTCTGTGTCCCAGAACACAATGCAAGTCATCTTGGTGACAAATCCCAAGCTAGCCCTAGATGCTCTCCTATTTATCTATCTCCTTAAAGGTATACTGGGTATTAATTCCCTATTAGCCCTTTTTCTGTCCTTCCCAGGAGAGAGATCATTCTCCTTGAGAGGAAAAACAAGAAAAATAAAAGTAGCAAGCTCTCTGTTCTGTCATGCATTAGCAGTCCACCCCCACAAAGCCACAGTCCTACTGCCCTTGTGTGACCCCCTTCTACCTCTCACCCCAATACTGCTTACAAATGTTCCCTGTTATGCTGGGCTTTATTCACCCCCTCAGCTCATCCTGAACTTCAGCACACACTACCACCGTTGCAGGATAATCTAACCCTTCTCTGTTCGTGGCATTTCCTGCCTTTGCTTCCATTCTCTGTACATAGACCTCAATAGTCTAAACTGTTTGACCCTATGTATCCACATGGGTCTTTATAGACAATTACCCCTTTACCTCTTCATTGGAATAGTTTCTCTTTCTATCTTCAGGATTCTCTTCCTGAGAGCATCAGCCTTCTTGGGCTGGCTTCCCCCATAGAATTTTAATTTATAAGATCACTGCATCTAAATCTTACAAAATGTGCTCTCCTAAAAACTTTGAAGTTGCTCTATCAGAAATTCCAAAATTGAGTGATTATGTGTCCCCCAAGATTTCCATCATGAACATGGATGAAAACCCTAACAACAGTTCTTTTTCCCTGGTGACAATCAGATCCAGAATAGAAATTCCCTCTCATTTATAGCCACTACTTTTTGAAGGATAAAATTACAACCAAGTCTGTTCTGTTTTTGAAGAGGAAGACATCTTTGGAAAAAGTTAAAATAACTGACACCACTACAACATAGTAATAATATTCCACTGTCAAGTAGCTAGGTGGCACAGGGTATAAAGTACTGTGCCTGGAGTCAGGAAGATCTGAGTTCAAATCCAGACCTGGACACTTACTAGCTATGTAACCTTGGACATGTCAGAGTAACCTCTGTCTGCCTCAGTTTCCTCAACTATAAAATGGGGATAATAGCACCTACCTCCCAGGGCTGTTGTGAGGATCAAAGGGGAAAACATCTGTAAAGCACTTAGTACAATGCCTGGCACATAGTAGATGCTACATAAATGCTTATTCCCTTCCCTTTCCATCTATTTGCTTTCTGTCCCCATGGTCTGTTGTGTACTCCAACTTGATCCAGCTTGTCATTAACCTTCCTTAAGATGTGAAGCCCAGACCTAGGCATAATGTTGCAGACATGATCTGACCATGGCAGAGGACAGAGGGCCTATAACCTCTCCCTTTCTATTCACGTGGACTAAGATCAAGCTGGTTTTTTAAGCAATCACACTGCACTCACAATGACTTTATAACACTAGGTCTGGCTCTAGGTCACATGGATGGCTGTCCAGCCATAGCCCTTGCACTCTATGCCTCAATATTTACTCCCTACCCAAACCCTTTGTTTTTTTTTTTTAACAAAAGCATGGTGTGACCATTGCAGTTATCTTTCCAAGCTTCTAGCCTGACAGAAACACAGAGCAAAGTACCAACAAAAAGAGATCTTTATTTAAAGATAATAATAACTTAGTGTAAGCATTGAGCTCACATTTGGCACTTTCAATAGGCTCCAAATTAAAAATAAAGAGAATCATACTCTGTCCTCAAGACTCTTAGCTCTCCAATCCATCTTCCACAAGGCTGCCAAAATGATACTCTTCAAATGCATAGGTCTGACCGTATCACTACCCTGCTCAATAAACTCCACTGGTTCCCAATTACTGCTAGGATCAAACACAAACACTTCTGGATGCATTTTAAAGCCCTTCATAACCTCACTCCAACCTGCCTCCGGCTTTATCATATACCACTTCTCGTGATGCACTCCAGTCTGGCCAAACCAGCCCCTTGTCATTCTTCACACAGTGCTCCATCTCCCATGTCCATGCCTTCATACAGGCTCTCAAAAGTCCTCATTTCCTTCAAACACCTCATTCTTCATGACCCTCCCAGCTACCAGTGCCTTTTCACCCCTCAAAAATTAGGATATATTTTCTGTGTGTATATATGTACATGTGTGTATGTTATTCATGTGTATGTATATACACATACATAAACACACACATATGCACTGTTGCTACTAATAGAATGCAAGCTCCTTGAGCACAGCAGTCTTTTTTATCCCCAGCAACCTGGCACACAGGAAGCACTTATATGTGTTTGCTGATTGATTGGGAATTCAGTTTCACAGGCAATAAATAATCCCTCCTTATAAACAAAGGGGGTACAACTTGGATGAAAACCTAATATAGGCAGAAAGGGATGCCAATTGGCACAGAGACAGTCCTCAAAGCTGCCAAGGAAGGCAGATACTTACCAAACCAGGAGTCCACATTACAAGTATCTTCATTATTCAAAGATGTGAAATTGATGAAGGCTGTTGGAGCATCAAAGGTATAAGAGGCTTTGCTCTGGAACATTGCCTCTGCCACGTCTTTATTCAGAAGCAAATCCCTCTAGCTGGTGCAACCACCGTCTGAGGAAGAAACAAGTTGTGAGTGGGACAATGGAGCTGTCTAAGGCACAACGCTCAAAATGTACTCAATGAAATGTTTTGGAAAAGGCTGCAGTGAGAAAACGATGATGATGCCAGCAATTATTTTTCCAATTTAAATTTTAAATAACATGTTTATATAAAAAAAATCCTTAATCTAAACAGTAACTTCCTGGTATAAAATAGAATTGATTTTTTCTACACTGCCTTCAAATTTTCCAAATCCCTCCGTTTAGTGAGTGTATTCCACAACACATTCTGCAGTCCAATTAGTCTGGGAGATGATGACCTAAGATGATATTTCCTGACCTTTGGGGTATTTCACCACCTGGCGATGTGGTGCCATCTTGATGTCAACATAGTCAATTCAACATAACTAACATGAACTAAGTACATACTATGTGAAAGGCATTCTGATAGAATTTTTTTTTAAAGTTAAAAATTAAGTTTTGAACTCAAAGAAATAATCATCAAGATACAAAATTAACCAAGAGAATCAAATTTAATAACAGGAAAGAGCACCAACCAACTTGGGGGGTGAGAGAGAGAGAAGTTAGTAGAGATTTCCCCAAAATTGTAACAAAAGAGCTGAACTTGAAGAAAGGAAGGAGAGCAGAGAGAAATGGAGCACATTCCAGGCAGAGAGAAGAGTTTGTGTGAAGGCACGAAATCAAGTACAAGGCCAGTTTGTCCAGAATGTAGAATGCACAAAGGGGAGGGAATATGAAGAATATGAATTCTAGCTAATGAAGGAGGTTACAACCCTCCTGTGTGCCAGCTCAGCAAGAAGACTTTCTATTTTCCCCTGGGGCCATAAGGAGTTCACTAAAGGCTCTAGGGCAGCTTAGTGGCATAGTCCAACCCAGGCCTAATGAAGACAGGCAGTTATGAGGAAGACAGCTTGGAGGAGGGAAGAAAACTGAACCAAGAAGACTATTACCATAGTGAAAGGGAATGAAGACCTCAAGTAGGATGGTAGAGAAGTAACTGATTTGAGGAAACACAGAGGCAGAATCCAGACTTGGTAAGTTGTTGGATATGCAGATGGAGATGTAAGACTCAAGATAACACCAACATTATGAACTTGGGCTAAGGAGATGATGGCTGTGCACTAAACAGGGAAGGGGAAGTTTGGAGGAAGGATAGTTTTGGAAACAATGACAAGTTTAGAAGTGAAAGGGATGGTAGAAGTCAGATAGTCCAACTCCCTCATTTTATAGACATGGAAACTTAAGCCCAAAAAGGTCAAATGAATTGTCCAGTGTCATACAAGGAATCTTAAGTAGGAGAGCAAGGACTCAATCCCATGTCCTCTGACACCCAATCTAGCCTCTTCCCACTACTCCATGCTGCCTGAAAGGCAAGTTCCATCAACAATACTGAAAGGACATGCAAGTGATGGCCAGCAGGAAGCTGGGGCATCAGATCTCAGCTCAGGAGAGAGCTTGGGAGGGACATTTTGGGAAGTCATTGCCACAGAGGTGATAACTGAATCCATAGGGGCTGACAAGGTCACCAACACAGGGAAGACAGAGGGCATCTAAGACACTGAAGGTCACTAATGTTCAAAAGGCTAGAGGTGAGTGGTGATCCAGCAAAAGAAAGAGTGTAAGAGGAGAGAAGTAGGCAAGGTCAAGAGAAGGTAACATCACAGACTCCAAGGGATATAAGAGTATTTAGGAGAATGGAGAAAACAAGCATAGATAACTCTTTTTAGGAGTTTAGTTACGAAAGGGAAAAAAGCTAATAGAACTACAGCATCATCAATCTAGAGTCAGAAGGGACCACAGAGGTTACCTTGTCTACTTCCCAGACCTCACAGGGAGATTAAGTGGTTTGCCCCAAGTCATACAGAGATTTAAGTGTCATAGGGGAGATATGAACCTAAGTGCCCTTTGCACTGTATCCAGCATCCTCCCAAAGATAGCTGGAGAAGATGGGCAGGTCAAGTGAAGAAAACATGAAGGAGCCTGGTTGGGGTAGGGGGGCAGAAGGAAGTAGAAAAACAAAGAGAGAGAGATAAGTCAAGAGGGAATAAGATGAGGTAGAGGGAGGGACAGACAGTTAAGGGTAAGAGACAAGGAGTACAGAAAGATAATGCAGAGAGAAGGGGGGAAAATGGGAGCCTGAGAAAAAGAAGTGAAGGAAGAAGGCACAAGACAGAGATTCAGAAAGGTTAAGAACTTGTATGTGGTAAAACGACGAATGTCAAAGCTAGGATTTTAACCCAGATTTCCCAAATCTACATGTAATACTTTTTCTATTTTACTTTAAAGTCTTTCTACAGACTAAGTTCCAAAAGACCTAGAAAAGGAAAGCCCAAAAAGTGTAAAAGAGAGCTCCTGTCCTTTCTTTTTACCTTTCTAACTAGAGGCCAGATAAACCGGAGTCTATTCCTAGGGTCAAACTACTAGTGGCTTCTTTTCTCTCTCCCATTTTCATTCAAAGCACTTCTACCAAGGAAGCCATTCAGCAGGATATGACTGGCTCTCAAACTATTCCTCAGTGACGGTGATTAAAATGCCCCTGGGACAATCTTGGAGGAGGACTGTACCCAACAATCTTATATGGTTTTCCTACTTGGGTAAACCAAACATTAGTGGGCATGGGAAAAATTTAAAATTTCCATGATCCAGTGCCTACCCCAGGTCACTGGGCATGCTTCCCAGGCTGGAATATGATGGAAGAGACCAAAGGGAAAAAGGAAGGAGATAAGAGGAGAGAATGTAATCCATCAACCTCTCATGGCATTTTGCAAACAGCAACTCAACTAGATTGTGGGACTGAAACAAGGTGGGAGACGTGCAAAAACAAGAATATTTAACAGTAATACCTGAAATTTGTACAGCACCTTAAGACTTGAAAAACACCTTATACAATATTATTTTATTTTGTTTTTGTTTTTTAATCTTTTAAGAGCTACAAAACCAGATACAGATTTTTGGATCTCTCTAAACACACAGGCTAGCATAGATCCTAGATTCCTGCTAAATAAATACTATCTCATAATGTAGACTTATTAGTTCAAACATAATTTAAATTTAGTGCCTGGGCATTAAAAAAAAAAAGGAAAGATGTCTATAAAACATTTTCATCAATGAAATCCCAGTTTAAATATCTCACTGTTTAAAGTGACTTCCTTTGGAGGCAAATGCATTTCTTTCAGATTTTTATAATATAAAGTTTTCCTAAAACTTTAGGAAACTTTAAAACATCAGGCTTATTGTCAGGTCATAACATCCCAAAAAAATAATTGCTTCTGGGGAAAAAAAAGAAAGCACCCACAGAGAAAAGTGCTTAACCTATATCTAGATGAAATTTAAAAATTAATCTTAATATGTTTGTGAAACTGTGAATTGGCCCAATCATTCTGGATAACAATTTGGAATTATACAATAAAAGTAACCAAACTGTTAACACTCTTTGACCTAGAAATTCTATGGCAGCACATACTCCCTAAGGAAATTAAAGACAAAATCAAAGTTCTAATATATACCAAAATATTTATAGCAGGACTTTTAGGGTAACATGTGTTGTGCCCTGAAGCCAATTTAACCTGTCTTCTTGAGCTGCTATATTTTCTAGCACACTGGAGTGCTAGTATGCAGGAGACCCTGAACATGTCACAACTTGGTTTTCTCACGTTTCTTTGAATATGAATTACTTGTATTTCTTAATGTTAAAAAATATTTCATTACATTCATATAGCAGTTTGCTCAGCAAACCAGACTCTTTTCTTCCCTCTGCTTCCACAAAAGCCTAACCAGACCCTCTTCAATTAAACAATTGTTTTACTTAACTAAGATATCAGAAATGTGACCAGAGTGCTAGGAGGATGCAACAGAATCCCCTCACTCTACATAAAAAGTCAAGTGACTTGTTTAAGTACAGAAATGACACCAATACTTCAACCAAGGTAAGTAAGTACTTTGGGCGAATTCAGGTCGTAGGAACTTTTTTTAAAACCCACAGGAGCTAAGTGGGAAATGGAAGAAGCCAAGGCCAAAACCAACTGTTAACAGAGCTGCAGGCATGGTGGGAATTGGATGTTTTCCTTTACCCTTCAATCAGGATTGAATTTCTGTCAACACTCCTCACTTAAAAAAAAAGGCACATGCGTCATCGCATTCCCCCAAACAAGCCAAGATGCCAAGTAAGAGACTCAGCATCACATTTCAAAATTAGCTGATTCTGATGCAAAAAGTCAGAGCTTTAGTGTAGCAAAATTAGGAACCGCTTCATTGGAAGGCAGCTATTTATGACTGCGGTCCTGTAAGAAAGCAAGAGAAAACATCCTCTCTAATAACACAGTAACATTTTAACTCAAGGAACTACCCTCAGAAAGCTGTGCTCAGCACTGAAAGTTATACTAAGGTAAGTTTAAAAATGGTCCCTGCGTCCATCAAGCTTATAGTCTAGCAGAGTATGATGACATACAAAATACTGCAGTTCAAAACCAAGCATAAATGAGAGGTACAAACCCTAGGTAGGCCCAAGAGCAGAAAGATCAGAGACATCAGGGAACTGATTACATATGAACAGAGTTTTAAGAAATGGGAAGATTTTTCAAAAGGCTGGGAGAGAGGGGAGGAGAATGGTAGAAGCAAACACAAGGCGCTAGGCCTTGAGGATAAAAAGATGAACAATGACACAATCTTCATCCTCAAGGAACTGATGATGTGGCCTAGGTTGGGGGATATCCGATAAAACGTGGACACATAGTTAGGATGCAAATAAGAATATAAAAACATAGAAGAAATCAATAGAAATATGAAGAGGCAGGTATCACTTCTAGCTGAGTAATCAGGGTCAAACTCCAAATAAAATTCAAAAAAGGAAGTGAGCCAGGTACTAAAGAAAAAGAAGGATTGCAACAGGAAGAGACAGGTTATCATTCTAATGGTCAACAAAAGCAGAGCCAGAAGAGGGCTAAAGGAAGCTGAGGAATGGTGAAGAGCCCAATTGGCTGTAATGTGGAATGAGTGAAGTAGACTAGTGATGGAGATGTAAGACTAGAAAGGAATGCTAGCCATTATATAGGGCCTTGAGTACCAAGCTAAATTGTTCAAATTGTATTTATCAGGCAACTGGAAACTTTCAAATGGGGAATAACATGATCAGAACTGTGCATTGAGATTACTTTGGCAGTAACATGATGGGAGGTTTGAAGCTGGAAATATAGAAAATGGGAGAAGTTTAGTAAGTAAACTATTACTTACAATAATCCAGGTGAGAAGCAATGAGGACTTCTCTCTCCCATACCTTCACTTTCTCTAGTCCCAATCATTAATAAATGGAAAAACAACTGAGTCCCAGTTGAGATCTCCAAGAAAAAAATCCAATTTTGTCCATTTTATTTGTCTATTCTTTTTATTAATGCAGAAGAGCAGACTTTGGGGTTTTAGAAGGGCTTTTTCAATAAGGAATGAAACAAAAAGGCTTTGGTGCTTGGTCCTCCATTTACTGATAAGTTCTATTAAACTTGGACTAATGAGAAAAGAACATCAGATTACAAGTCAGGAAACTGGTTCTAGTCTCAGCTCTGCCACTAACTAGCTGTGTGACATTGGGCAAGGAAGTTTTCTGTTCTGGATCTCATGTAGAAGGTATGGGAGGATATCTAAGGTTTCTCCTGGCTCAAATATTCCCCACTTGTCCAAGCATTCTTGTTAAAGCAAGGTTTGAATGTATCTGCAAAGAAGTCATTTCACACAAGGAACTGTAGATGTTCAGAACTAGTAAAAGCCTTAGACACCATCTAGTCCGTTTGAAACAGAAGGTAGCTGAGACCTGAAGAGCAGTAATTTATCCAAGTAGAAAAGTTGAGATTAGAATAGGTTTCTTGACCTCCAGAATCTTTCCATTCCAACTTCAGGCTTTCTATAGAAGTATCTATGTCTGCCTGTTTTTACTTCATGTCACACAACCAGGTATGAAAGGAGAAATCTTTTGCTGTGATTTGAAAGCTTGTAAGAGTTGACATCTACTAAGATGGAGGAGAATTCAAATGCTATGATTCAAGTGAATCCAAATCATGAAAATGCAAAAAAAGCACAATATAACATATAAAGAGCCATAGACTGGCAGTCAGAAGACGTGAATCATACTCTGGCTTCTGCCACTAACTGGACAAGGCCATTTCCCCTCCCAGGCCCTTAATTTCCTCATCTGTCAAATAATATAATTAGATTAGACAATAAGGTAATTAGACTAGATGTGTCTAAAGTTGAGGTTCCAAATAAATGGTTTTATATACCTCCACAATTACCTAAAATTTTCTCTAACTTTCAGGTAGCATTCTAGAAATAACTTTAGAGTAGCACTTCTGTCACTGAAATGCAAAGTAAATGAGTAACAGAAACAAGACAAAATGCTCTAAAATAAGTGTCAGAAAAACCAAATCATCATTCTTGTCCACAGTACTCAAGAGATGATCTCTGTTTCTATCTTAAGACTTTCAATTGTCAGCAGTATGAGAGTATGAATGCTGGTCCCTCAAAGAACCCCCAGAATGCCTGGCATAGAAGGCACAGAGGTGCTTAACAAACACCTCTTCACTTGAAAGTGCAGAGTGTTTGTCACTCTCCTGACCAAGAACCTATAACAGGCCCCCCACTGTATCAAATTCAGGCTCTTCAGGCCTCTCAAGGTCCACAACAAATCAGACTTCACCCTCATTACTTAGCCTTAGCCCTCCCCAAGAAGCAGCCTTCTCCCCTGTCAGATCCATATTCTCAATCCTTCCTGTAACATGGATGGGAATACATATTTCCACTTGCTTATATTTTGTTTATGGCTTCACCAAAATGTCTCCCTCTCTAAAGAATACCCATTCTTCAAAGCCCAGTTCAAGTCCCATAGCTCCTCCCTCAGCCTTCTCTGAGTATCCCAGCCTAGAATGAGTACATAGGTAGGGTGACAGATGGAAAGAGACATGGGTTTGGAGTCAGATGGCCCAGCTCTATGACAACTATGGCACCTTTGTGACCTTGGGCAAATGACTAAACCACTCTGGGCCTATTTCCTCATCTTTGAAATGAGGGGATTGGTCTAGATGACCTAGATGTATTAATGCCCTGGGCCAGCTCTAAATCTACCATCACCAGCCAATGAGACCACATTCCATTCCATGAACATCTATTGTACTTAGGATCTGGCAACACAGTTTAAAACTTAATGGTTATCTCTCTGTCAGACTTTAAATTTCGTGACTATAGCATCTGTCTTCTACATATGTCTTTGGATTTGACACCTAGAATGCCCGGCACAGTACTTTGCTCATAACGTGCTCAAATATTTGTTGAAAATCTGGTCCCTGATTGGAGCTATCTATATTTGCAATCACGTTGCTATTGCTAATTCTCTACTGCAATTCCTGCAACTTCATGAGTAATGAGCACCTATAAGTGTTTAAAGCCCTTGGCAAAAAAGAAAGTGTTAGTGAGCTGTAAAGTTCATGGGTTTCCAACAAACTTTAAGCTTCTGCATGGGCTTCAGAGGACTGATGGAAAAAGAAGAACCAGAAAAATAAGTATTTCTAAGAAAGAGTTGCAGAAATTGCAACATAATCCCTCAATTTCCATGTATTTCTGTTATCAGTCACTCATAGCCTCCTGTCTCTCTTCACTCTCCATCCAAAAATAGACTGGACTTGACAAGTTCCATAAATCAAATGGTACAGCTTGTGGAAGGTAGTTAGTTGCAAGATAGTACATTCTACGCAGTGTTGAGACAGTGGTCAAGTCGCTGCAATATTCTAAGAAAAACAGACCCCCAGCCTCCATCCAGCTTGTAAAAGTTAGGTTGGCCTCAATTCCATGAGGGAAGATTGTAAATTAAATTACATGATACAGTAGGCAAAATATGAAGTTAAAACTTTGAACACTTAATTGCTTTCAAAAGATTACTTTTTTCTGTGTTTTGAAACTGAAATCATAAAGTACCTCAGCAAATTATCCTGAAAGGAACTTAAAGGTAAGATTCCCAACTAACTTTGCTATTTAAAATAGTAGAAGAAAATAAATCACTAAATGTTTTGAGTTTTGTGAGTAGCAGGTAGAGATCACTTCTTGGGGTTAAATCAAAGTTAGCAAAATAATCTAAGAAAAGAACAAGGTAGCAAGTACCACTAGTTGGACCAACAGTCATCCGATTAGTGCCATTTCCCAAGGGACACCCTTGCCTCCCTTCACAAGGGAGGAGAGATCTAATTACAGCACACAAGTTAAAAGGAGTCAAGTTATTTTCATCATGCCCAGGGAGAAAACACCTACATATTTTTTTCTTGTACATAAGGGATTAGCAGGAGCCAGTAAATGGCAACATAATCCAGCATGCAGTCTTAACTGTTAATCAAAGTCACAGACTAAGTCTGAAGGAAGTTTAATGGACTTTGCGTTTCCACATTTAAATTTGCTAACTTCTTCAATGTTGAAACCAGATCTGTTTACAGAAACAGATCTAAGAAGCTTCCAAAATTGGGTCAATTTTAAATCCAATGACAATCCTGCAGTGTCCAAACACCCAGAAGTCAGCACAGGACACAACACTTGTTTTAATCCATCACTGTCAAGAAACATGAAGCAAATATAATATTTCCAACATTTCCCTTACAACACCTCTTCTAGGCTATTTCATGTTATCCTTAAAAAGAAAGAAATTTTCTCTTAAGGAGAAAACAAACAAATTCAGAGATCTTACTTTCCCTCAGGGAATAGACCATTGCCTCCAGAAGTCTATGAATAAGAGTCCACTTTTAGTCATGCCTTGGGCCCTAAGAGGAAACTGATGATACTGGTACTCAAAGTAAGAAGCTATCTGGTTTCAAGACTCACTAGAAATGAAGAAAAAAAACAAGTTGAAGGTGCATCAGATATTGAATGAATAACCTTCTAGGCTGAACTCAAAGGGTCTTTTTCAGCTCTAATAATCTGAGGATTAAATCTTCAAGAGACTTAAGAGATAAAACAAAAATACCAAAAGAAATCTCAAAATGACATTCAACTAAATGAACATTCCATTGATAAGCACTTAGTTTGTGTGTGTTTTTAAATAACCATGCCATCCCCTAACCCAACAAAACTAAAGATTATATATAACAGAAAGGATCAGGAAGCTGATGACAGGTAGGTCTGCCACTAACACTTTCTTTCTCTGAATCTCAAATTGTCTCATCTATATAATAAGGGAGTTGTACTAAATAGAATTATCAGAAAACAGACTATTATTCATAGACTTTTATGAGGTCCCTGACAACTCTTAATAGTCTGGTTATGCACCTGCTGTTTTCCTTCAAAAATAAGTTCATTTTGTCTTTAAAAAAAAAAGCATTTAACAACCTTTTCTAGTTTATTATAATATGATGTAGCTGGGACACCTGGTCAGGGTAAAGCAGTATATTCTCTCTGAACCCTCCTTCCAAAGCCATTGGTTCGGCCATTTGTTTTAACCCCATTACAGGTAGCAACATACTACTCATCTTCTTCCCTCTCTTCATATCAAAGAAGACAACACATTTTGAGATTATCAATAAAATTATCAAATTAGCTTAAGTCATTTTCCCTTTATCCCTTATTTTTTGCATGTTTCATTCTAGTAACAAACCTTAACCTCCAGCTTACCTGTCAGTCTTTGGGTCCACTTGCCCACAGGCTGAGAGTGAAAGCCCAGTGTAACCTCTCCCAAATTATCTGAAAGACTGGAATGCAATCTTCTGCCAACAGCAGTCCTAGAAGAAACAAGTAGGGCTTGCTTGGCATGGATGTAAATTCTTGTAGTCTTAAGGTAACTAGATGGAGTAAAAGAGGTACAGAGTGAAGGAACAGACAGTGAACAGAAGGCAAAAGCCCACAGTAGACGGTTGGTCAGAAAACCTAGAGAGGGTTGAAGAAGCCGTGACAATGTAAGGAGTAAATATTTCATCCTATAAAAAATTTTTTCCAGTGTCATTATTACAGCAATGGTCATGCACTTTGCACCTAGCTTAGCTACTTTTGCAATCTCTGGAAGGTGGGAATGGGAAGACCAGGCTTACTTAGCAGCCTGGTATATCAAGGAAAAAAAAAAATCAATGGTCTTGGAGTCAGGACACCTGGTACTTACTAGCTATGTTATCCTAGGCAAGTCCCCTAACTTCCCCCAGTCTGTGATCTCCATCTATAAAGTGATAACACTCACCCCCACCTCCCTTTGGGAGCTGTTTTAAAATACCAAACTCTGTATAGTTTAATGGACTAAAGATATGTTAGTGGATGATTATGGATTAACATAGTCTCAAAAAGATCCATCTCTTGTGAAGAGACATTTCTGAATGAGGGAAGTCAAGGAAGATATAGAAGGAAAAGCTGCAAGAAGGTCAGTACCCAAGTCCCTGGCAAGACTGCCAAGATGAATGAATGAAAACCATCATTAAGCTTTTACAACCAGCCAAGTACAAGGATAAAAATATAAAAGAGCATTGCAATCCCAGCCCTTAAGGAGCATGTTCTAATAATGTGGTAAGACAATGGGAGACCAGCGGCTGGGAAAGAAGTCACAGAAAAGAGTGGAACAAAAGAGCAGTTCATTAATGTGACAACATGCCCTTCACCTTCCCACCGTTTGTTACTGGTAATGGTGATTTGGTTACAATTTTCAGAGAAAGAGAAGAGTAGGATGGGATAGGGAGGGGTAAGAGAAGAAGAGTGATAACGCTAGATGAAGGAAGATGAGATTCCAATGTATGTTTCATCATCTGCTCCCTGGAACCTTGACTGGTTTTTCAATTATTCTGAGTTCAACTTCCTTTTGGTGGTCTTTTCATTTACAATGTTGAACATTATTTATTATGTTACACATGGTATATTTTATTTCACTGTGTATATTTTTATTTGGTTCTATTTATTTTACTCTGCATCACTTCATACAGATCTTTTCATGTTTCTCTGAACTTATTAATTTCTTACACAGAGATACTCTATGGACCCCTTTTACAAAACTGTATGTATTTCCTGGTGACAAGTCATCTTCTTTAACTTGGATTATCACAGATTCTTGTTTCATTAAAGGAGTTAACTCTTTCATGTTAATGAATTAACACCTTCCCATAGCTGAGACCTGGGGAGAAATCAATGGTGCTGGAGGTGTCTCCCTGCTCTCTCACAAACACACAAAGACTTTCAAGAATTGTGTTCATTTCAAAAAAAGGAACTAATTATTTGGACCGAATAAAACAACAAAGAATTTCTATTAGAGGGGCGGCTAGGCGGCACACTGAATAGAGCACCTGCCCTGGAGTCAGGAGGACCTGAGTTCAAATCATGCCTCAGACACAACACTTACTAGCCTGTAACTTTGGGTAAGTCACTTAAACTCAATTGCCCCTCCAAAAAGCAAAAAAAAAAAAATAATTTCTATTGGACATCTCCCTTTTTAGTGAGGTAAGAAGTCAATTTCATGAAGGCTAAATTGACAAATCTAAGGCCGGATCTATACTAAAGAAAAACTACTCCTTCTTACTCCAAATAATTCAAACAGAAGTTTAAGACAATTTTCCAAAAAGGCTGAATATAATGAACTGGCTATTTAAATCATGTTGAAGTCAAAGTCTAAACACTAGTCCATCAGATAATAGTTAAAGAGATAGTCTCCATGGGCACTAGATAGGCTCATTCCCCTCATTTCTTCTCTCTTCTGTCTAAATCACAGGTTCTTAACCCTTTTCTGTATCATGGGTTCTTTTGACCCTTATTCAGAAAAATGTTTTTAAATGAATAAAATTAAAATATGTGAGATTACAAAAGATACCAATTATATCGAAAAAACAGTTATCAAAAAATGTTCATGGATCTCTAGTTAAGAAGTCTAAATCTTTTCCATCCTCTCTATGAAAGCATTCCCAAAATAACTCTATCCCTCAATGATCAGACTCTTAAGAGGTCAGCTAGTTTCATTCATACCTGAAGCATTAAACATCTCTATAACACTGTGAAAATATGTTTTTGTCTGGCTCTTGTTGAAGACCACTATTGACAGAAAATTCACTACTTCCTCATAGCTTCTCTAGGAAGCTCTCTCCTGGCTACTCTCAGGCCTTACAGTATGTACCACACAACAGAGAACTAAATGATAAACCAGTTTATACTAAGATACATCTATAATCTCATTCATTTGATGTCCCTTCCAACAACACAGATCCCAAACTATTCCTGCCAACCCATATGCTAGATAAGATATATTAGATCAAGATACTTGACATAAAAAGGATACCAGTTGGTACCACTCAGGCTGTCCAACTGTCCCCAACATGATCAGCGCATATTCTTTTCTGTCCTACATTTCCTGATGTCTTCCTTTATTCCTATTTTACTCCTGTTCTTCTTCCTCACTGATGACTTTTATTAATCTGCTCACACTCACCATGCATACCCTCCAATGCCTTCTGGGTGATATTTTCAATACATAAGAGACTACATTACTTGTCTCAAAGTTATACAAAATCTCTGAGATACATCGACACACACTGATCACCTTCAATGAAGGATTTTAGTAGGAAACAGGCAGACTTTTGTCATATTGCACAATGAACCAAATCTCTACCATCATGAACAGTCTGAAAGACAAGAGAATGCAAGTTCATTCAATGTGCTTATTGTCTACTGATCATGGAAAAAAAAATTTGGACAGCACCTTAAAGGTTCTCCTCCAACAAGATGTCTCCCACCCATACATCAAAATCATTCAAGGTTCCTTGAAAGTTATATTGGAAAATAACATTTTAGTCTAAAATGTTTTGTACATCCTTAAATAGAAAGGAAGCTCCTTTGGAGTAGGTGTTATATTTCATACTTCTGCATTCCCAAAGTGTCTAGCACACAGGAAGTTCAGCCTACAATGATGAATGAGAGAAATTCAATGGGAACACTGTGAGAGAAGGAAAGTCCATTCCAAAATAGGTACTTGGGCAATACCACCTAAACAAAAGAAGTGTCCTAGGAAAAGCACTGGGGAATCAAGAACTTTTCTTGCCCTCAAGATAACCAGGGACTGGGGAGGCAGGAAAAAGATGTGCAAGGGAGAAAGATGCAACATTAACACAAGAGAATGAAGTCAGAAGTAAGGTCATGCCAAAAAACACTAGATTTATCTCTAGGGCTTACCACAGTGTCTGACACATATTGATTAATCAATATTTGTTGACTCATAGCTTTTATTTCTATAGTGTTTTAAACTTTACCCAGGTCTCCCAACCACAAATCTGATGTTCTTTCTACTACCACGTGGATAGGAGCGCTGAAAGACCTGGGCTCTGAGAGGGGGTGTCCCCCCTAGCTGTGTGACTGGTTGAATTGCTTTGGTTCATAGATTTAGAGCTAGGAGGACCTTCAGAGGGATTCTAGTCTAAACTCCCTTAATTTTATTTATTTTAAACAAGAAGTTTATTTAAACAACAAGTTGTCTGACTCTAAGGGAAAAGTATCTAGGATTGATTTCTTTATAGTAATTTATACCTACTGAAAGAGATTGCCCTACATGTAACAGCTACATACAAAAATATTTATAAAATTATCTTTGGTTTTACAATGATAAAAGAAATAAATTGAAATCATCCAATCAAACAAGGTATGCATGGATTTTTTTGTGGGTTTTTTGTTGTTGCAGTTAAACAGCAAGAGCAAAATAACTTACCAGAATATAAAGATAAAAGCTGAATGAGTATGCAACTAATGGAAAAAGGGATATTTTCACAGAACCAGTGTTTTTTCCCCTCCCCATCTCCATTTGATGTTGAACAAAACAAACCATACCATTAGCCACTTAGTTAAAAAAAATTTTTATGCCTGTGCAGGTACACCTGTTACAATAAAATGAGAGAATAAAATGGGAGAAGGGAATCATGAAATAAAACTATACAGTAACATGCTGACTCTACCACAATGACTCCCTCTCTAAGGTTCAGTTTCCAAGCGTTTAAAATTAGAATGCTACCTGTTCCTAGTGGAAAGAATATCAATAGATCAGAAAAAATAGGCTAGAGTCCCAGCTTGGGAAGTCCTAAATCTTTTATTAGTCTCACTCTACATAAGTACATGTCTAGTCTGCCCAAGTAAAAGCAAGTTCCTTGAGGGGATAGGGATTAGAGATTTAAAACTAGAATAGGCCGTGGGACATCATCCAGTCCCACCTCCCTTAGTTTTACAGATAAAGAAACTGAGGCCAAAAGAGTTGAAGAAATTTGCCCAGGTCATAGAGGTTTTAAATAGCAGAGTGGATATTCACACCTAATTCCTCCGACTCCAAATTCACTTTTCACTGAAAAGTAAGTTTTTTCATCACCACTCCCTACCATAGGTCGGAGGACATAATAGCTACTTAAAGTCTCCAGATTTTAATGGTGACTGGGGGCGGGAGGGGGCGGGGAGTAGATATCTAACATCCCAAAGAATACGTAGTACTGAAAGCAAAAGTGCTTTGCAAACCTTAAAAATGAGAAAACAAAAAACAAACCACCCACCCACATTCCTGGGAATCAGAAAACCTGAGTTCCGATTCTAACTCTCAGTAATTGAGCTATCTTGGGTCCTTCACTTCCCTGACTTGGGTGCTTACGGCCTGGGAAGGGATGTACTAGAGGGCCTATGATGCCCACTCTCTTCCTATCTCGGGGGGGGGGGCGGGGGGGGGCCGCCGGGGGACGAAAAGAAAAAAGAAAAGAGCGGAAGCACTAGCAAAGATACCCACGCCAAAGAAGTGCGGGGTGGGCGGAGGGCGG
>NW_027187368.1:13786071-13859302 GCF_028583685.1 Petaurus breviceps papuanus | reverse complement strand
GGGGGGCACTGCAGAGAGGAAAGCACAAGAAAACAGAAGCTGCTGTTGTTATGCTGGAGGCTTCCCTTACCCTGGTCAGGGAGGTGGGAGGCTGGACCCCTGCACGCTCCCATCACCTTTTCTCCCGAGAAAAGAGGAAGAGAATAGGAAAGTAGGCCGGGGAGGAGTCTCGGGAAACGAGGCAAGGTAGGCGGCCTCCACAAGGCGCGGCACGTCTACCGCCCCCCGAGCTCCCCAGGAGGCTGCGGGGCTCCCAAAGGAGTGAGGGGACTGACGCTAGAGAACAAGGGAGGGGACAGCGGGAACAGGTAACCCCTTCACTCACCTCCAGTCCGTACGGACCACCAGTGCTATACTCCTCCAGCTGCGGCAACTTAACTCGCTACCCGTTAGAGATTTGAAAGCAGACTTTTGAGTCTGAATCTTCCAATCAGAGTACGGGGAGCGCGGGGTTCTGCGCCTTCCGATTGGCCAACGAGGCAGCAGCTGCGGCCTAGAGCCCACAGGAGGAAAGAGAACACAAAAACACCCTCCTCCTTCGCAACTCCCCTGGACCTCCTCGACCAATGGAGAAGTAGACTCAAAGGAAACTACATTACCCAAAAGGCCCTGCGCCAACATCAGCAGGAGTCTCTTTTTCTAGGAAGAGAGGAATAAGCGCTTAGGACTTTCCCAACTCTACTCACTAGGGGAAGCCCAGGTTGTTTGTTTAAGTTTTTTGTTTTGTTTTGTTTTAACTCCATGAAGCTCTGCGACATACTTGTAGTCGCGGACAAAAACATCCCTCTTCTTGATATTTATTGTGAACTTGCGCCTGCTTCTAGACCCATTACTGAGTTGACTCAAAATGTTCCCTCTGACGCTACTGATTGGGTTGTTCCACTTTGGGAAACAGAAAACTCTCCGCCTCCCTAGGCGGTCAGTTAGTGGACTCTTGCAAGTCCTCTCCCGCCTTCGCTGGGAGTCAGTTTGCTGGGTTTTGTACCCGGAACCCCGGGAGGAGATGGAGCACTTGATGAACGAATCCCAGAGTGAAAGTGATGTCTGGCGCCTTCGCTATGTCAGGATCACGGCTCAGACAGAGGAGGTCTACGCAATATTCCAGCCGGTTGCTGTGACTTTGTGATTTGTGCAGATGTGTTATAAATGTCGTTCTCTTCACAGTCCCACGAGGCAGCCGCTGCAGATGTTTTCATTCCCATTTTGCAGATAACAAAACTGAGTTAACTCACCCTCCTAACTTTGGCCGCTTCCAATTTTTGTGGAAGGCGCTACTGTATTTTCTCTTCCCTACCTCCCTTCAGTTCGGCTCAAGGGCCATCTCCTTCACGATGTCTTTTCTCTTTAGTTAGTGGCCTCCCCCGCTTACTTATTTGTGTTGTTTCCTCCCAGTAGAACAAATTCATCCACAGCTGGGCTTCGCTTTCAATCAATATCTAAATTCCTACAGGCTGCTACTTCCCGTGCTAAGCCCCCGGGGATACACAAAAATGCAAAAGACTTAACCTTGCCCCCAAGGAGCTCATTGTCTAAGGAGCTCACAATCTCGTTTTGAGATTGTATTTTAATTGCAGAACACAATGTTTGATACTTTCCTTGTTTTGTTCTGCTGTGTCCAACGCTTCGCTTCGCTTCGTGACCCCATTTGGAGTTTTCTTGGCAAAGATACTGGAATGGTTTGCCGTTTCCTTCTCCAGCTCATTTTACAAAAGAGGAAACTAAGGCAAACAGGGTTAAGTGACTTGCCCAGGGTCACACAGCCAGTGTCTGAGGCCACATTTGAACTCAAAAAGATGAGTCTTCCTGCTGCTTCACACATAGTAAGTGCTTCACACACATTAATAAATGCTTATTGATTAAAAGAGGCAGTGTCCATAAGAGAAGTGATAATTTTGCTGTACTTGGATTCTAGTCAGACCATATGTGGGGTATTATGTTCAGTTCTGGATATGGAGGGAGGAGCCCAATCATCTGGATGAGCAATGCGCCTTTGGCACTTTTAAAAATTCCTTTCCATATGGAATGAGCAGCTAGGTGGCACAGTGGGTAGAGTCCTAAGTTCAAATTTGACCTCAGACACTAGCTGTGTTTCCCAGACCAAGCCACTTAGTGACGACAGAACAACAACACACACCTAACCTGACGGCCAACAAAAATCTTCATAATTGACTCCACCCCCTTCTCTTCCTTTTGTCTAATACTGATTGACATCCAGTAGTCACCGACAACTCTGATTTAGGATAAGAAAATTCCTTTTAACTCCTTTTTAGTCCCTGATTGTATTCTTTCATCCTCAAAACCTATTTCAGGCTTTCTGAATGACGACTGTTGAAATATGTTTAACATGATTGCACATGTATGACCAATATAAGACTGCTTGCCATCTTGGGGATGAGGGAGGTGAGGGAGGAAGAAAAAATTGAAGCTCTATAAAAAAAAAAGGTGAAAAAAATCAATACTTGTAATCGGAAAAAATAAAATATGATTTACAGAAAAAAAAACCCCAAAGCAACCATTTTTCAGGGACTCTTCCCCATTTTCTTACTGTTCCTAAGAAAAACCACTGGAGTTTCATAGAGGCTAGGAAAAAGAATCCCATCTAATTCCCAACATCCTCTTTGACATGAAAATGAAATCAGCAATACACAAATGCCAGGCAAAGCATTGGGACTCTATGCCTTCTTCTATTGAGGTCTCTCACTGCATATGGGACCATCTCCACTGGACCCAGACAACCCCAGAATTTTTTATTTATAAAAATTAATAAATGACATTGCATATCCCTGCCTCACATTTAATTCACTTGCAAGTCAAGGAATCACCTTCCTGATATCAATGATGCTCTTCGAGAACGAAAGACAAACAACAATGCCCATTAGCCAGCAATAAAAACAAAATAAATTCTTTTATAAATAAAAGTAATAAATTATTTTATAAATAAAAGCAATAAATTATTTTATTTTTACTTCTGCCCACCACGGACATAAGATCTCTACATTCCAAATGCACAGGTCTACATGAAAAACTACAAACTCCTCAACAGGTACCCTCCTCAGGACCCTCCACAGTTGACCTTCAACCCATCATTCCAAATTTACCTCACCCTGATCCCACTCACATGCTCTCTACATCAATGGTATCAATCTCAAATAGAAAAAGAGGCTAATACATACATGAAGATCCCTGTGGCCAAAATCAACTAAGTTTTAAAAATCTAATGCCACCAAGGTTTAGTTATATTTTCATTTATTTTCTTAAATATTTCTCGATTACATTTTAATCTGGTTCCAACTGCAGGAGAGTGTTGTGGATTTTGTGGACTCACACTCAGCAACAAGACTCACCAGCCTTGAACACTTCTCAGGTTTTTGGACATGTGCCTTTGCTCATAAATTGTGACCATGAGGAAAGAAGCAGCATCACACATGACAACCTTGGATTTGGAATCAGAATTTCTTGGTTCTACTATTTGGGCAGGTTACTCCTAATTCTCTGGGCTTCAAATTTCTCATCTGTAAAATTTTGGAAAGGGTTAAGTTACAATTTCAAAGGTCCTTTCTAGCTTTAAATCTTGTGATCCCATAAATTGGGCTTAAATCAGCCTCCCTATAAGGTCAGGATAATATTACTGGCACTAAGAGCTCACAGGTTTGTAAATCTTAAAGTGCTATATAAATGTGACTTGTTCAAAATGTGAAAGAAAAAGTGTACAAAAGAAAAAAGAGATCAGAAGGGGAAATTAGGGCTAATGGGTTGTTATTTTCTAAATCTGAAATTTACATTAAAAAAATTATAAACTGATGCTGAGTGAGAAGAGCAGAACCAGGAGAACTTTGTATACAATTATAAACACATCGTACGTGTGATGACTAACTTTGATAGACTGGGCTCCTCCCAGCAATAGGGGGTTGTAAGACAACTCCAAAAAACTCATAATGGAAAGGGATATCCACACCCAGAGAAAGAACTACAGAGTCTGAATGCAGATTGAAGCAAACTACTTGCTTTCTGTCTTTTGTGTTTTGTTTTATTTCATTCCTTCTTTCTCATTGTTCACTCCATTGGTTATAATTCTTTACAACTTGACTAATGTTTAATGTGAAGGTAGTTGTAGATCCGATATTTGACTGCATGCGGCCATAGGGGTAAAGGGGTGAGGAGATAGAGGGGGAGAAAATTTGGAACTCAAGGGGTTGTGGAGCTGAATGTTGTAAACTAAAAATAAATAAATATTTTTTAAAAATATTATAAGTTCCTACATAAGCACTGTACTGTCAAACACCCAGGTAGGAGTGGGCTATGCTGATAGAGGGCTCCTACCCTAGCAACTATCTTCTCCCCCACCCCTAGACCCATCCCCTGCTTCCTAGAGTAACCTTCTACTAGATGACTCCCCAGCCAACCTTGAAGAGCAAAATAAGGAATGACAATTCTGGAAGTTAATACCAGGGGAGCCAGGTGGTATGGAAAACTGTGAGTCAATGATGCTTCAAATCCCCACCCCAACTTACTTGCCTGGAATCTCTTTGCTGCTCCTCCCTGCCTGATATGGTCCGCCCACCCAGAGCAGCTCCTCACCCCAGGTCTCATCACCACCTGGTCCAGGAGTAAGAGCCTCTCTACCTGATATGTGCTAGAGGCAACTCAAACTTGGCTCTGAAGAGCTTATGGAGAAAATGCTAACAATGCAAATTAAATTTAAAAGTGTGACCATGTCTTTACCCCCAACCTCCCAGTCAGTTGGCATCTCACCAGCATACCACAGCTACAGAAATAAATGATGAGACTCTGAAGCCCGGAGGGTTTAGCTCAAACACACCCCCAATCGATTGTAGCTGAGCTGCCAGTGCTCATGAGGAAAAACATAAAGCCATGCCTTAGTCCAGAAAAAAGCCCCCTGATACCAGGACTCTCACAATCTGATCACCCGTACTGGACCAGAAGAGTCCCTGCGAGGGCCCAACATGTACAAGTCGTTGTTCAGTCTTGTCTGACTCTGTGGTACCATTTGGAGTTTTCTTGGCAGAGATACTGGAGTAAACGGTTTGCCATTTTCTTCTCCAGCTCAATTTTTGGTGGAAGAAACTGAGGCAAACACTCATCCAGCTAGTGTCTGAACTCAGGGAGATGAATCTTTCTGACTGCAGGACCAGCACTGCACCACCTCGCTACCATTGCTGACTGAGGAGGGTCCTGTGTCTAGCAAAGTGCCTGGCACACTGTAAGCACTTAATAAATGCTTGTTGACTATATCTATCAATTTTTTTCCTTCTTCCCTCTGAATCCCTGAGATTCAGAAGTGAAGGATACCTAGGTGAAAATTCCCCTCTGTCCTCTTCTTATTCTATTTCTACTCCATCATGGCTCTCCCTCACCCCCAGAATTTTCAGCATTTTCTGATATTCCATCCTGCCCTACCCTATACTGTGCCATTTGGAATTCTCTTCCCATTTCTCTCACACTCACACTGCCTTCTTGCAATCAGGGTAACTTGGTTCCCCCCAAAAGACACTGACTGCATTGATGACCTTCTCCAACACTAACACACTGTCAGAAGGAGGGATGGGCCTCCCCTTCCAGAACAGTTATTGGCCACCATCACTTAACGTTTCTCCTTATTTGAATTTCACTCCATCCAGACATATTACCATATTCAGATGCCGAAGGGAGTTATCTTCCAGATGCCAAGTCATTTCTCCTTTCTTAAGAAGTTCAGTTCATCCCTACCTGAGTTCAAGTCCACACTCAGAGACTTAACACTTACCAGCTGTGTGACCCTGGACAAATAACTTAACCCCAATAGAAAAAGAAGGAGGAAGAGGAAGAGGAGGGGAAGGAGGAGGAGGAAGAGGAGGAGGGGGAGGAAAAGAAGAAGAAGAAGAAGAAGAAGAAGAAGAAGAAGAAGAAGAAGAAGAAGAAGAAGAAGAAGAAGAAGAAGAAGAAGAAGAAGGAAGAGGAGGAGGAGGAGGAGGAGGAGGAGGAGGAGGAGAAGAAAGAAAGAAAGAAAGAAAGAAAGAAAGAAAGAAAGAAAGAAAGAAAGAAAGAAAGAAAGAAAGAAAGAAAGAAAGAAAGAAAGAAAGAAAGACAGAGGAGGAGAAGGAGAGGGAGAGGGAGAAAAAGGAGAAGTAGTTCAGTATCTCCACTACTCCATTCCTCTACCTGCATACCCAGTAAATCAGGGCCACACACTCACTATAGCATTTTGAGTGAGGGCTTTCTCTTAAACTTTCTGGAGAGTTTAAGGAATTTTTAAATGAGGAGATGGTCATTTTTTCTTACCACTTCAATTCTTGCATTTGGTGTCAAAGGCCTCTCCAAATGAATGATAATGTGGTAATTCAGCAATCACACAGTAAAAGGAGAAAAATGTATGTGCATAATTAAGTGGGGTTTATTAAAGGATATTCTGCTCAAACTAACCTTGGTCTCAGAAAGGCTGATGGTAGGAAGTTAATACTGGAATCCTCCAAACCTGCATTCAGATTGGTTTAATGGTATGGTAGCTCCCAAGATGGCTTCCCATCTTTCTCTCTTGAATAGGAAAAGACCCATATTTGATGTGTGTTAGGGTTACTACATGTTTTTCAAGGATTCCAGGATGATGATAGGTAGGGAGGGGAGTGTATCTGTTACCTCCATTTCCGGATTTATACTTTGAGATCTTTGATCAAAATAATTGGTTGAGAGGAATGAGAATAAGGGATTGGACAAGACTGGAAAATAAAGGATGGAGGGTGCTATGGAGTATCTTTCCAGCTGCCGTGGAGTTCTGTGGGCCCTGGTGGAAACTTAGCTATGAAGTTATAATCAGGGGAATAAGTAGAGACTTCATCTGCTGGTTTGAGGGGCAAATTCATAAGAAAGCCAGAAGTAATTAAAACTACGTAGTTATGCAGGATACAAGTCAATTAATATGTACATGAGTCTTCCCTAGGAGTTCAGGTTTCTAAATTGCCTGTCCATTGCCAAAAAGGATAGTCTTGGGTTGTTCTCTCAAGTGGGGATCAAAAGCCTTCCACCTGAGGTGCTTTATGGAGTTTCCTCTTGAAATTCTACATATGAATGCTAATTCAGACTATACAAGGGATAAGAGAATAACAAGGGATAAGAGAATAAACTTCCCAATTCACAAAAATCCCACAATGAAGAAAAGGCCTTAATTATTAATACAGCTATCTACAACTATATATATATATGTAGATATATATACACACATATATATACATATTAATAAATAATATCAATTCATTTATATTTGTGGAGGAAGGATATGGCACTAACAGTTACCAAATTTTAAGAAGTAAATGTATCCTTATATAATTAAGGGTCATAAAATCCACAACACAGACACTATGAAATGAATATTGACAGTCGTGTTTTAATGGGCCCTACAATACTCAGCTAGTAGGGGGCAGCTAGGTGGCACAGTGGATAGAATACCATGCCTGGAGTCAGGAATACTTAAATTCAAATCTGACCTCAGACGCTTACTAGCTGTGTGACCCTGGGCAAGTCACTTTACCCTGTTTGCTTCAGTTTCATCATCTGTAAAATGAGCTGGAAAGGGAAATGGCAAACAACTCCTGTATCTTTGCCAAGAAAACCCCAAATGGGGTCAAGAAGAGTCAGGACATGATTGAAACTTAACAACAACATGATACTCAGGGACCTCAATATAAATATTAATGTAACTGACTTCTCAATTAATCATCCTTCTTAATTTCCATGACATTCATCTTCAACCTACCCTACAGGGATGGAAATTAATCAATCAATCTATCAACAAGCCTTTATTAAACACAATTTTCCAAGTACTGGGATACAAAGAAAAAGTAAAAATAATTTCTTTACTCAAGGAGCTTATATTCTAATAGGACACATAATACATATAAGTCAGAACATTCACATACCATATTTTGTTCAACCATTCCCCAATTCTTTGCTGGAAGAAAAGTATGCTTTAAATATTTTCGTACATATGGATCATTTTCCTACTTTGATTTCTTTGGGCTATAAACGAGCAGTCAAATCACTGGGTCAAAAGGAATACATGATTTAGTGACTTTTGGGGTCTAGTTTCAAATTATTTTTCAGCAATTCACAGCTCCACCAAAGTCTGCCTTCCCACATCCCCTCCAGTAATTATCATTTCTTTTTTTTTTTTGCCAATTGATAGGGGGAGGGTGTTAATGTGGAACTTCACCATTGTTTTAATATGCATTTCTTTTATTCGTGTGTTACAGAGGTCTGGCCAGCAGGAGCCCAATTCTCAGATCTTGGGAAGGGGCCTCTTCCCTCTGCCATCTGGGTAAACTGCTTATAGAAGTGCATGGCACAAAAAAAGGAGGGGCCCAAACATACTTAGAGAATTTGCAGGGATTCCAGAGGCTGCTAAATGACACAGTAGAGCACCTGACCTAGAGTCAACAAGACCTGAGTTCAAATCCTTCCCCAGACATTTATTGTGTGACTCTTAGCAAATTGCTTAACCTCTGCCTCAGTTTCCTCATCTGTAGAATGGGAGTAATAACAGCACCTACCTCCCAGTGTTGTTATAAGGATCGTGTTTATAAAGCACTTTGCAAACCTTAAAAGGCTATATAAATGCTAGCTATTATTGCTATTGGTGGAGGTGGTGTTGTTATGTGAGTGCTGTTGTCTGCTTGTCTTGTGGTAAAGAAAAACCTTTTACTTAGTATTGGTCTAGCCAGAACTGAGCATGAATACTAAAGGCACAAATAGGCCAAATAACTATTTTTCTTTACTACATTCCACAGGGTGTAAGGACAACTTCCTGAGCTTTGGAGGGCTGGTAGAGAGGTTCCCTTCTTGTTGTTCCATGAGCATGTCCTCCTAGGCATTTAGGGGATCTAGGGGATAGGGTCACCTGCTTATATCTTCTTTCCTTTTGGTGTAGGGCCACCAGGGGGCCTGCTCACTAGCCCAGGAAGGACTATAACTCCAAGAAAGCATAGCTGAAGGATCCCAGTAATAGTCTGATCTTAGCAGCCAAGACCCTCTGTCCTTCTGCAAGAGAGTGACTCATCCATCAGCTATGTAACACTCAGAAGGGAACTTGGTGGCTATGAATATTTAGTGGCAACCACTTTAAATTGAGCCCATTCAGGGGTGGCCAGGTAGCTCAGTGAGTAAGAGCACCAGCTCCAGTGTTGAGAAGACCTGGAGATTGAATCCCGGGCTCAGACACTTAGCACCCACCCAGAAACACCTGGCCGTGTAACCTTGAGCAAGTTACTTAACCCCAATTGCTTTAAAAAAAAAAAAAATTGAGCCCATTCTTCCCAAAGACTGAGGAGTTGGCCCAGTTTAAGGAGGAATCCTTTGTACTTCTCTATTAAAGCGTAGGGAAAGCCATTGGAGTTGATAAGATTGAGGAACTTGGAAGTTAGGGTATTTGAGGTAACATTGTTATATAGGTTGAAGGTCCCTAGATTGAAGTTGATTTGGAAAGGGAATCTGTGATACAGACACTGAGCTTCTTAAGAAAAAGGGAAGTCCATAGGTAATAGCTGCCAGAATCTGGATTTTGTTATAAATTTGGATTGAATGAACTACAAAGACTCCAGGCATTTTCACGGGCTGTCCCCCATGCCTGGAATGCTCTCTCTCTAACTCATCTCTACCTCCTGGCTTCCCTGACTTGGTTCAAGTCCCAGATAAAACCCCACTTTCCACAGAAAGACTTACCTGATCTTAGTGCCTTTCCTCTGTTAATTATTTCTAATTTTCCTGTATAAAGCTTGTTTGCAAAGAGTTACTAGAGTTTTATCTCCCCATTTGTAAGGGTTATGGGATTTAAAGATCTTCCATGCCCCATTGGACTTGCTGACGTAGCAGGAAGGGGCGGAGCAAGAGGAAGCGGAAGCCAAGCTAGCGTTCCTGCGGTGGCTGGCGGTGGTGGCAACGGCGGCAGCAGCAGCAGAGGCAGCGGCAGCGCGAAGCCCTTTTTGAGTTAGGACTGCTAAGGACTTTCTGCTAAGGACTCCTGCTGAGGACTGCCAGGGGCCGGAGCTGCTGGGAGCGTGCTTCCAGGACGCTGGGTGGTTGCTGTGAGTGGGGAGAGGAGGACCTTTGCCTGAGGTAGCCTGTTCTGCTTTAAAGGCTTGGGTGCTTTCTACTTTATCTACCTGTGCCAATATCATAACTACTCTGATGGCTTTCACTTTCTGGTTTTGGGACTCAGTCTTTTGGTATCTTAATAAATTTTCTAGTTTATTTCCCCATATGGCAAGCATTTTGTAATGGATAATTATATCAGCATATTTGTAATCTCCATAGGCATTGTGAATATGGCATTGCTGATACACCATTAGACTGAGGTCCCTGAGAATAGGGATTGTCTTCTGCCTTTCTTTATATCTTGCTCATCCCAGTGCCTGCAGCATAGTAAATACTTAATGAATGTTTTTTGGCTGAGATTGCCTAAAGGGAGGTTGGTAAATACTGGTTGTGGAAGAGTCTGGAGGTAGCAATGGGAAAGACAGAATATTTTGATTTCCCACAGTGATCAGTGTATATGTGTGTGTGTGTATGTTTGTGTGCAAGTGAAAACGTAGTCACTACTGGAAAGAGTAGCCAAGGATTCTATGTTATCAGAAAGGAATTAGGTCTCAATGCCAGACGGAAGGAATGAAAAAAGGAGAGGAAGGAAAGGAAACAAACATTTCTAGAGCACTTACTATGTGCCAGGCACTGTGATAAGTACTTTTTACAAATATTATTGCATTTGAGACTCACAACAACTCTGCAAATTATGTGTTATAGTTACCCTCATTTCATAGTTGAAAAACAGGAGGCAAATGACTTGCCCAAGGTCACACAACTAGTAAGTATCTGATGCTAGCTTTCAACTCAGGTCTATCCTGACTCCAGACCCAGTGCTCTACCCACTGCTTACCCACTGCACCATCAGCTGCCTCCAAGAATGTAAAGGAATGTTCTTACACTATCAGAAAGAGTTAATGGGATGAATATATAGAAGGGAAAGCCTTATATGAACTGATGCAAAGTGAAGTAAGCAGAATTGGGGAAACAACTTACGTGATGACTACAACAGTGTAAAAGGAAAGAACAACATAAATTTTTTTTTTTAATGAATGCTGTGAAACTGTCATAACCAAGCTTGGCTCCAAAGAAGAGATACTAGAAGGAATCTTCCATCCTTCGTTTCTGAGGTGGGGGACTATGAGTATGGAACACTGTAAATAAGGCCATACTTTTTTTTAATATGTTGGTTACAAACTGTTTCTCTTCTGCCCTCCTCTTCCTCCATGTTACAAAGGATGGTTCTCTTGAAGAAGTAGGGAGAGATATATCGGTAATAAATGTAAGGAGTTTTTTTGGCTTTTTTTTTTTGGAGGGGGAAAGGAAGGACAATTGGGGTTAAGTGACTTACCCAAGGTCACACAGCTAGTTTTGAATTAAGTGTCTGAGGCCGGATTTAAACTCAGGTCCTCCTGACTCCAGGGCTGGTGCTCTATTCACTGCACCACCTAGCTGACCTGTGATATTTTTTTACAAAGACATTAATACAATTTTTTTTTAACATAGCAAGAATCTGGTATTTTAGCTACCTTTTCCCCAAAGGTCTTACAGATTTTAGAGCTAGGAGACACCTTTGAGATTATCTAGTCCAGGCCTTTTGTTTAGAGATGAGGAAACAGAGATGGGAAGTGGGACATTGGAGGGTTCTATTGGGTTAAATGGGAGTGAGGCAGCAGACAGATGAGGTTGGGGAAGGTTGTTCACTTTTTGGCAGCATGGATTCAGTATTCCAGGAATGATGAGAGTAGTAGTGAGTGGAAGTATGTGAATCATGAGGGAATAAGTTTAGGCAGAGGAATGGTGAGGTCTACTGATATAAGACCAGAAGGTTAATGGTTGATATTTTGTGTCTGCAAAGACTTCTACTACCAGACCTGCAATGCTGCTATGAATGGGAACAAGCCTGAGGATATTGTGTTCCACTAGATATTGGGTTTGAGAGAGGGCTTGTCCTAATGAACAGCATGCTTTGGGGATGCTTGGGAAGCCTAGCAAAGAGGAGGAAAGGGTTTGCTCCTAACCTGCCTCTTTTTGTATTCCCAATGTTTAGCCTAGTATGTAGGAAGTGCTTAATAAATGATGATTCATTGACTGATTGACTGCATCCCCTACAGAGTTTTGCTAATTTTGTCTAGGACCTCACAACTTCACAGAAATGCTTTTGACTATTACACTAAGTGGATTTTCCAAACCTCCTACTCTTTCCTCAATCCCCCTACAGTTCTCCTACCTCTCCTCAGCAAAGGATCTTGCCTCCTACATTGCTAATAAAGCCCATCAGCTTCCTCTGCTTCCCTCCTGAACACCTCAAAACCTCTCTATGTCTTTTCCTATTCTCTTCACCATTGCTCTAGTTTCTGAGGAAGAGGTGACTATTCTTGCCAAAATCAACACCTCTATTTGCATCCTCAACGACATCTCTAGGAGCTTGCTTCTTAGGTCATATTCATTCTCATTTCTCTTTCTTTTCCTCTATCTACCCCTCCCTCTTCAATTTTTCTCTTCTCTCCCCTACATACTGTAGCAGCAAGCACCCCAGCGTCCTCAGGGTGTCTGCCAACACAGGTTCTTAGATCTGCTTTTCTAAAGGAAAGCAACTCAAAATGGGTTAACAAGCTTACTTTAATCAATCAAACATATATCGTTTACCTAGTTCAGGGGAAAAAGGTCAGCACCCCGAACTTCAGAGTATACAGACAGAATTATCAAGACAGAGAAACAAATCAAGGAGACTGGCTTCCAAACTGTCCAATCATTACATCCATACCAAATCACAGTTATCAGAGAGGGAAGCATAAACATCTGGGTTTTCAAAAGAAGGCAGGGGGCTCTCAACAGCTGCTCAGAGTCTCATCTGGTCAAATCACACAACACTTCTCAAAGTGAGCCCCAAAGCAAAACCTCACATCAGGGATTATATAGCTTTCTCCTGGGTCAGAGAATGTAACCACCCTCTTGACCCACTGCCCAATCTCACAGCATCAAGGTGTGGGCATTCCTGAAAACCAAGCTTCCTGCCACAGGCTCCATGTGACCACATTCAGCCTATTAGGGGGCAGAGCATATTTTCAAATCAAGGCCAGTTCTCAGAGTCTCTTAAGCCTATCAAAGGGCCTAGGGGCAGGGAAGATCTTTAAATTTGCATTTCCATTACACATACATGGTCTGGTTCCCTTATCTTTTCATTTGACCCGCCCTTAATGGCCAGACTATCTTCCTTACATCCCTCTTCTCACAGCTATATTCCTGGAAAGAATTATATACTCTCACTGCCTTCACTATTAGCACTCATTTCTCAACCTCTTGCAATCTGGTTTCCCATCCTTCATTTTTACTAAAATTGCTTTCTCCACAATTACCAATGATCTCACAACTGCAAAACTAGACCATATTTTCTCAGTTCGTATCCTATTTGAACGCTCTGAAACTTCTAACCTCTTGCAATCTGGTTTTCCAGCAATCATTTTTACTGAAACAGCCGTCTTCAAGATTACCAATGATCATGTAACTGAAAAGGTAGATGGCATTTTCTTAGTCTTTTCTTGAATTCTGAAACTAGTAACAGTGCCAACCACCTGCCCTGAATATTCTCCACCACCACCCCTTGGCTTCCATGACTCTGCTCTCTCCTGGTTCTTCCCATCTGACCTGGGTCTCTGACCCATCTGATCACTTTTTCTCAGTCTCCTTTGCTAGACCACCGTCCATGTCTTAAGACAGCTTCCTTTTTTCCTCTATATTTCCTGTCTTGATGATTTCATCAGCTCCTATGGGTTTAATTATTACTTCTATGCAGATTTATATATTCTGCTTTAACGTCTCTCTCGAATTCCAGTTCCACACCTCAGACTTCATATATCCAAAACACAAGTCACCATCTTTTACCTCAAGCCCATTTTCCAGATTTCCCAATTTCTGATATAGTCACCATTATCCTTTATGATTCCTTTGTTTTCAACCTCAGAGTCATCTTTGACTCTTCCTTTTCCTTCTATTTCTCTATCCCATCAGTTGTGGAGTCTTGATTCTCTCCCTCAGTGACTGTCTCACATCTGTACTTTCCTACAGTGAATTTTCCAAACCTCTGTAATGTAATGCCAAGGAAAGGCAACTTCCCAAGGTTCAAAATACCAGCATAGGGGCTCTCCATTTTATTCAGTGACAAATTAAGAACAGAGAAGATCAAAATATGACATTATTCAAAATACAGCATTTACTAAGTGTGATTAAATAATCTCCAAGTACTGCCCCACCCCAGGACCTTACATTCATTCAATCAATTACAAAGTCCCAGTTCTAAATACTACTCCACCCCTAGGCTGTACCTTCATTTAGTCCATCACAAAGCCCCTCTTCTCAAATGGAGATTAGTTTCCAATCATAACTAAAGTACATTCATTTGTTCAATCATAGAACACAAAAAGGTCAAAAGTTCCCCACCCCTGGATCACAATTGAATCTACCCCAGAGTTACAACAAGTTTAAGCACAGCACTTAATACCCAAATGGAGGTCTTTTCTTCATCTTGACAGGAGGCAAGTTCTCAGCAATCTTTGTTCCTGGGGAGACAAAGCTTAGCAAGGCCACAAGATACATTGCCAGTCTCTTCATTAATTCATTCTCTGTCTGCAGAACAGTCCTAGGACCCCTGAAAACATTAGCAAAACCCTCTCCCAGGATTTCTGTAAACATACAACAAGAAAATCCTTCTTCAGGGCTTCGGAACCAACAGCAAGGTTCCCAGAATTCTGCAACAACAGCACTGTCCTTCACCAGTGGACAGTATTCACTCTCTGTCTGCAGAACAGTCTCAGTAGCTCTGAACCAACAGAAAAGTTCCCAGACTCCTGCAACAACAGCACTGTCCTTCACCAGTGGACAGTATTCACTCTCTGTCTGCAGAACAGCCTCAAGAGCTCTGAACCAACAGAAAGGTTTCCAAACTTCTGCAACAACAGCACTGTCCTTCACCAGTGGACAAATCTGGCAAAACAACATCAAAACAGACAAAGTACCAGCATAACAGCCGTGTCTCCTCAGTCCTTGGCAGCTCTGGGTGGCAGCTCTCAAAAGTCCTGGGCAATTCAAAGTGGCACTCAGCAATCCTCTCAGTCTCTCTCTGCCTCCAAAGGTGCTGCTTCCAAAAAGTTCTTCTGCCTCTCTCTTGTGTCTCTCCAAATCTAAGTCACCAGCTCCTCCCAGTTCAGCCCTCTCTTTTCAAGTCAACATATCCATCCCACAAGTGGGATTCACAAGCTCTGGGTTTTAACACAATCAAACCAAAAACCAAGCCAATATAGGGGAATCTTTAAATGCCATTACTATTACAACCTCTTATTGTCTCCTCTAAATTCCTTTCCTTATATTTCTGCTACCCTAGAGTTCAGGCTGTCATCACCTTCTCAACTAGACAATTACAATAGACCGTGTTTCCAGTCTCTTCCCCGTACCCATTCGTCTTCTACACTACTGCCAAATTAATATTCCTAAAATACAGGCTAATCATGTTATTTTACTTTCTCAAAAACCTTCACTGGCTCACTATTACTTCTAGAATAATATGAAAACTCCTCAACTTGACAATTAAAGTCCTCAATATCATGCCAATATAACACAATGTATAATTATGATTGTCTATTCTGTATATACTTATCTATGTACTTGCTGTCTCTCTCGTTAGAATGTAATCTCCTTGGGAGTAGGGTCTTTCATTCATTGTACTTGCATCCTCAGTACTGGGTACAGTGCCTGACAAATAGTAAGCACTTAATAAATGCTTATTGATTGGTTTATGATGCTAAATGAATGTACAGATTTATTTGTCAATCAAACCACACATAACTTTTGCCTTTCTTGTTCTTTGTTGTTTTTCTGAATTATTGCTTTATCCTAGGCCTAAGGTGATGATGACCCAGAGAGAGAGAGAGAGAGAGAGAGAGAGAGAGAGGCGAGGAGGGGGAGAGAGAGAGAGAGAGAGAGAGGGAGAGAGTGAGGGAAGGAGGGAGGGAGGGAGAGAGAGAGAGAGAGAGAGAGAGAGAAAGAGAGAGAGAGAGAGAGAGAGAGAGAGAGAGAGAGAGGTAGAACAGTTTCTAATGGTTCTTGTCCCTCCTTCTTCACTGGGGGTTCTCCAGACTTGGCTTCTTCTATTCTTTCAAGAGCCCTTGGATTAAGAGTTCTGGGTTCTTAAGAAGGTGATGGGGGCAAGTAGCCATTGACTTTGGCTTCAGACGACGGGATTTCCATGAGCCTGATGAGAATAGCCAGAGCTGTGGCTGAAGCACCACTGTTCCTGAGACTGCTACAGAGATGTAACAAGCCAGGGAGCAAGATGGTCAGATACTAACATTGTGGGAGTAAAGACAGAGTCAGAGAATGGATTCTCAAAGAGAAAGAGGACCCCAAGTTTCCAAGACTGCTAGCCATTGTGAATCCTGATAGGCTAGTGATCTGGGAGGGTGACATTCATTTCTACCACCCTTTCCCCCCATTTCTCCTTGTTCATAGTCCATGATGCTGGCATGAATCCCAAATGCTCTTTTCCTTATTCCTTTCTACAAGCTTTGTGATGTGTGTGCTCTAGAATTCTCCTTCCACATCTACTGAAGAACTGAGAGGTACATTAGAAACTCATCAGAGGCAGATGAGTAAATAAAGTTCTGAATTTTTCTTCCTTTCAGTTACCCTTTGTACAATAAACCATGACTATGGTATACTAAGTTTTTAAATGTATGGATACAAGAGATTGTGAATAATGAAGGGAATACCAGCGGGGTTGGAGATTCATGTTATGTACAAACAATGGATTTTATATTTTAGTATCTTGAGTAACATTCTATTTCCTCCCCCAGATTAATTCCAGATGAGGCCAGCAGGGGCTGAACCAAACTGTGTAATGCCGATGCTGATGCAATTGAATCGGGTGGCTTGGGTAACAAGTATCAGCATCTACAAGCTTAGTCAGTGAGTAAACTGAATTCCTTTAGGCATGGTCAGAGAGAAACTGAGAAAGCCCCTGGGCTGGTAGCTAAAATAGAGCATCACCTGATGGGCAAGTCAGAATTTATACTTTTCCATTGGGATAATTAACACAGTCACACAAAGGCTTCCCATACATTTAAGAAAAGAAGCACTCTGGCCACCCAGGTACTGTAAGTGCCACAGATTACTGTATAGAACTAGATAAGAGAACAAAATTACTTTAGAGGAACATAAAGTCTAGAATCTCAAGGAAAATAATGAAAAAGTATGAACAAAATAGATATACAATTACCAGATCTGAAACTATATTAGAGAGTAAAAAATATCAAAACTATTTAGTATTGGTTAAAAAGAAATAAAAAATAAATCAGCCAACCAGAATTTATTAAAAGCCTAATATGTGCCAGGCCCTGGGGATACAAATACAAAACATGAAATGGTTTATGCCTTCAATTCTATTAGAGGAGACAATATGAACATATATAAGTATATCTAAAATATAGGAGCCATGAAAGCAACAGGTCCAACGATTTTATTGGTATCAAGAACTTCTAGCTAAGGAAAATCCTTCTATCAATAACTATTTTAGTCTTAGAGAGTTGCTTAGGGGACTGAGAGGTAAAAAAAACTTGTCTATGGAAATATAGCCAAAACATGACAATGATAGGATCTGAACCCAGGTGCCAGCTAGTTAGCCGCTAACTTTGCTGCCTTTCTCTTTTCTCTCTCTCTCTCTCTCTCTCTCTCTCTCTCGCACTCTCTCTTTCTCTCTCTCTCCCCAAATATATATATAATATATATGTATGTATGTGTGTGTGTGTGTGTGTGTGTATATATATATATATATATATGCAAAATAAATACAAGGCAACTAGGTAGCACAGTAGATAGAATGTTGGGTCTGAGGTCAGGAAGGCTTACCTTCCTGAGTTCAAATTGGGGCTCCAGACACTTACTAGCTGTGTGACCCTAGACAAGTAACTTAACCCTGTTTGCCTCAGTTTCCTCATCTATAAAATGAGCTGAAGAAGGAAATGGCAAACCACCAGTATCTTTGCCAGGAAAACCCCAAATAGAGTCATGGAGAGCCAGACATGACTGAAACAACTGAACAACAAAAAATTAGGGGGAGGAAGGCTCCAGAAGCCAGGGAGATTAGAAAAAGTTTCATGTAGAAGACAGCGCTTGATCTGAGTATTAAAGGAGACAGGAATTCAAAGATGCCCAGAGGGGAAGGGGTGGGGGGGGGTGCATTCCAGTTATGGTGGGCTGGCAATGCAAAGGCACAGAGGGAAGAGATGGAAGATTATATATATGGAATCTCAGAAAGGCAAGTTTGCCTGGATTATAGAGTGAGTGAAGGGGAGTAATACATAATAAATCTTCATAGGCAAGTGGGGACATAGAAAGTCTTACAACCATGCTAACTAAATTTATTATAAATTGATGTTATTTAATCTCAACTGGGCCCTCACTATAGCAAGGCAATCTCTTTATTGCTCCCTGATTCTCTATCACAGTCTCTACAGTGGCTGCTCCAAAACGTCTCTTCTCAAGCCTTCCATGAGACTTCTCTGCTCCATGCTCTTGGGGGGGGGGGAGCACCCCACTGAAGACCCTTATATAATGGAGACTTGGCACATAAACTGATTACCTTGCACAGTTGATGAAATCTCTTCAAGTAGAGGAACTAAAGAGCTTGATTCTGGGAGAGTTTGGATGAGGTGTTAAGTTCAAAGTCTTGGAGCTCTAGGAAGCCAGAGCTTTTTTTTTTTTTTAACTTTTTTTTTTTTGGCTTTTTGAAGAGGGGAAGGCAGGGCAATTGGGGTTAAGTGACTTGCCCAAGGTCACATGCCTAGTATTAAGTGTTTGAGGTTGGATTTGAACTCAGGTCCTTCTGACTCCAGGGCTGGTGCTTTATTCACTGCACCACCTAGTTACCCCTCAGTATAGACATTCTGTAACTAATTCTGGTCAGCTTGACCATGTGGTGAGTGGGAGCTTCTTAGAATGGTTTAGGAAGCTTCCACTGTTTCTCTTGCCTCAGTCCTTTCAGCTGCTTTGTTGATAGTTAAACCTCTTTATTTGCCTCTCGAGCCTGAGAAATAGGCACTGTTCCTTGGTCACTACTTTTGTTCTTTCCTGTTGCAGGTGAAGGGAATGAGGGCTCCTACAATGGGAGTTTCAGAAGGTCAGAAGGGTTGCCCAGCATCCCAGCATTTCAGAGTCCAGCCTCAGTCCAACTTCGATGCCCCAGGAGCAAGGGGTGACCTTCTAAGAGACCCAAGCCATCAATATCTAAGACAAGGACTCATCTAGCAGTTAGGCTCATTTGGAAATGAACTTGGTGGGACCAGTTTTATGTAGGAACTGAGCCAAGAGTGTTTTCCTAGGTGTTAAGAGTGTGGCTTTAAACCTTCTTTGTATCTGGATCCCCATCTTTAAGTACATACAGTGCCTAGTACATAATAGATACCCTAGTAGGGGTTGTTGATTGACTCCTCTAACTCTGTTCAGCAATACATGTGAATGGAAGAGGCAGATGGTACGAGTTTACACAATTAGGGTTTGACAAAGCTTGAGTAGTAATAGTACAGAGGATTCAAGAGCAGATGGAAGTACAATGTTGAATTGGTTAACCACAGGGTCAAGATTCAAAATGGAGGAAAGGTGAAACCAGAGGAGGGGTGATAGCCTGGGAGAACAGGTAAAGGTGGAGGGACTAGAGATCAGGATGAGGATGGAGAACAGATTTAGGAGAAATAAAGCACTGGAAAAGATGAAATGATGGGTTCTGTAGTTGGATAAAGGAATTTCAGAATTCTTAATCTTGGAAGGGGATGTGTAATCTTGTGGGCAAGAGTAAGATTAAGGGGGTCATTGTTCCTTGTGTGTGACAGAGGTAGGGTGAACAAATAGGTCACAGAAGCTGAAGAGACTGGGAAACAGGAAGGCTAAGATGTGTTTGAAGAACTATTTACATGTATGTTAAAGCACCCTAGCTACCATAAAGTCAAGAGCTGCTTGGAAAGGAAGATTGTGAGCTGGATATGGAACTCTGAGCAAGGAGGAAGCATGACCTGGGAGACCAGGAGATAACTGGCACTAGGATCTGGATTGAGTGATAAATTTGATACAGTGAAGGTCAAAGGAGTAGTAGTTGCTGAGTGATGGAGGCAGACAGAGAATAGAAAAGACTAGACAAGCAAGATCCAAAAGCAATTGAATACAGTATTCACTGTTTGATAAAATCCTAACAGCAAAGTATTTGGTGAAGGATGCCCTATCTGACAAAAAATGCTAAAAAAAAAAAAAAATCCTAGAAAACATTCCATGCTATAAGTGAAAGCTTAAATGAGGAATAGGGGACTTGGGGAAATTTCGGCAATGTAAAAACAAAATATGTTTGTAAAATTGCTTTTAAAAAAGAAAAAAAAACCCTAGAAAATAGCTTAGTGAAAAATTGGTTTAAACATCTTATAGCATATGTTCCATAGACATATGTATTACATAATAATCTCCAAATGGATAAACAAGTTAAATACAAAAAAGCTATGTCATGAAAAAGTTGGAGAGCAGAAGGCAATATTTTTTCACAGCTATAGTTAGGGGGAAAGTTTATAACCAAAGGATACAGACAAAATAAACAATTTCAAATGATAGAAAATAAAAAAACTTTTGGGCCAAGCCAATAAAATTATAATAAAACTGTCAAATGTTGCATCAAACGTCTGATGAAAACCTGTCATCCAAGATTTGTCCAGGAATTATGAAACAATAAGAGCCATTCCTCAACAGAGAAGTGGTCAAAGAATACGAAGTTTTGAAAAGAATTAGAAATTGTAGATAACCATTAAAAACATTCCAAATCACTAATAATAAGTATTAATTAAAATAATTCTGAGGTTACACTTCAAGTTCTACCCATCACAATGGTCAAGATGATAAAATATAGAAATGGTATTATTGACGTTGTGGGAAGATAGATACAATGAGGATCAACAGAATATAAGTTCTTGGATGGCAGGGACTATTTTATTTTTATATTTTAATTCTGTCAATAATAGGTATTTAATAAATGCTTGCTGATTTAATTGAATGGGAGGAATGGGAGTTGTAAACTGATCTAAAAATTCTGGAAAACAATTTGGAATTATGTGAGAAAAGTAACTAAAATTTTCGTGCCCTTTGCCCCAGTTGTCCTACTATTGGGCATGTGTTCCAAAGTACTCAAAGACAGAAAGAAATGAATCAGTCAACCAACATTTATTAAGTGCCTACTGTGTGCCAGGCACTGTGCTAAGTTATATGAATATAAAAAGAAGCATAAGAGTCCCTGCTCTCAAGGAACTTACAGTCTAAGGGGAGAGACGACACACAAACAAATATATACAGGATAAATAGGAAATAATCGACAGAGGGAAAGCACTAGAATTAAGAGTGGTTGGGGAAGGCTTCCAGGAAAAGATGGGATTTTAATTGGGATTTAAAGGAAGCCAGGGAGGTTAGTAGATACCAGTTAGTTGTTCTGGGCCTGGGACACCCGCAGAGAAAATGCCAGAGACATGGGCTTTGTTCTTGGGACAGCCAGGAGGCCAGTGTCACTGAATTGGAGAGTATCTGGGGGAATGTAAAGTGTAAGAAGACCAGAAAAATTGGAGGCTGGGGTGGGGAAGATCAGCCAGGTTATGAAGGATTTTGAACATCAGACAAAGGGTTTTGTACTTGATCCTAAAGGTGATGGAAAGCCACTAAAGTTTAGTGACCAGGGGAGCTGACACGGTCAGACCTGTGCATTTAGAACATCTCTTTAGTGGCTGGATAGAGGATGGAGAGACAGTTGAGGCCCTGTTCATATTTGAATTGAGGTAGGTAAATTCAGAACAACTTTGCTCCTGGATTTTGAAATGTTATTTCCCCCCCTTTCCACAGAAAAGTGTGAACCTGTGAATGATAAATGTTTAATATATTTTCAGATGTGGTAGTTTTGTTGGTTTATTTTACTTGACTTTTTTCTTTATTACATAAGAAGGTTAAATGAGGAGAAGTAACAGCTGACCCTTATATAGTGCTTTAAGGTTTGTAAAGTAATTTACATTCCCTTTTTTTTTACAAATGAGGAAACTAAGGCTGAGAGTTCATTAAGTGTGGGGCAGCTAGGTAATGCAGTCAATAGAGTGCCAGGCCTGGAATCAGGGAGTTCAAATATGACCTCAGACACTTACTAGCTATGTGATCCTGGGCAAGTCACTTGACCCTGTTTGCCTCAGTTTCCTCATCTCTAAGATGAGCTGGAGAAGGAAATGGCAAACTACTTCAGGATCTCTGCTGAGAAAACCTTACATGGGGTCACAAAGAATTGGACACAACTGAAATGACAAAACAACAACAAAACCCAACAACATCTGTCTATCCATATATTTACATCTGTAACACTTTGATGGATCTCATTGGTTTGTGTATCCCCTCTGCTGGTGCAGATTCCAATCTGTACAAGCTTTATTGGGTGTGATTCTTTTTTTCAAATTCATGGAAGGAGTCAATGTACTAGAAGACCCAAGGAGTTCTGTTTATATTTTGTGCATACCAGTGAAATACTTGAATCTGTTAGTCTGCCCTTGCACTCACTGTGATTGGCCATATCCCTGGTCATGCATATACAAAGTCATACATTATAAATGGAAGAATGTTGCTGCTAAGAAGGTGGTTTTTTGTGGCTGTGGCATCTTGGCATCATTGAGAGTACTGTAGTTTTCTCAATGTAGATCTGTGTTATCTCTTCCCACTCATATCTGGACCAGTTCTTTGTTCACCTCACATCAAAGAGAAATAGTTGAAAAATTAAGGTATAAATAAGCCATACAATGACGTTAAAATAGGAATTCAAATAAAATTCCAGCACTTAGCAAACTGTAGACGCTTAACAGATGTTGACTGAATTTTACTGAAATAAAAAGCAAAAAAAATTTAGTGTTAGTGTAATGAATTATGAGCTCTAAGGTCCCTTCCAAGCCACCAATCATGAATGAATGCAATTAATGAATGAGAAGTTAGCTCAATATGAAGAGGTATTTGTCCACTACCCCACATGGCCCGCAAGGGGAGCTCTCTCTCTCTCTATTTTCCGGGGGGGAGGGAGGGCCCGCCTCGGAGTGCGCGTTCCCATCTACGTCTCGGGCACGCGCGCGCTGCCAAAGCACCGGAAGTGACTGAGCTCGCAAGTTCCCCCGGCCTCTTTCAAGGGAAACTGAGGCCGGGTCTGCCTGGAACCAAACTCCGGGAGAGAAGGCCAGCAGGTAGGCGGCCAACAGGGAGGCGCGCAGGCCACCTGCTCTCAGCTCGCTGCCGGGAGATCGGCCGACATCCCTTCGGCTGTTGGGACAACGGAGGCGGGGGAGGGGATGTCGCCCCCCCTTTACTCGTGGGGCTCGCGGGTGGGCGGGCCGCCCGGGGGGGGGGGGGGGAATGCGTGACGGGCACCGCGCCCTATCGGAGGGCGGCATGGAGGCCTTCGTGTCCCGCCCCCTGCCCTGACCACCTCTCTGATTGGCCGTCGGGGGGCGGAGTCGCCGGGAGATCGGGGGGCGGGACGCCCCCTTCTCTCCCTCCTTCCAGCCTGTGCTGGGGTCCGGGGGGCGCCGGGAGGGAAGGAAGGCGGTTGCCCGGCAACGTGGGTGGCTCGGGCTGGACCCGGCTGTACCTCCCCGGCGGGCGGCGCTGTGGAGCTGAGGGCTGGGGAAGGAACCCTGGGAACCCGGCCGGGACCCCCGCGAAGGAAAAGCTGGGGAGAAGCGCGGTCAGCGCGGGTCTGGGCCGGGCGGCCCCGGGCATCCGAAGCCCCGGGCCCGGGCCCCAACTCCTTTGTCCTGACGCGCCGGCAGCCATGATGCCTGGACGCCGCCAGGGGCGAGCGGAGCGGGCTCCGAGCCCACCCGGGGCGCCCCTCGGTCTCGACGACGTTTGCAGGGTGCAGGGAGAAGGAAAGCACACTGGCCCCCTGCCCGCCAGCGCTTTCCCAGCGTAGGAGAAGGGAAAAAGGGTTAAGACACCGGAGCTAAGAACCCACCCTCGAAAAGCCGGCTCCCATTGAGGAGCCTCCCCCCAGGGCTGCTCCCTTTGGATTAAATTAAAACAACACACGCTCACAAAACAACCCCATCACAAAACAACAAACTAAACACCCTCTCCAGCTGCACACACCTCCGGCAAGTGGGCCTGGGCCGGAGAGCCTTTCGGCCCGCCCCGCCGGTAGGCCGTAGCTCGGAGGGGCGGGCATGAGCTGCGAGGGGGCCGGGCTCTGTCCCGGGGGCCGGGAGCGCGGCTCGGCGCTGCCTCAATGTAGGCGATGGAGGGGGAGTGAGAGCGCCGGCTCCTGGGCTCCGAACCTGCGGCCCGGGGGGAGGGGGCTGGCGCCGACCGCAGCCCCGACCCGGGCTCAGACAGCTGATTTGAATGCAAGGTTATTCCTGGGGTGGGGGGATGGTGCGGGTGGAAGGGGCATTTCCAAGAGGAGGTGATAATCGACCGAAAGCCCAGTCTGTGGATTTTCAGTCTTACTCAGTCCCGGTCTCTTGAAAGATAGATGGAAAATTACTGAGATATGTAAGAAAACCTAGAACCTTGGGAGGGTGGAATGGGCCTTTGCGTTTTTCCCCCCTGAAGTTCTCTCTCTCTGTTCAGAAACAGCATTTTTGCCTCGAATTTCAGAAGAGAGTTGTCAAGCAGATCCCAAACCCAGAGAGCAGGTGCTTTGGACAATGAACTGGAGGAGCCCATTCCTGATGTAAAAATGTCTCACAGTAACCGGGAGCTGGTGATTGACTTTCTTTCTTACAAGCTCTCACAGAAAGGATACAGTTGGAGTCAGTTTGAAGATGAGAATAGGACTGAGGCCCCAGAAGGGACAGAGATACCTAGTACTGTGAATGGCAGCCCCTCTTGGCACCCTGCTGACAGCCGTGCAGTTAGTGGGGCCACAGGACACAGCAGCAGCCTGGATGCCCATGAAACAATACCTGTGGCTGCTGTGAAGCAAGCTTTGAGGGAGGCAGGAGATGAATTTGAACTCCGGTACCGGCGGGCCTTCAGTGACCTGACATCCCAGCTCCACATCACTCCAGGGACGGCTTATCAGAGCTTTGAGCAGGTAGTGAATGAACTCTTTCGGGATGGGGTGAACTGGGGCCGAATTGTGGCATTCTTCTCCTTCGGAGGGGCATTGTGTGTGGAAAGCGTGGATAAAGAGATGGAAGTCTTGGTAGGACGCATCACCTCCTGGATGGCCACTTACTTGGATGACCACCTAGACCCTTGGATCCAAGAAAATGGCGGTTGGGTAAGGACCAGGGACCCCTTTCTGCTTCTTTCTTTTCCCTAGTCTCTGGCTAGAGACATCCCCAAATTTTCCTGACTTGTAGTACAAGTCACACTGTTGTGTTAGGTAATCAT
Source organism: Petaurus breviceps papuanus (assembly GCF_028583685.1). Taxonomy (NCBI): domain Eukaryota; kingdom Metazoa; phylum Chordata; class Mammalia; order Diprotodontia; family Petauridae; genus Petaurus; species Petaurus breviceps. The sequence continues at coordinate 13,833,811 of NW_027187368.1, read as the reverse complement.
TGTGGGCATTGAAGACCACATACCAATAAATAACCAAACACCATTTGTATTTTTAGTGTCTTTATCCTAAGGAGTAGTTGTCTAGAAACCTTAATGGATAGACTGGTTAAGCTTTAAAACTCTTGAGAGCCTCTGCAGACCCCTGCTCATCCTGAGGAGCACTGTCTCACAACTGAAGTTAGTTGGTTCATTTCTTTGGTCCCAAGAATTGGGAAGTGTCAGGGAGGGCAAGGGAAGTTACTTTGGTGAGCTTTTTCCCTCTGAAAACCCAAGGTTCTGTTTACTTCACAAGTAAACCCCATAATTGACCTGTACTTTTCATAGACTGATTATAGGATTTAGAGCTGTAAGATCCTTCCAATGTAATCTAGTTTTCAACTCTATCACATCACAGGTGAGAAAATTAAAGTCAAATCACTTGACCAAAGTCACACTCCTAATTTGTGGCAGACCCAGGATACAAATCCAAGACCTTGGCCCCTAGGGGGTCCTAGTCCCCTGTTCTTTGTACTACATAATACTTCCCCACCAGAGTAGAAGAGGAGCCTTTAGGCATGGGACTAGAGCAGAGAGTGGGCCTGGCCAGGTAGGAGACCCAATTATCCAAAGATAGATTTTTTTTTTTGCTTTTTAGAGTGGGGAAGGGTAGGGCAGTTGAGGTTAAGTGACTTGCCCAAGGTCACATGGCTAGTTTTTTGTGTTACGAGTCTGAGGCCGCATTTGAACTCAGGTCCTCCTGACTTCAGGGCTGGTGCTGTATTGACTGTGCCACTTAGCCACCCCGGGTATAGATTTTTAGGATAAAATAGGTTATGCCCCTCAGGATTCTGGTTGTATCTAGTGCTGCTCTGTAATTCTTCATCATGTGCAACTTTTCACATGATCTGTCAGTTTGCTGATCTCTTGCTGTGTCATGCTGTATAAATTGAGCACTGCCTGAGGTCAGTAAGCAGCAGCTGGACTCCCGTAGTCCTCCTCCCCCTCCCCCCCATCCCTCTATTTCCTTCTGTCAGGAAGGGTCCTGGTGCTTCTAGAGCACTCGTTGCTACTGAGGCTAGAAACAAGGCCAAAGAACCCAGAAGCAACACTCAATTCTGGTCCTCCCTGGGAAGGGCAACTCTCATCCACTGCCCATTATCCCTTTATTGCCTAAGAAGAGTGAAATCCAGACAGCATACGACTTTGAACTAGAAGAGACCTTAGAGAGCATATAATACAATCCTCTAGTTTTGTAGATGTGAAAGGAGAGGCCCAGACAGGTTAGGTGACTTAAACATCACACATTTTAGTAAGTCATAAAGCTGTGGAGGGAAATGTGTGTGGGACCAAAGGCCTATCCCAGCCTGTTTTACTTTCTCTCATTGATTGGGAATAGGTACAGGTATTCCATTAGCTTGCTGACTTCTCAGGAGTCCCCAAAAATCCAGCAAATTTTCACAAATAAGTGATTGATTGAAGGAGCTGAGGTGAAAGAGGGAGTAACTGTACCTTAGGGCTCTGGAATGTGAGGAATGTGATTGTTCCCAGGCTGTGCCCAGGGTGTGGCAGTCTCAGAACTTAAAGGGATCACTCATCTATTCAGCTTGTCCAAGACCTCCCCTGGCCAGTATTTAGGTATCCATTGTTTTCTCTATAATCCTGTTTCCACCTCCAATTTAAAGAGAGAGGATTGAACTGGGACCTAGCTGTCTCTGGCCCTCTCCCTGGCTGGCTGACCCAGCCCTGGAAATCTACTCTGTAAATGAACTCCTTTGGGGATAATGATTAAATGGTTCCTGTTGGTTGTGCAGCTTGCCCTCCTGCTTAGCTTGTCTTTGGGGGCAAATATTTGTTCAGCTGATTACAGGAGGTACAGGATTCCACTGCCTCAGATATATCTATCCTCTGTGGCAACTCTTGGTGGGGAATGTGCACCATTTCCTTCTGACCTTTATCATATTGTGACATTGCTCCATGACTTGTGCCATTTGTAGCCAGTCAGCAGCCAAGGAAGGATCACCTGGATCCCCTGCCTGTGTAGAATTCTGTTTAAGCTACCAATAGGATCTATATGGGGAGAAGAAAGGGAAGGAAACAAGCAATTATTAACTGTCAACTAGGTACTAGGCACTGTGCTAGGCAGTCAGTCAATCAGTATCCAGTTCTTAAGCACATAACTCTGTGCTGGGCACTCTGCTAAGTGGCAAGTACTATGTCTGTTTAATCTCAACTCTAGGGTCTATAGGCACTAAGAAGACTGGATGATGCCTCTCTGCAGAAAAGTCAAGCCTTGTGTTATTTCTTCCCTTTTTCTCTTCCCCTGAAAATTGGAAATCCTATTATAATTATTTAGTAAATCATATTGAATCCTTGGTACAGTACCTCAAATGTTATTTCCATAAGAAAGGGGATGGGTGAGCTTCAGTAAGATATTTTAGCATCATTTCTGGCCTTTTACTGTAAGAGGTGAACTGAAGATGATTTGATTATTCAGGGCACTCCCAGCTTTCAGGCCTGGACAAAGCTTGTTCAGACATTTACTTTCCAAAGAGTCATTCACTCTTAGGTTATCACAGGTTAATCAAGATGACACAGGCCTATTTTTTCCTACCAGTCTTGAAGGCTGAAGTTGGTTGTAGGTTTATCTGAGCTCTGGAGATCTATTCTTCATAGTGTCATTCTGATGTGCTGTACAGATAAAATGCACAAATGCATAAGCTAAAAGGGCCATTCAGAAGTCCATCATAATTTTTTTCATAGATGAGGAAACTGAGGCCCGAAGAGGTAAATTGACTTTCCCAAGGCCATACAGGTAATAAGTAGCAGAGCTAGGATCCATAGTCTGGTCCTCTGACTCCAAAGCCAATGTACTTTTCACTTCACCATACTTCCTAGGATGAAAACTAAAGTCTTACCAAGATTTGAACTAAGATTTCGTCATTAAGAGGCTAGAGTGCTAATTGTTACACCCCAGGCCACTCAGCCTGATAGGCCTTTAGACTTGGAAGGAACCTGAGAGATCTTATAGTCCAGCCTCATTTTACAGAGAAAAGACACTGATGTTCTGAGAAGGGAAGCAAGTTGCCTAAGGTCACACAATTAAGTGCCAGAATATGGAAAACAAACCTAAGTTTCTTAACTCTGGGTGCCCTTTTAATCACATCACACCTTTCCTGAGTTGTAGTGTATTGTGCTGATCCATCATCCACTCTTGGACTCAGCATCAGGATATTGAGCCCCTAAGGACAGAAGGGGGTAAACCAACCAAGTGAAATGCCCCTGTTGTAAAAGGTCTTCTGTCTTCTCCATGGGACACATAGAGTCCTGGCTTTTTGGGAAGCTGCAGAATTTACCAGAATTCAAGAACCCTGGGTTTGGAGTTATAGCTAAGATCGTGGTTGGGATTCCTGCTCTGCTCTGCTAGTTACTACCTCTAATAATGTCTTGAATAAGTCATTTTTAGGTGGGATATGAGCTGGGTGAAACCTGAGAGATCATTTAGGCCAGTCCCCAGGTTAGATGAAAAGACTGAAGTCTAAAAGAGGTTGTGACCTGCCCAAAGCCTCACATGTAGCTAGCCTAAAATATAAACCCAAATCTTCCAACTCAATCTGTTGTTCTTTCCATTATAGTACTCTGCATCTCTGTGCCTCAGTTTCCTCTCGTAAAATCCAGAGGATTAGAATAGATGATCTCTAAGATTCCTTCTGGCTTTAAATCCTATCATGTTTATATTATGAGTCAGGAAGAGCCCAAAGCAATGCCACTAATAATACTTAGTCTAATTCAGGGAGGGTAGGGGTAGTGTTTAGTTATCAGGGTTATGCTCTCATATAAACTGATTTTTCTTTTTCTGAAATTTCTTGTATTCCCTATGAATAACTGGCAATTCTGTTTGTGCCTGGGGCTGTGGGGATGGGGTGGGAGTAGTGTGAGGAGGAAGACTTCAGTATATTTCTACTTAATTGTGACTGGGTAAGGGGGTGGAGGGCCAAGGATGGGGGTTGTGTATTCCTCAGGTTTTATTCTTAGCTATCCCACTCCCAAGCCTCTCTGCTTGGTAACCTAAGTGAGATGTTGAACCTGTTCGTGAGTAGGTTTCTCTTCCCTGTAAAATGGGATAATAATACCCAGCATTCAGGGCAGAGAGAGACTCCAATAAAGGGGTGGTGCATGTGCATTAATTATGGAGTAGGAGCCTTTCTTCGAACAGAATTGGCTGTCCTGCATCCCCAAAGAAGCTAAGTTTCACCCTTGAAGGTATTACTCAGGAAGCAACTTGAGTCATTGCTGTATATATCCAGGACCAGTGATTAGTTGGGGATCTGAGGCTTGAAGGGAGGGGAAACTCCACTATTCTACATGAATAACAACATGATAATAATTGAGGGAAACTTAAACTCTTTTAAGTAAGTAGAGATTCTTGGGGACATTCTCTGGCTTAACAGACCTTTGTTGAGACCCAACTGGGAGTAGTTGCTAGAGCTCTGGACTTGAAATCAGAATACCTAGATTTTAGGCCTGCTACTGAGACTTAGTCTGTGATGTTAAGCAAGGAAGTCTCTTTACTTCCTTGAGGAAAAATAAAACTACTTAGTTATATTAAGTTGTCTCTCATTGTGAAGAGTTTTATAAATTATAAAGCTCTTTGTAGATGTGAGTGAGTGATTATTGTTCATTCAAAGTGATGTTTTGGATGGAGAAATTAGAATCTTGCCCTTGGGCTTCTTGGCTTTGTGGTCTCAGTTTCTGTAGGCTTCCCTCCTTTAGTGATATGATGCAAACTTTTGCATTTCTTCGCAGATGTTGGTAATTTTGTGGTTTTCTCAGGGAAACCCCATCAGAAACCCCAAACCTGGAAATTTTGAACATCTCATTCAGGTTCTGTGATGGAAGCGGAAGTGTTGCTAGTGCTTCCCCTTTGACTGCCCAGGGCTGCTTTTGGAAGATCTCTGTTAGCATCACAGGATTTTCTGAATTCCACAGAACCCCCCACAGCACCTAATTTACCAGGTGGGCTCTTCCTAAATGCCTTTGGAAAATCCTTGAAAAAGTTTTTTAGGGATTCTTCAAAGGAGTTGGTAAAAATCACTTGGTCTTGGGATTAGGCTTGTCAGTAGGTTGGTTTTAATGACTAATCTTTCCTGCCACCTTCCTCCCTCTTTTCTTTTATTCCAGATCAGTACCAGTCTGTTCTAAGAACCCTTGTAATTTGGATACCCTCCCTTCAATCACATTTATTGCCTGTTGTATCTCCTTACAGAGAGTTTCTTTAAGCAACTGTGGTATTTTAGGTAGATTTAGGGGTGATTTCCAATGAACTATTGTTCTACAAAAGCAAACTGTTGCCTTTGGGTGTTCTCCTTCAATAAAAACACCATCAGGGGTGGCTAGGTGTCGCAGTGAATAGAGCACTGGCAGCCCTGGAGTCACGAAGACCTGAGTTCAAATATTATGACCTCAAACACTTAACACACACAAAAAAACTAGCCGTGTGACCTTGGGCAAGTCACTTAATCCCAATTGCCCTCCAAAAAAAGGTAAAAAAAAAATAAAAACACGATCACCACCAATCATTATTAAGCTCCTGCTGTGTGCCACGCCCCTAAAAATAGACCAAAAACAGTTCTTGCCTTCAAGGAGCTCACAGTCTAATACCTACAAACATAATCCCAACAAGGCTCTCTTTGGAAGGAATCTCTTCACTTCTGACTTTAGTTTCTCCTCAATTTAGGCTGTCTTCCCCCTCCTTGCAGGAAGGCAAGCCCATCCTATTGTAGTCCCACCAGGTGGCTGGGCCTTCTCTTTGTAATGTGGTGGGTGAGGGTAGGGCAGGTCTTTTTTTTTTTTTTTTCCTTTTGGAGGGCAATTGGGGTTAAGTAACTTGCCCAAGGTTACACGGCTAGGTTTTTTTGTGTGTGTGTGTGGGTGTTAAGTGTCTCAGGCCAGAACCCGAACTTGGGGAACTTGGGTCCTCCTGACTCCCGAGGCTTTACTCACTAGGCCTCCTAGCCACTCCCCAAGGGCAGGTCATTTTGAATTGTCACAGACTAGCTGCCCCTTTACAAGGTCACCATAGGTTCCAGGGTCAGGTCCTCAGCTTTGCAGATTCTGAAACTCATTTTCAATCAGTTCTCCCAGGGGTGATGAGAATTGATTCACCTTATTTGATCAGCTCAATACAATCTTTTTTAATAATTAAAAATGCCAATTTATTCATTTATGCTGATGGGTTCTAGTTCACCAAAGAACTCATTGTCTAGAAACTCTCATTGCTCATGGGAAGTTCACTTAGGAAACAAAATGATTAATCAGAAGGATCCTTTATTAACAGTTTAAATGATAGGAAATTGGATGTTTTTTTTTATTAAAAAAAATTCTTGTTAGCTTTTGTTTTTATATTACCAATATTTCCCAATATGCCACCCCATCCCCCAAGATCCATTCTTATAATAAATGATTAAAAATTTTTAAAAAGAGGAAAAGAATTGGGGTAGTTCAGCAAAACTAATGTCACAAAAATCTGACACACAGTACTCAATCCTCATAATTGTACCCTTCTTCAAAAAAGGGAGGAGCAGAACTTCTATCTCTTCTTTGGTGCCTGGTTTGGTCATTATGATTTTGTAGCACTTGTTTTATTTTTTCCGTTTATCATTGTTGTCATTGTGTATGTTACTTTTGTGGATTTGCTTACTTTGTGGTTGTTGTCCAGTCATGTCCGAATCTTCATGACCCTGTGTGAGGTTTTCTTGGCAAAAACACTGTGGTTTGCCATTTCCTTCTCCAACTCATTTTACAGATGAAGAACTGAGGCAAACAGGGTTAAGTGACTTGCCTGGGCTCACAGAGCTAGTGTGTGTCAGAGGCCTGATTTGAACACATGAAGATGAGTTTTCCAATTCCAAGGCCAGTGCTCTATCCAGTGTACCACCTACCTGCTTACTCTGTATCAATTATATAGTTCTTCATCTGCTTCTCTGACTACTTTATAGTCCACATTTTTTCTGTGTATCTGTATTTCATTACATTTTGTTTCTAGTTCTTTGCTAACTACCAAAAGTACTGCTATGAATATTTTGTTATAAATATGGACCTTTCTTTTTAGCATTAACCTTATAGTACTGAGATCAAAGTATATTAACATTTTAGTTGCTTTCATAGTATAATTCGAAACTGCTTTCCAGAATGCTTGGATCAGTTCACATTCTATTAAAATTGTATGAATGTTCCTGTCTTTCTACTGCTCCTCCTGGAGCTGGATATTTGGCCCACATTTCTATCACACTAGTGTGGCTTAACCAGCTGAACTTTTCAACATTTTGTTTCTAACCAGTAGCACCTCAGAAGAATTGCTCTCCAGGATAGTGCTGGAGGTAGCAACACATTCTTCGTAATCTTTTTAGATTCCATGCCTATTACTTATCCTGTGGTATTTGCCATTACAGTGTTAGAATGACTAGTGGATAATAGGAATTTAGCAAACTGGTAAGCATTGCCTCACTCAGAACATAATATAGTTTTTAAAAATTATCATTTATATTACTTATGTTTTCTTTTAACTCCTAAGAAGCAAATTAATCTCAGAAATAAAGTATCCCCAAATTACAGTGTAAGGTAGAGTACAACTAATTTTTTCATTATATGTTGAGGCTACATAAGTTCTCTGAACCAGGAGTCCTTGATATATCACTAACTGTGTAATTTTGTCAAATCACCTAACTCCCAAGGCCTGAGGGAATTGGATCAGGCCTCCAAGGTCCTTCCTGGCTTAAACTCTGTGAGTGTAATTCCTCAAGTTTCTGTTTCAGAGAGGGCAGCTTTCTTGACCTTGTCCCCAGATTCTAGGTCTATCTTGCTCCTTTGGACTTAGAACCCCTGTTTGTCTACTGCCAGTGCTGCCTAGTGAGATTATCAGGTCAGGATCAAGTCTTAGGCTTGTCTCTCATTGTGTTAGAAAACTGGACTCATTGCATAAGGCTGTTGCTAGCTGGCTCCAGAATGGGAGGCTTTTTTTCTGTAGCCTGTCAGGAAATGCCATTGCAATGACTTCCATAACCACTTTCCTGTCCCAGCTAAGTGGCAGGATTCCTTCTGACAAGAAAGTGGAAACTGAAAAGTAGTGCCTTGAATGTCACTCTCTCTTCTGGTCACTTGGCATCTCTTCTGCTCCCATCCCCCCAGCCCTTTTCCTGCTGGCCCAAGTATTTTCTGCCCCTTCTGCTTTTCCCTCTGGTCTGTGCATGGTCCTTTGTGATTCTTTTTCTTTGTATTATCCTACTGGCAGGGGCTGTCTTATATTCATCATTATATCTACCACCACACCAAGCAGAAGGCCTTGTGAATAGTTATTGCTCAATATATGTTTGTTGAATGACTAATGAGCCAGTGAATGAACTCTCCTCTGTTCTTTCAGTTCTTTTGAGAGAAGTTCTAGCTGATGCCTTTGTGCCAGAGGCCCCTAGCCACATTGCCTGGGTGTGTGAGGCCATGTGGTTCAGCCTTCCTGGGTTCTCTTTGGTTCTGTCACTCAGGAGATTCCAGTTTGTACTGTGCTAATCCAAGAGACATCTATGCCATTTGTACCTTCCTAAATCATCTCCTCATCAATTGTCCAGAGACCCCTATAGTGGATCACCTAAGGGTTACATTTGGAAGATAAAAATTTTGAGTCAGGAGACCTTGTACAGAGGGCAAAGAAAAGCTACAACTTGTTCTGCTGAGCTTCTCCCAAACTCCCCAGGAGTGGTTTAGAAAGACTGAGGGAGTTAGTTGTTTGTTGAATAGCAAATCATGCTGCTATGGACTGTGTTAGAAGTCCCACCATTCTCAAATTCTTTGATGTCTTTGAAAGGGAAACTTCCCTTTCCACCCTACCCCCATATATCTTTGTTCAATGTAGACCTGGCAGACTGATTCTCTTCCCTAATGATTGACCCTTTCATCTGTCTCATTGAAACTGATTCAGAGAGTCCCCAGGTATCTCTCCACCCAATAGGTCCTTTGTTTCTGGAGTGTTTTTAGAGGCCAGGGCACCTCTTTCATTATTAAAAACTTGCTAACAAGCCAAGGATGGGTTGGGCTGAGTTAAGGGGTGGAAATGCCACTAGTCTAATTTTACAGAATGCTCATGGCCTTAAACAGTGGCCCTTTCGCTACTTTTGTTCAGCTTTGGTTAATAGCTCTGATGCTAACTGAATCTGCAAAGGCATTCCTACACTTAAAAACTTTTTCACTTTTCTTGGTGACTTTATCTTAACACTACTCCCCTTCTCTAAGACTAACTACATGACTTCAGGGCCATCCACAGAGGTTACAGGTATCATCAGATATCTGCACCTGCAAGATAAAGACATCATTTCAGGCTGTATCCGGTACAGTAGGTTAAATTCAAGTATCGAATACAGAGTCAGTAGAAATTTATTACACGTTCTCTGACAGTCATTTTGCTGGGGATAGATAATAGGAAAACAGTTGCCTGCTTTCAAGGAGTTCTTGCCACCTAATGGGGGAGACAGCTATGTATAAGCAACAGTATAGCAGATAAACTTGAGATGATCAGTAGAGGGAAGATGCTTCAATTGAGGGGGTTTAAGAAAGGCTTCCTATAAATGGTGGGATTTTAGCTGGAACTTGAAGGAAGCTAAGAGGTGGAGATGAGAAAGGAGAGGAATCTGGGTATGGAGGACAGCCAGTGAAAATGTCTGGAGTTGGGAGACCAAGTGTCTTGTTCAGAAAACAGGAAGGTTGGTTTCACTGGTTCATAGAGTGTGTGGCAAAGGGGTGCATGTATATGTACGTGCGGGCCATCATGGAGTGATAGGGAGCCCCAGGAGTTTGTTTGGGGGAGGGGGTTGTCAGTGTGTTTGACATGATCATTCCTATCTAGGAGAGTGAGGAGTCTAGGATGACACCTAGATTCCAAGCCTGAGTGATTAAGAGAATTGTGGTGCCCCCCAAAGTAATAGAGAAGTTAGGAAGAAGGGAAAGATAATGAGTTCAGTTTTGGGCATGTTGAATTTAAGATGTTTACAGAACATCCAGTTCCAGATGTCCACTAGGCAGTTAGAGATGTGAGACTGAAGGTCAAGAGAGAGGTTAGGACTGGTAGATCTGACAGTTGTCAGCATAGAGAACGTAATCAAATCCACAGGAACTGATGAGATCACCAAGTGAAATAGTATGGAGGGAAGAGAGTAGAGGGTCCAGAAAAGAGCCCCATGATTACCCACAGTTAGTGGATATGACCTGGATGAAGATGCAGGAAAAAAGACCAAGAAGGAGCAGTCAGATGGATTGGAGAACCAGGAGAGAGGACTAAAATTTATCAGTTTTTGCTAAACAGGTTCAATTTAGTTTTCCATGTATGAACTAAGAATTTCCATAACACTTCAGTAAGTAGATTTAGGGAACAGCTAGGTAGTACATTGGAGAAAGAGTGCTGGGCCTATCAAGAAGACTTATCTTCCTGAATTCAGTCTGGCCTCAGAGACTTACTAGTTGTGTGACTCTGGGCAGGTCCCTTAACTGCCTTGAAGGGAGCCAAAACACCTGATCCAGGAATCAGGCTGGTCCTAGTAAGTTAGCTCCAGATTTTTACTGTGGCCAGTTCAAAGTGACTGGTCCTGGATTTTCCCTTGAGAAGCAGCTGTAAATCAGAGCCTTTCTGATATCCTGTGATCCAGGGAGGTGCCCTGTTCTGGGATTACTGCCAGAAGGTGTTAAGCTGTCCCATACATTCTTAGATACTATTCATATGGCTTGGAAATAATCAAAGGACATGATAATCTTCAAGGCCTAAATTGACAACACTGTCTGGCATCTTGAAACTGAACAAAGAGTATTAGAAAACTAAGTGACCTATAATTACCTACTTTGTTTCATTACTCTATAAAAACCTCGCTCATGGTATCAATAAATGGATTGCTTGACAATCACACCTGGACCACGATTTCTCTCACTTTCTCATGCTAGTGTGTCATCTTAGAGCTGGCTTAAGAAACCACTCAAGTTATCTCTACACTGCCTCAGTTTCCTCATCTGTAAAATGGGCTGGAGAAGGCAAACCATTCCAGTATTTTGCCAAGAAAACCCCAAATGGGATCATGAAGAGTCAGACACAACTGAAAAATGACTGGAAGGGTAGTTGTCATGTGAATCCTAAAAGAAGTTTAAGACTCACAGTCCCCTTAGAATTAATAATTTAATTAGAGAATGTGTGTTGTTCATGTTCATGATTAAAAGGCAAATGTAGAGTACTTGAAGAAGTCAGGAAGGGCTAAGGTCATTGTGTTGGGTTGACACTTCAGTCAGAGAAGGCTTACTAGAAGTCAGCTTGAGGCCCTGACTTGCATTTTTTTTCCTTAAAAAAAACAAACCCTCAAAACTTATATTAGGTGGAGCCTTATGCTAGGCACCCACAAAGATACGAAATTTAAATGAGAGAGATACAGCTCTCATAGAGCTTAGAGCATTAGAGATATACTATGTGAAGTGAGGACAGGGAGGAATGTTCATTACTGATGGAATATCCAAGAAATCTTGAGGAGGTGTGATCTGAATTGGCCTTTAAAGGATGGATAGTAATTTAAAAGACAGAAAGAGGAATAAAGGACATTACTAGTGTAGGAAACAGTGAGTCATGGTACAAAGTCAAGAAGGCAAAGATTTATGATGATCAGGAGAAGAGATGGCATTCCAGGCATAGGGGAGGAATATAGTGAGAACAGGTGGGAAGGATACATGTAGTGGGAGTGAAGAGGTCAGATCCTGGAAAGAACCAAATACCAAGCTGAGGAAATTGGCTTTAATCCTATAGGTAGGTTTAGCAGTGGAGAAAGAGGGTTAGCATAGAGGTGGGCAGATTTTGGATATAGGCCCAGTGTACTCTTGCATTGGAGTCGGCTCATGGGTTGGAGAGACTCTTAAAGCCTGAGGCCTAGAGTGGAAAAGTCTCCTGCTTAGCTCTTGCTTGCTGAGAGGGAAGCAAACAGAGGCACCTGCAGATCAGGTAGGTCACTTAAGTTGTTATTTCTGTGCCCTTAATCACAGGTGCAGATTCAGAAGCTGGTTTGTAGCCCTTTGGCAGACTTGGCCAAAGAAGGGTAAACATCACCTGGTTCCTGCCACCTGCAGTGATGGTAGTGATGGAGCCCTTGGCAATCCCTAAAGTACTCCCAACCCGCTTGCTCCTTTGGGTGAGACAGAGCTGGCATTTGGTGCCACTTCCTCCATGAATCTCCCCAACTGAAAGTGATTTTCTTCTCTGGTTTTCCTGGGATATTTTATATGAACCTATCCCTTTGTCCCATGATAATATGATATCTCAAATTTCTATAGCACTTTATTTACAAGATACTTTCCTTAAAACAGCCTGTAAGGTAGGTAGTGCTAGAATCATTACCTCTATTTTATTGATGAGGAAACTTAATGACAGAAATTGTCACAGATGTAACATAGGTGTTGTTTGAACAAGGCTTTCAACCCAGGTCCTCTTATTCTAAACATAGCATTCTTTCTACTATACCACATTGCCATTTTTCATATTTCTGCTTTTATCATACTTGTGTGTATGCATGTTATATCCCACCTCATTAGATTGTAAACTCCCTGAGGGCAGGTACTATGGTTTGTATTTTCACTTCCTTAACCTTGAGTATACCTGTCCCATAGGAGGTACATATGTTGAATTGAACCCTACATTCTAAAGAGGAAATCCTAAAGTCTTTGTCTATCACCTTATCTCTTTGGCTAGCCCAGACTTTTAGGGGTTAAATAACCACAAGCAGCTTAGACTTTGAAGGGCTCACATAAAGATAACTGTAATTTGCCATACAAGCAAAAACAGTTCCAGCCCATTGATGGTGAGGCAAGCCCATGGGGTGGGGAGAGGAGGGTGGCAGCCGTTGACAGCTGAGGGTGTTGAGGAACAGGTGTAGGTTTCAAGAGGGGCAGGGCCTGAAGGGAAGCAGAGAACCCTGGCGGGGGAGGGCCCTCAAAATTCTCCCCTTCCCAGCTGACTTCTCCGGCAGTCAACTGACCTAGTTACTGTGCTTAGAAACTGTCAGCTTGGTTTGTTCATTTTAGTCTATATGCATCTTTCCTTTTCTGTGTCTTGAAGTTCGAAAAAGGGCCTTGGGGTCCTAAGCAGTCATAGTCACTGGAGGGTTGGCCGGCTTTCAGAGCACAGAACAGGGTCTAACAGGAGTGGACTACCTGTAGGTAGTTTGTGTGATCTGATCCACTCTTTTCCTTCCTCTTATCCCTGGCCTCCCCTGGAGAAAATACAGACACAGCCCTCCCTCCCAGCACAGTTGGTCCCCTCCAGTTCTCTCTAAGGAGAAGCCAACACAGCTGACAAATCTTACCCCTTGAGATTTTAACAGGACTCCTACTACTTTGAGGATAGCAGCCTTTGCCTTGACTTCAACAAACTGTCAGTGACACAGTGATGAGGGCACTAGATTTGGAGTCAGGAACACCTGGGTTCTAATCCCTGGGAAAGTTACTTAACTTCTCTGGGCCTCAATTTCCCTATCTGTAAAAAGAGGAAGTTGGATTTGATGGCCTCTAAGGCCCATTCCAGCTCCATATTATGATCCCATGAATGATCATTTTCTAGTGCAATGGGGGCCTCTACCTCATGGGCTACTGTTGGTCCCTCTGTCCCAGTTGCCTATCTCCAGCACTCTGTAGAGAAAAAATCCACTGTTGTTCAAGGCCCTAAATAGTTCATAGTAGATGGTATTTGCTAATCCCTCTCAGTCAACAAATGTTTACTAAATACCTATTATGTGCAGGACACTGTATAGGCTCTGGGTGAAATAAAAGTTTAGAAAGGGCCTAGTCTCTTCCTTAGTTCTCATGCTTGTCTGTTTTCTTCCATCCATCCTTCCCCTTGAGCAGGATGTATAGAAGGATATTATTGGATTTGAAGAGTTTAGTTTATTAGCAAGTCGCTTCTTGAGTACATTTCCTCATCTGTAAAATGATGAGAATATTTTTAATTTTTGAGAATCAAATGGAGGGTTGGCCATCTTTCAGAGCACAGAACAGGAGTGGACTACCTGTAGGTAGTTTGTGTGATCTGATCCACTCTTTTCCTTCCTCTTATCCCTGGCCTCCCCTGGAGAAAATACAGACACAGCCCTCCCTCCCAGCACAGTTGGTCCCCTCCAGTTCTCTCTAAGGAGAAGCCAACACAGAATTTTACAATTTGAAGGGACCTCAGTGGCTATCAGTTCCAACCTACACATAGCCAAAAGGAGTTCCTGTTATCATTTGACCTGGTGATCATCTCTGAGAGGTGAAGACTCCCAAGAAAAGGAAACTTACTATCTCCCATGCCAGCCTTTTCCACTTTGGGATAGCTCTAATTGGAATTTCTTTTCCTGATACTGAGACTGAGTTTGCCCCTCTGCAACTTTAACTCAGTCATTCTGGTTCTTTCATCTTTGGCCAAACAGGAGTCCAGTCCCTCTGCATGATAGCTCATCACATTCTTGGACCATAGCCATCTTATCCCCATTAAGTCTTCTCTTTTCTGGGCTAAACACCCCCGCAGTTTCTCCAACTAATAATATATTTGAGGTATTTTTTAAAATTGTAAAGCAGTATAGAAATGTAAGATGGTAGGTGAAATACACTGAGCTAGGCACTGAGATCCAAGAAGGAACAGGTCTGTCTTCAAGGAACCTAGAGTTCAACTGGGAAATAAGATACTTTAAATATAATACAAATATAAGTATAGAAGAGAAATACAGAGTAATTTAGATAAGAAAAAAGTGCTTATGAACTTTGGGAATTGGGGAAAGCTTTGTTTGAGCTAGGCTTTGAAGGAGGAGGATGATATTCTAGATACAGACAAGCATGAGCAAAGGCACTGTGGTTAAAAGGCCTTGATGTGTCCAAGCGATGATACCGAGCCTAGTTTGGTTGGAATACAGCCTCTGTGAAGGGCACATAGTGTGAGTTAAGGCTGGCAGGTGGATGTTCTCAATTGAACCTACTTTCTTCAAGCCACTGTGGTGTGACTTTTGCCTCCAACACCCAAATGAAACTGCTCTCTCCAAGATTCTTGAATCCCCAAATTCCATATAATGACCTTTTTTAGAATCTTCATTCCCCTTCACCCTGCAGTATTTGATATTGTTGGTTTTCTCTCCTCCTAGCTTCCCATTAGCACAGTACTCTACATACAGTAGATGTTTAATCCAGGTTTGATGAATGAAGTAACTAGTTTTAAATTCCTGTTATTTGTGGGGCACTGAGTTAGGTATTAGAGATATAAAAGTGAAAAGCATCGTGATCCCTGCCCTCAAGAAGGTTTTTTGTTTGTTTGGTCTGTTTGTCTCTCTCTTCCCATAGCAGATTTCTAGTTCAAGGAATAAAGACCAGCCTTGAGCGACTGATATTTGGTGATAGGAAAAGTAGTTTCCCAGTTGATTGCACTGGACTGAGTTGTGAGACCAGTATTTTTGCCCATTATAGGGATCTGAGCCAAGTCATGTAATATCTTTGCATCTGTTTTCCTATTTGTTAATTTCCTGCTGTACTTTCCTCACAGGACTGTTGGGAAGATGAAATGAGAGCAGATATGAAAGCATATTGAAAGTCTGAAGCAGTATACAAATGTGTAGTACTGTTGTTACTGTATTTCAGCTATGGGCACTCTGAGATGCAAGGTTTCTCTGGATGCTGCACGTTGGAGTTTAGATTTTCCCACCCAGGCCAGCCTGAAGAGTGGGAGTCTTGACTGTATCATTGCTTCCTCCAGACTACATCTGCTAGGGTTGCTTGGCCTTAACTCTGAATTGAAAGCACCACTTGATTCACCCTAAAAAAAAATTTTACTTTACCCACATTTCCCAGAGGCAGATAGAATGTCATGTATCTCCACATCAGCCAAAAATCCCAGTGAGTGGTCCAAAAGTAGAACTTTTGGTCTTTGTCAGGGGAGTCCAGGTCAAATGTTGGGAGCAATTAGGGGAATCTTCAAATAGTGGCAAGCAGCAGGTGCAGGCAGGAGTGGGGTTGGCAGCTACTCAGTGAAACTGAGAGAGATGGACAGGAACAGGCAAGAAGCCAGACCAGAGGAAGCTGGTGGAGCACCTGGAGGGGATGGCTCAGACACATGTGGGGGTGGGGGTGGGATTCCAAATTAGTATCCCAAGCTATGGGGAAGGAAACCTGGGGAATTCTGGGGCCCAGCACCAGAGGACAGAATTTCCTACAGGTTCCTCTTCTGGGAAAGACCCTCCTCTCCCTTCATCAGCCAGTCAGTCAGCCAATATTTATTGAACTCTCTAAACATTTGTTAAATGCATATAAAGGTACCCTGTGCAAGACATTGTCCTGGACATTGCGGATAATATAAAGAAATACAGTAATCCCTCCACTGATAAATAAGACTTTTATGTTCATAGAGAGACTTCATTATGAGAAAGACAACTTCCATTTAACCAGTGTGGTGTAGCTGAAAAAGCTTTGGAAGTAGAATCAGGAGACCTGGATTCAAATCTTAGTCCAGAGACTAGCTTTGGAAGCCTGTACAGATTACTCTTTATCTCTCTAAGGGCCTCAGATTCCTCATCTCTATAGTGGGAGCAGAATTACTTTCCAGGGTAGTTCTTAAGGTACGAGAGTAATAATTACTGCTTTTTAAAAAATTACTTTTTCATTGTCAGAAACTTGATTGCTAGAGATAGAAGTAGTAAAGATAGTACAAGAATGTATTCTAGGATATAAATCATAGATCTTTTAGAGTTGAACCAGAACATACTAGCCATCTAATCCACTCCCCATATGTGACAGACAGGAAACTAAAGCCTAGAAAGGTTAAATGACTTAGCCATGGCCACCTGGAAGTTAGTGATGAGGCTGGAACTCAAATACAGGTATTGTTCAGTGTTTTTTTTCACTTATACCATTGTTGTTAAATGGAAATAGCCCTTCATTATGCCCCTGAGATCCAGAGAGATATTACCAGTTACATGCTTTAAAATCCTTTAAAGAAAGAAACTGGGGGAAGGGGGATGGGTTAGGGGAACACCTTGGAGTATCATTGACTATAATCATTTCTGAAAGTCTATGTCACTGCTCATTTTTATAGCGTCTAACTTAGGCTGAGATCTAAGAGCCTGCCACTTTCTTCCCATTCCCCAGCTCTTAAGACTCCATGGCATAAAGTAGGCTTCGTGTAGGAGTATGACCCTTGATTCCAGGGAGGGTTACCCAGATGACCCAGACATTACTCAGTTACCCTAGTATCTTTCCACAGGCATGTCCAGGCTTAACTGTTAGAGCACAGCTTCCTTTTCTCCTCCCCCCCCCACCCACCCCAGCTGCTAGTCATGATTTTGTGGAAAGTGACATCATGGGGCTGAATTAACATCATTGTACTGCCGAGTAACAGTAATGGAGAGCAGTTTCTCTCACCCTCTCTCTCCTTAGAAGCTGGAAAAAAGGAAGCCTGCCTAGCTAAGGGTTGCATTTGTTGAACACAGCTCCCCAACCCTAGCAACTTTTCTTTTTTGTAGTGCTTTACAATTTATGGACCAATTTACTCTCTGAAGTAGGGAGTACAGATATTTTTATCTCCATCCCCTTTTATTGATCAGAAAACAAAGGCTTAGTGACTTAGGTAAGTGACTTGCCATTGCCTGGAACAGGCATTTGAACCCAAGTCTGATTCCAGGCTTGTGTTCTTTGCATTATACAATTATATTAATTGTTAAATTTGGAGACAGCTTAGTCTGGGAAGGGAAGCTCTAGGTTTGAAGGGTTCTGTAGGAGAAATAGAACAGTATAATAGAGGAGTACTACACCAGAAGAAAGACTGTGTTACTGTAAGATATTTTGTAGACAATGTCAGACAACTGTGAGACAATTCTGCATTTGCCTCTCTGGTCTTCAATGCCTCGTTGTAAAATGGGATTACAATATTTTGCCTATTTGAAGCAGGGGATTGGACTAGATTGCCTCTTGAACTCCCTTCTAATTCCAAGAACTATGAAGCTTTTATTTTCTTTGGGGCCTGCATGGTGAGATCAATTAATAAATACCTGTTGTGTATCAAACACTGTGAAATAGCAAGAAGTATAATGTGTAGTTGGTGTCCTCAAGGTTCTTACAGTCTAGTTCAGGGAAATGGGTGGTGGGGAAGGGTCAGGCAAAGCTTCCTATAGGAGATAGGGCTTAAAATAGACTTTCAAGAATATAAAAGGTGGTAGAGAAGGTGGGGGTTCAGGATAAACTTGGAGGAGCAAAGATTCAGGGGAAATTCCTTATAGGATCAAGCAAACATGAGGTACTGAACATTAGTATCCTTCCCTAACTCGATGTCATGAAGTATTAGAGTCCTAGAATTTCAGAACTGGATCTTAGAACATAGAATAAAGAATGTTAGGGCTAGAAGAGACCTTAGACTATTCATTGAAGGTCAGAGGTGACAGGGTCTTCACAACATAGAACATAAGCTAGAAGAGACCTTAGAAATCATCTGTCTCAAACTCATTTTACAGATGAGGAAACTGAGGCCCAGAGCAGGGAAGTAACTTGCCAAAGGTCACAACTTGTTTTTGGCAGAGTTGGAATCAGTGCCAGTATTTTTACCCCTATGCCATATTTTTTCCATTATATGAGGAGATGGTCTATGCCTTCTAATAGGACTCCATCCTCTTCTCTTTAGCTTACTGTTCTAATTTCTGTGACATTGCATGTGATATCTAGGACATTTTGTTATAAGAAAGGGACATTGGACCCCAGCCTCACTGAATGAGAGACATAGAAGGATCCAGGCAAGATTTCTGGTTCCTTCAGTCTGGTTCTTTCCTATCTGCCAATTCTACATAAGTTTCCAGACTACCAGAGCCCCCATCCCCCAAGCAAACCTACTCTTCTCTTCCCTGCAGCTCAGACACCATCTGTCGGGCAGAGAAAAGCTGTAGCAAGACAGCATTTGGGGAGCATTAAAAGGTCTCGTCCCAGGAATCCTAATCCTATTCCCAGCAGGTGCTAATCCTACTGTTCCTGCTTTATGCCAGAGCTATAGTCTGCTCCCCATTTCTGTTATGAAGGACTAGGCAAGACCTATTGGGGGACCCATTTCTTAAACCTTGGACAAAACCTTCCCATGTCTAGGAGCCAGCTATGGTTCACCAAAGGTTAATTGGTCTGTAGGTTCCACCTGTCCAGAGGCTCTTCAGGGGGGATACTGCCTAGATTTTGAGCTTGATCCAGATCAGATCTAGCAAAAGCCAAGGGTTCCCCCTGTGCTCCAGCTGCTGGGTTTTGTTTTGTTTAAAGAAAGAGGTAGATTTTAACCCTTTGGAGCTCAGCAGCAATAACAGTCCATATCCCCAAGGAGATAATTCAGTAAATATTCATTGAGATGCTTAGGGCCACATTTTTGTAGTGAAGCAAATACAAAGATGAATTAAACATAGATCCTTTTCTTGAGCAGTGCATGAGTTAGTAAGAAAATATAACATGGATACAAATGGTGCAAGTCAAGTCTAAACAGAGTATTAGAGGAGTTGGAAAATAAATAGATACTTCCAGTTAGGGCGAACAGGGAAGGCTTTATGGAGAAGGCAGCATTTGATCTGAACCTTCACAGATTGCTAGCTGGGTGACTTCAGGCATTGCACTTCATTTCTTGGACCTTTGGTTTCTTCATCTCAGGAAGGGTCTGGACTAGATGATCTCTAAGGTCCCCTCTAGCTGTAAAATCCAGTGTTCATCCTAGGATGAACGGAAAAGGCATTATGGGTGGAAAAGATAGCAGGAGCAAAGACAAAGAGGGAGGAAAATTCATGCTTCTTGGAAGACACTGAGTCATTCATTTGACCAAAATATAGAGGATGTTCAGGGAAGAGGTGAGAGATAAGTCCACAAGTGTTTATAAGATCTTGGAGCACTGGCCAAGGAGTTTAGACTTAATTTCTTGGGTAATCGGTAACAATTCCAACAATAAAGTTACCATGGCAACTCAACTGAAGCATTTATTAAGCACTTACAGTATGCCAGGCACTGTGCTAGGCGCTGAGGATACAAAGAAAGATTTTTTAAAAATACCCTTTTCAAGGAGTCTGATGGGAGAGACAACATGCAAATGACTATACAAATAAGATATATACCAGACAAATAGCTAATCACAGAGAGAGGGCACTAGAATTAAGGGAGATCAGAGAGCCTTCCCATATAAAATGGAGTTTTATCTGGGACTTGAAGGAAGCCAGGAGACAGAACTGAAGAATCAGGTTCCTGGAGATGGTATGTTATGTGTGAGGAAAAGCAAGGAGGCCAGTTATACCATATAGAAGAATACGTGGAAGTAAGTACAATGTAAAAAGACTAGAAAAATATGAAGGACTTTAAAATCCAACAGAGTTTTATATTTGATCCTAGAGGTAATAGGGAGCCACTTGAGTTTATTCAGTAAAGGGTGATGTGATCAGATCCATGCTCTAGGAAAATCAACTTGCCAGATGAATGGAAGATGGATTGGAATGGGGAGAGACTTAAAGAAGAGAGACCAAGCAGCAGGCTATTGCAGTAATCCATGTATGGGTTGATGATGATAGCCTGAACTAGAGTGGTGGTAGTGTTGGAGAAGAGAAGGGAGAGTATGTGAGAGCAGTTTTGAAGGTAGACACAACAGATCTTGGCAACAGATTGGATGTGGAAGGTGAGAGTGAGGATAATACCTAGGTAGGGATCTTGGATGACAAAGAAAATTGGGTTGCCCTCTACAGTAATAGGAAAGTTTGGGAGAGGAGGGGACTTGGGGAAGCAAGAAGGAGTTTAGTTTTGGATGGTTTGTGGGAAATCCAGTTCAAGATACCAGAGATCTAGAGAGAAGTTAGAGCTAGATGAGTAGATCTGAAAGTCATCTACATAAAGATGATTATTGAATCCCTGGGAACTGATGAGATCACCAAGCAAAAGAGTGTAAAGAAGGGAAGATGCTCAGGACAGAGCCTCAGGGGAGACGTGCATGGTTATCTGGTGTGAGCAGAGTGAAGATCCAGCAGAGAAAGGGAGGAGAATCTGGACAGGGCAGCGTGGCAGAAACCTGGAGAGGAGGCCAAGAAGAATGAGGGTGAGAGGAAAGGAACTGAAGGCACCAGATGTGGGGCAGTAATTAGTGGGATGGCTGGAATCAGGTGAGGGAATGGGGAAGGATAGGGCAGTCTTCTAGAGAAGACAGGGCAAGGGCCACTTCTTCATGTGAGATGGGGTAAAGGAGGAGATAGTGGCAGAGGCATCCGAGTGATATGAGTTGAGGAGAGAAGAGGGAACTTTCTGCAAATAGCTTCATTTTTTTTCCCAGGTAAATATGAGGCAAGGTGTTCTGAGTTGAATGAGAGGAGGGGAGCCATAGGCAATTTGGGGAGGGATGGAAAGGTTTGGAAACCTATGGTGAGTGGGATAATGTGAGTCATTCAGAAAAATGTAAAAGGTTTGCCTTGCCATGGTGAGGATCCAAGGTGAGATTATGTAATGTGTGGTGGACCCAGCGATTTTCATGATTTTCTCTAGCTCCATTCAGCAGCATGTTGTTAAGGAGTGAAGGCAGCAGATGGTGGGAGTAATCCAAAGCTGAGGCTTGGAAGGGCAAGACTGGCAGTAGGATAAGGGGCAAGGGACTGGAGAAGAGAACATTCTGGAGTTGAACTGGTTCACCAAGGGGTCAAAATGAAGAAAGGAGGAGAGTATAGCTTGTGCAGGGAAGGAACTTAGTGATGAAAAGATTGGAAGGCCTGGTAAGGACTGATAACAGGGTTAAGGATTGCTTGTAAGGCAAAGGGAAAAGTAGAATGACAACAGTTTGTGATCAGAAAGAAATATTCAGAGTTCATCAACTTGGAAGGGGGAATACTTGTGGGTGATGGCAACAACAAGGGTATGATCTTCTCTCATGTGTAGCTGAGCTGGTGTGGAGGAGTTGTTGTTCAGTCATTTTTAGTCATGTCCTACTCTTCTGTGACCCCATTTGAGCTTTTCTTTTGGCAGAGATACTGGAATGGATTGTCATTTCCTTTTCCAACTCATTTTACAGATGAAGAAACTGAGGCAAACAGGGTAAGTGACTTGCCCAGGGTCGCACAGCTAATAAGTGTTTGAGACCAGATTTGAACTTATGAAGAGGAGTCTTCCTAACTCCAGGTCTGGCACTATATCCACCGTGCCACCTAGCTGCCCTGTTATGGGAGGAGGAATTGTTTATCCTTCCTTCTCAGAGAGGACCATACCATGCAAATGAGTTGGACATGAGGGAGGACTGTGCAAAGTCACCAGCCTCACTTTCTCTTGCAGAGCCATCTGGGTCCAGTGGCAGGACATAATCAGGATAACTGGAGATGTCTCTGGAGGCAGTGGGAGACCTTGGCCTTTTAAAGCTAAGATCTTTCCCAGTCTCAATTTGACTGAGGCAGTGCCCAATCCTTGATTTAGATTAGATAATAAATGAGACAGAGAAATGCCTCTTTAACCTAGTCAAAAAAAAAATCAGTCTGGGAGGGGAAGACCCTCCTGGGTTTCTGGCCAAAACAGAAACAATTGCTATTTGCATTTACTCTGAGCTAGTCAGGTGCAGCAGTGACCAAGTGGGGCTTGACCTGGGACCTATTGTTGGCCAGTTAATGAAGGCCTGAGTGATTTGGGTTTAAGGCATAGTCCTTAAGAAAGAAATCTAGCCTGTAAACTCTAAGAGATTGAGGATTCTGGGATCAAAAGAGAGACAGACAGACAGGTAGGTGTATTGCCCAGCTGTTCAGTTGCAGCTGTGTCCCCAGTGGGGTAGCTCCTACTACTCCTCACAGAGCTTGTTGGTAAATCAACAAGTTGAGGAATTAGGAGGTGAAGAGGTTTGAAGGAGTACCATTAAAGACCTTTAGTATGAGGGCAGGAGTTGGAAAGGAGGGAAAGCTATGAGCCACATAGTGAACTCATTGAGGAAGGAAAGGGAGTGACCCAAAGGTCCATCTTGATTGTGTAATAAATATGGATTGAATGAATCTCAGAGGAGGAGTGGTTACTGAATGATGGGAAGAGAGGGAGAGCCTGGAAGTGGCAGTGGAAAACAAGGAGAATTTTAATTTCTCCTCCAGGATTAACATGGGGAAGATTGGGTATAAAAGCAACCAGTTCCAGAACTGTTACCAGGAAAGCTATGTCATCAGGAGGGAGCTGGGTCTCAGTGAATGGAAGATGAAATAGTGAGAGAGGGTGAAGTTCAAGCAAGTTCCTTTCGGGGCGGTTAGGTGGTGCAGTGAATAGAGCACCGGCCCTGGAGTCAGGAGGACCTGAGTTCAAATCTGGCCTCAGACACTTGACATACTTGCTAGCTGTGTGACTTTGGGCAAGTCACTTAACCCCAACTGCCCTCCAAAAAAAAAAAAAGTTCCTTTACCTGTGGAGCAGGCATACGTAAAGCATAGCTGAATGCAGAGGGGAAGGAGTGAGCAGCTTTAGAGTGAGAGTGTGGGGGGAAGTTGAAATTTAAGAAGATGGGAATAAGAGATTGGACAGTAGGGGACAGAATTGGTTTTGGACAGTGATAGCTTGGGGTTTGGAGTCATGGAATGCGGGACATGATGGGGTGGTTATTTCTAAATTATTGAGAAATGAGGTGACTTTCTGGGGGTTGACCTTGAGCTGGAAAGGGGGTGGGGAGTATCCATTCAGGGACAAGTGCAAGCAAGGCACCTGGTATAGGTAGAACTGTAGGAAGCCAGGGAGAATGCTAGGAGGGAACTCCATGGAATGAGTAGCCCAGAGAGGCTAGGAAACTTCCTTCTTTACCTGGCAGGTGACCCTACTGGTGGAGGTGTAATTGTAGAAGTACTCAGAGCACTTCTTATATGTACCTACTATAGATAGAATCTAAAGGTTTGCTCTCTGGAGCACCTGTCATGCGGAGCTGAGAACCTTGAGTTGAATGGGATCACAGGCAACTGTGCCTGCCCAAGAATCATCTCTATTGCATTCCTGACAGGTTTAGCTTTCGCTTGAAGATGTCTAGTTAATAGGAAACCACTTCCTTCTAAGGCAGCCCATTCTGCTTTGGGATAGCTCTAATCATTAGGAAGTTTTTCCTCACAGAAAACTTTTCTGCATCTTTTACCCATTGTTTCTAGTTCTGTACTCCAGGGCCTAACCAAACAAGCCAAATATCTTTTATATAATAGCCTTTCAGGTACTTGAAGACTCTAATCACCCCCTAAATACCCTCAAGTTCTTTGACCGTCCTCTTAAGGCAGAATTTCAAGGTTCTTTACCATCCCATTGCTCTCTTTTTAATACTTCTGAACTTAAAGGTCTTTCCCAAAATGCAGTGCCCTACACTGAATACAGTATTCTAGATGAGGATTGTCCCATGCTGGGTGTGAATATCATCCCTCTCAGTGTACTGTTGACTCACACTGAACTAAATTACTACCCCTCATCTTTTTAAGATGAAATGCTGTCTTGCCACAACTCCACTATTTTGTTCTTGTAAAGTTGACTTTTTGGATCCAAATGCAAGACCTTGCATTTATCTACATTAAATTTCATCTCATTAAATTTGGCCCAATTCTAGCTTGGCAAGATAATTTTTGGACAGAGCCAGAACAGTGTAACCAGGATTTTGTCCCACATGGTGACATCTGTTGAATGTACTTCCTCCCTCCACACTATTCCGTCCCACAGCACAGTCCTGCTTCCTCACCTGGCCTCCAGGCTACCATCCCCCAGGATTGCCCCTGACATGCCACCTGGTCTGAATGAGGGATGCCAGGGATTATCAGAAAAGGCAATGAACACCAGCTGCTGCTGCACAACCTCTTCCCTTACAATGCACTGGTAAATATGTATAAAGTAAATTGAGCTTTAATCCATTCTGTTCTCCCTTTCCACTGTACCCTTTGGAAACCTCTATTATCATTGGATACTAGATCACTTCCTCTCATATTCCCTACATCTTTTGGTGCTCACTGAAACCCAGCTTCTGAAGATACCACATTTCTTGGCACCATTTCCAAAGTTGACTTCTTCTCTCTTACCCCCTGAAGCCCAAGGCCAGGAGGAGAAGTTGGCATACTCCCTGTTTCCCACTGCTACTTTAATACCCTCTCTGTGCCACTGTCATTCAGTAACCACCTCTTTTAAAGTGTACTCTATCCTATTCATATCCTTATTGCTTTCATCTGTGGACTTGTGGTTACTCTCCTCCCTTCATAATAAATTTAGCACCTGGTTCTCAGTTGTCTTCTCTACCCCAGTCCCTTCTTTTGAATAGCTTGGCCTACCATTTCCTTGATCTCCTCTTCACTCTGCTTAACAGAAATTTTAAGTTGCTAAAATTCCTAGTTGTAGCCATTTTTGCAAAACTATGAGGTGACTTATTTACAGTTTTGAGTCATTTGCAAATTTGATAGACATGTAATCATTGATTACATGCAGGTCATTGATAAAAATGCCCAACTGAGTTCAGCCCAGGCTGCCCTGGAGCCTTCCACTCAATTGCTCCCTCCCAAGATAACATTTATGACTGGGGTAATGACTCTTCCCCCCCCACCCCTCTCCCCCCCCCCCCCAATTCAAACAGTTCTGAATCTGCTTTACTATTTTCTAGTTCCTATTTCTGTCTTTTCTCCAGTGATATTTTGTGATTTTTTTTAAATGCTCTGCTAAAATTTAAGTAAAGATTTCTATATTATTCCTCTGATTTATTAGTCTAATAATCTGGTCAAAAAGGAAATGAGGCTAGTCTGGTCTAACTTGTTTTTGAAGCTTTTTCTTACTTTCTGTGATCATTTCCTTTTCTCTAAATATGCCAACCACATCTTTAATAATATGCTTTATAATTTTACCCAGAAGCAAAGTCCAACTCATCAATCTATAGTTTTGTAGATTCCATTCTTTTCCCATTTTTGAAAATTGGAACAGTATTTGTTCTTCCAACTTATTTTGGTTTTCAACACTGTTAGCCATTTTTGTTTTACCTTTCTCTAATTCAGTGATTATTCTTAGTAAGGGAAATAAGAAGCAAAATGAGTTGAGTGATTATACCTTCTCTCCATTATCTGCTATTTTCATTCCATTCTCCCCCTCCCCCAAGGTGTTGTCCTATCTCTCTCTCTCTCTCTCTCTCTCTCTCTCTCTCTCTCTCTCACACACACACACACACACACACACACACATGCATGCACGCACGCGAGCGTGCGCACACACCCCCTCTCTTTTCCCAAACCCTTTGGCTTTCTTTACCTTCCTTGCTCAGCTCATTGTCACCAGTACTAAATCTGACACCGTTCTTACAAGACTGCCCATTTTTGTATTCATCCTGTTACCTTCTCTTCTTGTCTTCTGTATATGTTCTATAGGCATTTAATTAAACACGTAGTTCTCATAGTGTCATCTATAGGCCATAAGAGGCCCTGCCTCGCTACCCCCCTACCCCCCCCAAGCAATTTATAAAAGTCTGACCTTATTTGCCATGTTACCCATAGTTCCTCACCTCTGAAAAGAGGGGTCTTCTCATATCTCTTCTTTGGAGACAAATTTGATTATGATAGTTTCACAGTACTCATTTTTAACATTTTTGTTGTTCTTTCCATTTATATGTAAATTGTTTTTCTGGTTCTGCTTACTTCACTTTGCATCAGTTCATATCAGATTTCCCCTTCTGTATTCATCACATTCACTGTTTCTTATAGTAATATTCCTTTACATTCCTTTACTTTGAGGTAGCTGATGGTGCAGCAGATAGAGCTCTGGGCCTGAAGTCAGGAAGACCTGCATTCAAAACAGGCCTAGGACTAGATCTGTGACCCTGGGCAAGTCACTTAACCTCTGTTTGCCTCAGCTTCCTCAACTGTAAAAAGAGGATAATAACAGCACCTGCCTCCTAGGGTGGTTGTGATGTCAAATAAGATAATATTTATTAAGCAATTTGCAGAGTTCCTGGCAACTAGTAGGTGCTGTATAAATGTCTTTTCCCTTCCACCTTGTACTATAACCTGTTTAGCCATTCCCCAATCAGTGGACCTCTTTAATGAGGAGGTCCTTTAATTTAGGAGTCCCTAAAGCAAGGAAAAAATAGAAAATTGCTAGAGTTGGTCCAGGTTGATCATTCAGTTACCTGCTCTACCCCTTCTTGCAGGTGGGAGCCTAGCTCAGTGTCTTTCCTACTACATTTGTTCTAGGACTGTCAGATACCCCAACCCTCCCTGGAGGCTGAGGTACTGAGGAAAAGGAAACTGAAATCCCTGATATTTACCTTTGTAGGCAGTCAGCCATGGGGTTTGAAGTCATCCATTGTGGGCATGACAGTTATAACTACTCCAACTTAATAATCCTCCACACCTGCAGCAACATGGGCTAAAACCCATGGGAGATACTGTCTTTGTACTAAGCAACCAAAGAAAGGGTCAAGCAGGCAGATCACATCAGGAATAGGCAAGAATCTTATATCTCTGCCATGGGGCAGAGATGTACAAGAAACCTTCTAGAATGTTTGGACTGTTGTTGAAGGTGATATTTTTAGGCTCCTTTGCTTCCACTTGGTAACTTGCACCAATATACCTATAGCTGCAAAGGTAATCTTGCCTCTCAGCTGTAGTCAGAGCCATCTGAGTGAACTGGGAGAAACCAGAAGGTTCCTAGACACTGCCTCGATCAGTGGCAGATAGATAGGAAATCTGTATGTACAGCTGACCCTTCTTCCTGGGGACTTCCTCCATTCCTCCTTACTTCTTCTGGGCCAAACCTAACCCTCCCACCCCCATCCCCCTACAACTGTCTGGTGTTTATGGGATGGAAGATGGTTTCCTTTGGGACCAACCCTGTTTTCATTTCTGCTCTCAGCTATCTGGCCTCCCAGGACTTCACCTGCAGGTTTGTGCATGCCCGTCCCCCACAACAGGAGCCCCGTAGGACTCGGCAGTCCTGGTGTACTAATTCAGCAGGCTTTTGTTCTTGCTGGTGATGCCCCTGGCTCCTTGCCTAGCTTGGAGGAGGGCATTTTCAGTCCCCTAGGCTCCTTGCCACCTAGCCCAGATATCCCCACCAGAAAAGTTCTGTTCTTTTGTTTCTCACGAATCAGGTTAAAGGAGAAGATGTGTATGTATAAAGAGTCCAAAGAGTTATTATTAGGTTATTTATAAAGATTTTCCAGCCTTTAAATTTTGCTATCAGGGTAAGCCCATGTAGGAGTTTGTGAGCCCTGTGGTGGAGAACCATCAAAGGGGTCAGCCATGTGTTAGATGAATGTTTGCTCTC
This sequence comes from Petaurus breviceps papuanus, assembly GCF_028583685.1. Classification (NCBI taxonomy): domain Eukaryota; kingdom Metazoa; phylum Chordata; class Mammalia; order Diprotodontia; family Petauridae; genus Petaurus; species Petaurus breviceps. The sequence continues at coordinate 13,805,563 of NW_027187368.1, read as the reverse complement.
CCCTTGCCTGCTAGTTCCTTTCTTTTCTTATTGGTGACTTTGAAGCATAGCTGTTAAGTTGTTTTTTTGCCATGATGAAGCTAACAGGAATTGTGCTGTTGTACAGTCCATAGTTTGCTGGGGCTGTGAGGAAATATCTGAAAACCAAGCAGTGCAGCTTGCATAATCCTTCCTGTGACTCCATAGACAGACTCAGCTAAGGGCTAATTCCTATCCCTGAAAGGATAGCTAATAGCCTTACCCTCTATTGTTTGCTTTCTGAGAAAGACAATTAATCAGTGACTTACCTTAGAGTTGATCTGAACACCTTGGTTAAGGCAGGGAGAGTGAGGAAACTGAGTGAAAATACATGCTAAAAGTCACCACCTCCATATGCACTGGGGTTACCTGCATTTGTCACCTATTGTGTTAACTGTACCCTCAGCTCCATAGAATGTTGGACCTGGTAGAGCGTCAGAGCCAGAAGACACTTTAGAATGGAGAATATTAAAACATCTGCACAATTCATCCAACTAGTATTTGTTAATTTAACACTGGCAAAGAGAAAAAATAATTTCTCTCAGGGAGTTTATATTCCATCAGGGGAGAAATCGTATGCACAAACAATTAAATATCGGATAATTTGTAGAGAGGAGGTGCTGTGATTGTCTACTGTAGGGGTTCAGGATAGTCTTTCTGTAGGAAGCAGCACCCAAGTAGATCCTTGAATGATGTGGGGATTCCATAATGTGCAGTGGAAGGGGAATATTGCTGTCCTTGGGCGTGGTATGTACAGGGAGTGTTGTGGTTGGATCTGTGCTTTAGGAATATCAGTTGGGCAGTTGTGAGGATGATGGATTGGGGAAGGAGAGACACTGGGTTCTGGGAGGTCAGTTAGTAAGCTATTACATTAGTCCACACAAGAGGCATGAAGGCCCCTGGTGAGTGAAGATATATTGTAAAACTGCTGCTGGGATAGCTGGCCAATTTCTTGAGTTTGGGAGCTCTGAGCAGCAATGGATTAAACTGATAGGTGTCTGTACTAAGTTCAGCATTAATGTGGTGAGCCCCTTGCATTAGCTTAAGGAGGGGCAAAACCAATCCAGTCGGAAATAGAGCAGGTCTGAGCTCCTTTGCCATCCCAGCAAAATTGGGCCTATGAGTAGCTCTGTATTTCTAGTCTAGCAAGACAGTAGAGGATCACTTGCTGCTGTGTTGCCTTCAACTTCTCACTTTCATAATCTGACCCAAATTTTACCGCCTTCTTGGACATATGGGAAGTCAATATTTTCTACGTACAGCTTAAAGAAGATTAAGTATCTGGGGCTTGTAGATTCCATATTTGACTGGAAATGAGAAATTTGGTTCCTTTCCACCATCCATCACTGTGATACAGTCATAGATTGTTAGGGGTAGAATATACTTTAGAGGGGTAGTTAGGTGGCTCAGTGAATAGAGTACCAGCCCTGGAGTTAGGAGGAGTTAAAATCCAGCCTCAGACACTTAACACAAAAAAACTAGCTGTGTGACCTTGGGTAAGTCATTTAACCCCAATTGCCCTACCTTCCCCCTCAAAAAAAAAAAGAGCAAAACAAAACCAAAAAAAAGGATATACTTTAGAGATGAGCTATTCTTAATCCCTTCCTTCTTTTTTCTTTTTTTTTTTGCCAAGGAGGAAATGTAGATGCAGAGAAATGACTTAATCGGGCTTACAAAGTTAACTAGTAGAGAGTCTAATAACAGAGCTGAGGCTAAAGACAGGTTTTCTTGGTTTCTAGTTTAAGTATTTTTTTCTACCTCACCATTATGATCCCCATCCTCAATTCAACAAGCATCTTTTTACATTTTTAATTAATTAATTAATTTTTAGTTTTCATCATTCGGTTCCACAAGCTTTTGAATTTTAAATTTTCTCCACCTTCTTCCCCTCCCCACGATGGCATGCAATATGATATAGGCTCTTCATATACATTCATAAATTTTCACATTAGTCATCTTGTAAAGAAGAATTAGAACCAAAGGGATAAACCACAAGAAAGAAGGAACAAAACAAAAAAAAAAAGGAAGGAGAGCAAATAGTATGCTTCAGTCTGCATTCAGACTCCGTAGTTCTTTCTCTGGATGTGGATAGCATTTTCTATCATGAGCCTTTCAGAGTTTTCTTAGAACTGTGCATTGCTGAGAAGAGCCAAGTCTATCAAATTGAGTCTTTGCACAATGTGGCAGTAACTGTGCACCATGTTTCCTTGGTTCTTCTCACCTCATTCAGCATCAGTTCACATAAGTCTTTCCAGGTTTTTCTGAAGTACTCTTGCTCCTCATTTCTTTTTTTTGTTTGTTTTTTAAAGCAATTGGGGTTAAGTAACTTGCTCAAGGTTACACGGCCAGGTGTTTTCTGGGTGGGTGCTAAGTGTCTGAGCCCTGGATTTGATCCCCAGGTCATCCCGACACTGGAGCCGGTGCTCTTACTCGCTGTGCTACCTGGACGCCCCATTGCTCCTCATTTCCTACAGCACAATAGTATTCCATTACATTCATATACCACAACTTGTTCAGCCATTCCCCAGTTGACGGGCATCCAATTTCCAATTCTTTGCCACCACAGGAGGAGGTGCTATAAATATTTTTGTATGTTTTAGTTCAACAAACATTTATTAAGTGAGCTCTTACTGTGTGCCAGGCAGTATCATGAGGTTGTAATGATAAAAAGGCAAAAAACCCCAAAAAAATCTTTCCTGAGAAAGCATTTTACATCTACTTTACTGATTTGAGTAATTTGGAGCTGGAATAGCTGAAATGACTTGTCCAAGGTCATTTAGTCAGTTCAGTCAGAGATGGAGATGAAAGTAGAATCTAGATCTTGTGACTTAATATTTTTCCACTAAGACTATTCTTCAAGACCTAATTCAAATATTCTCATTGTCAGGAAGCCTTCCTGGATTTCCCACAAATCCTGAACAGATTTGTGCCTCAACTTCCTCATCTTGTGAATCCAAATTGATCTCTCATTTTTGTAACAACCCACGGGGTACAATGGGAGTGTGACACCATGTATGACCAGGGAGCTTCTGAGATAACCTTGGAAAACCATCAAGTTGTTCTTTTGCTGATGATTTGTAAACAGTGAACCTCACTCTAGCTGGCTTCAGGGTACTGATTATACAAGCTCTTGATGGGCAGGGGATTTTCCTTTTTATCTTAGATATCTTGGTTTCTGCATCTTCAGGGGAGAGACCGACCATAGGGGAAGGATTCAGAAGGTTGGCAGACTGGAATGTAGGAAATGCAATACTTCGAGCCTCTCTAAAGGCCCCCCTAATTTTGAGGAGTTTTTTTTTGTTTGGCAAGAGAAATGCTGGGGGTTGGGAAGAAAGGGATACTACAGAGATTTGCTGGTTTCTGGGGGGTCTGGGGCTGTTGCCATCAGCTCAGGAATTCCAAACATTTCCTATCAGATAAAGGTTCCTGAAAATATCTGGACTTGCCTGGGCTAGTCTGAGCTAGTGCTGGGGTAGAAAGGTCTCAGTGACACAGGCCGGCCAGGCGGCTGTCCAGAGCACCCTGGGGAGCCTTATGGATAGCCTATGTAGAGAAGTGCAAATTCCCACGGCCGTTTCAGCCTCCAGAAAGTAGTGCTTATAGAGCCGGGAGTCCAGAGAGCTGCATTCTGAGCCCAGCTTTGCCACTTACCAGCAACTTCAACTCTGAGCCTTAAGTTCACTCATCTGTGAAGGGACATCAGACTAGACACTAGTGAATCTCAAAGAATACTCGGATGGAGTCAGAAGGAACTTTTAGAAGCCATCTGGCTCCAAACCAGCTTTTTATAAATGAGGAAATGACCCAGGGAGACTGTGATTTGTCCAAAGCAGCACGTCTTATAAGTATCTGAGCTAGGATTTTTAACTAAGACTTATGATCCTTCTGATCCTGGATTCAGTGCTCTTTCTACCAGACCACCTGGTTTCTCATTATTCTGTGCTATCTCTCTTAAGGTCCCTTGCAACTCTAATATTAAATGATTATAGTGAACCTTTGTGGTGTAGGGGGACGGTTTGCCAAGTATATGACATCATTCATTTGGCTTGGGGTTGGGGAGAAAGCAGAACAAAAAACCAGGAAAAATATATTTTCCCATACATTCCACTAATTTAGTGAATCTTCTTTTATTTTGGGATTACAAAGAGCCCTTGGGAAGGGTTAGGCCATTTATTAGTCATTCACACCTTAGTCTGAAACACTTTAAACAAAATTTTAGAATATTGGAGCTGAAAAATCATTTGATCTGCCCCCTTCATTTTGCAAAGAAGGAAACTGAGACCCAGAAAAGGGAGGCAACTTGCCCAAAGTTACACAGGGAGTTGGTGAATCATAAATCTGGAACTAGAATTTAAAACCAGAGATTATAGATTTTAGAACTGAAAGGGGGAGGTACATTGGAGATCTTTTGCTGCAATCCACTTATTTTAGGGATGAGGAAATTGAGGCCTAAAGAGGTCTGGTTCAAGGTCATACCAGCTCTGACTTGTCACCAAACTACCTCATCACAAACAGTGAAAATCAGCCATGATGAGAATGGGGGTAAGGAAAGGAAAGTTGGAGCAGGAATTGGGAAAAAGTTAAACCGGGGGAGGCAACAGCACAGAGTTTGCCCTGACCAACCAGAGAATTGCTTTGATTGCCCCTGGACCCCTGCGTAGACCAAGTTAGAAGACCCCAGGAGTGAGAGGTGCCTAGAAAGGGAGGTGAGAGAGTACCATTTTTTTCTTTCTTTTACTGCTGGATCTCTAGAAATCTTGCTTAGAGGATAGAACATGGGTTTACAGTGTCTCTGGGCTTCCTACCTTTCCCAAGTTGGCAAGGTAGTTTGGTGAAATATAGGACTGAGGAGGAGAGAAAGAATAGTTCTTTTTATTGTGGAAAATATGCTTAAGACCAAGTCCTCAAATTGGGGGAACAAGATACATGAGAAGCTAAAGTAGTGAATTGATAGGATCATAGGATTTGGAGCTAGAATGGATCTTAGATATAATCTCATTAAAATTCCTCATTTTATAGTTAGCCTCGAGAAGGAACAATTACTTGTCCAGTGTCAGACAAGCAATAAGTAGGGGAGCGAGGATTTGAACTCGAATCCTCTGCCTCTAGATCCAGTGCTCATCCTACGACATGTTGCCTGTTAAGTACTGATAAGAATGAGCCCTTGTCTACCCATAGAGCCAACCCAAGAAAGAAAAAGTAATTCTTACTTTAATGCAGATCACTTTGTTCTTAGAACCTAAAATGCTTCAGCTAGGAGTGGCCTGAGAGACTGTCTAATACCAGCTACCTCATTGTACAGATGGGGAAACAAGCCCAGAGAGGAAAGCTTTCTTATCATCCGTCCGGTCAGTCCCTCCTATCATGTCTTCATAACTTGCTTGACCTGTGTCTCCCCAGCCAGGGTGCCTTTTTTTAATTCCACTGAGTGGCAAGTGGCAAATGTGGGCCTGGAACGAGTAGGAGGCAGACCCTAAGATTGTCAAGCTAGCCTTCTTGAGGACCTATAGCAGATTTGGAAGACTGTAGTGTCTGATAGCTCTCTTCTCTTCCCTCTCCCCTCCCCCATTTCCTTTTCCAAGAAATGAGAATGCCAAGTGTGGGTGGCTTCTCAGAATTAATCGGGTTGAGGTAGGGAGAAGGGAGGGTAGCTGCTAACCTCAGAGCTGGGGAAAGATAGCCATGAAGGAGACCTGTCTCATTATTTTTTTTTTTTTTGTAGGGAGGAAGGTAGGGCAGTTGGTGTTAAGTGACTTGCCCAAGGTCACATGGCCAGATTTTGAGTCTATGTATTAAGTGTCTGAGGCCGAATTTGAACTCAGGTCCTCCTGACTCCAGGGCCGGCACTCTATTCACTGTGCCACCTAGCCGCCCCCTCATTACTTTCTAATACCAAGAAACCCACCTATGTGTGTTCCCCAGGCACGGTTTGCCCCAGTTTCCATAGTAACTTCTGTTAAGCCTTTCCCCAAAGTCTCATTTTTTTATCCTCAAGTCCATAACAGTTCTTTGGAGAAAAGCCTCTCCTTCTCTTTAACCCCTCTCCTCTCCACCTCCAAAAACCCCCCAAACTTCTAGTCATGCTGGGATATGGAACTTGGTGTATTCACTTGAAGAAAGAGGAAACAAGGAGACCCAGAGATGTGTGTGTAGTGGGAAATGCCCTGAACTTGGGGTTTTACCAACCAGGATTAGAGTACCAGTTCTGTTTCTCACTAGCTATGTGACATCAGGTAGGTCCCTTCCTCTCTCTGACTCCAATTTTCTCATTTGTAAAAGGAGCATATTGAACTAAATGGTGTCTAGGGTCCCTTCCAGCAGCTCTTGAATCAGTGAGTCAATTGGTGAAATCCCTGACCTTTTCATTTACTAGGAGTGTTAAATAGACACTCAATTTCCCCCATTTTCACTCTTTCTGCTGTCTCCCAAGACTCTCCTAACATAGTCCTGTTCTTAAACCCAAAAGACATTATCATTCCTTTGTTCAAAGGAGAAACTGAAGCACAGAAAGGGGAAATGACTCAGTGAGTGACACAGCCTTCATGTTGGACTTAAGATTAGATGGGTGTGGGGGAGCTTTCTGCCTGCCCCCACCTCCCCCATACTGTTCCTCTTCCCAGACTACCTCTTCCCAAAATAGCCCGGAAGGAAGCAGTGGACCCAGCCCCCTCTGGAACCACCCAAGAGGAAGGGCAGGTTAGGTTTGGTAAGGGAGTTTGTTCCCTAATGGTGACTTGGAAAAGGGAGTGTTTTATTTTCCCTCTTCATTCCTGTATTGTGTATTTTTCTATGTTATCCATTCTCCCCCTGCCTGCTGAGGTTTAGTCAGTCACTTTTGTTCCCACCAGCCTGACTTGACTTTGAGCCTTTATACCAGGAGAACACACCACATTGAAATGATCATGAGGCCTACCCAATAAGTTGTTTGTTTTTCACCATACCCACTAACAAAGCGCTGTTGGTCCAGGTAAGAAAAGTCCCATACTCAATGGTACTACAAAGTGCTCCAGACCGGAGATGAGATTTGAGTTGGATTTCTGACTTGGCCACCCACTAGTTGGGTGACTTGGAGTAAATTACTTTTCTCTGGGCCTCAATTTTGTCATTTCTAAAATAAGGGTTAGGGGCGGCTAGGTGGCGCAGTGAGTAAAGCGCCAGCCCCAGTCAGGAGGACCTGAGTTCAGATCCGGCCTCACACACTTAACACAAAAAAAAACCTAGCCGTGTAACCTTGAGCAAGTTACTTAATCCCAACTGCCCTCCAAAAGACAAAAAAATAAAATAAATAAATACAATAAAATAGGAGTAATCTTTATATCTCTGTGTGACAGGGCTTTTGAGAATCAGCACACATGGCACTCTGTAAAGTTACATAAATGTGTGCTGTAAAAGTAGGGAGAGAGGGAAGCAAGGAGGAAGAGGAAGAACTTAGTGCCCGTATGACCATGGTCAAGTCCTTTCTTCTGGGCCTCATCTGTACAATGGAAGCGCTGGGTTTGCTTGGTAGTAGTCTCTTAAAATCTGCTGCTCTAGATCGACAACTACTTTGAAATCTAGCTGTTGATCACCTCTCCCCTTCCTACCAAGAGGCAGCTAGAGCACTGGGCCTGGAGTCAGAAAGACTTGAGTTCAGACACGGACTCAGACACTTACTCTCTGGGTTATTCTTGACAAGTCACTTAACTTTTGTTTGCTTTAATCTGTTGGAGAAAGAAATGGCAAACCACTTTGGGATCTTTGCCCAAAAACCTCCATGGACAGTAAGGTCCACAGGGTCGCATGACTGAACAACAACAACCCTTCCTTCCCCCTGCTTTCCTGTTTACTGTGGTCTGGAGTGGCTATTTCATATCTAACCTGTGTGCCTGGTCCTGTGTTCAGACCTATATGGAATACACTCAGGGTACAAGATGCAGTCTGTATCCTTAAGGAGTTTACAGATTGGTTGGAAAGACAGGATGAATACACAAATTCTTTTGAAGTTCAGATTATTTCTTAGGCTTCTGTATCTGCAGGGCTGGAAGAGGTATGGTTGACCTTGAGCTTGGGTGGTTAGGGAAAGCTTCACAGATGAAATGGGCCTTCATCTGGACCTTGAAAAATGGAAAAATCATTCAGGAAGCAGCTCCCACACGGTGCCTATGCTGGGATCATTGAACACTGGTCCACGCATTGACATCCCTAGCTAGCTGCTGGAGCTGGCCCTCAAGTGAAGCTCTTACTGATTGGCATTGCATACCCAAGAGCATTAGACTCTTTCCTGCAAGACAAGGTTAAGATTAACTCATGTTTCTGTAGAGCTTGAAGGTTTACAAAATGCTTTACCAAAACAACCATGTGTGAGGTGTAGATAGTGCAACTTTTACTATCCTCATTTACAGTGGCAGAAATTGCAGCTCAGAATTGAAGTGACACAACTAGTGCATGTTGAAATCAGAACTTGAGCCCAGGTTGTCTGTCCCGTGTCGATTGCATTTTTCACTGTGTGGTGCCACACTCCGTCCTCTGTTGTTGGAGACACACTGTGAGTTTAGTTGGGAAGGAACTGGCTCTGTGATGTTAGGAATAGATAAGCCTGGCTAGAGAGCTGCATCACTGGCAGTTCCAGGGAGTCTGTGCCAAGGACCCAGTGAGTGGCACATGCAGGAAGAACATCAGGAATTCTGAGGAAGAGATGACTGTGAATTGGCATAGCCAGGAAAGACTTCCTGAAGTGTGATTTCAAGGATGAGCTAGAGAGGAGGAAGAAAGATGTGAGAAAAGCCATAAAGGGGGAACTGAGGATCCAGAAATTGGACCAGTCTTGTGGAAGCAGAGGGTTGAGGTAGATATCAGCTGAGCAGCCCAAAAAGCTGGGTTCAAGACTCAGCTCTGCTTCTAGCTAGTGATCTAGAGAGATCACTTTCTCAGCTTCTTTTTTTTCTTTCTCTTTCAAATGAAGGGGTCAGACTAGATGATCTGAGTTTCTTAACAGCCCTCACATTGTATGTTCAAAAAAGATCCCTTGAAGCTCTAACATTGTGTGTTTTAACATTCCATTTTCTAAAGTTTTCCCAGCCCCACCATTCTGTGAGACTGTAACCTTTCTTCAGGGCTTTTGGCAAAGGGTGACATCCATTACTATGTTGCTAGGGGGAGGTAGAAGCCCCGCATACTTCCCCATAGCAACTATTACCATTAGCCTAGCAGTGGCCCTGCTTCTGTCCTGGCCCAAGCCAAAGGCCTCCTCCCTAGGAGCTTCCTAGAAACCTTAATATTCTCATTGCCCCTCTGACTTTCAGAACCCTCACCCGTAAACATAAGCTTGGTTGTAATAGAACATAACACCTAAGCTATTGGTGATGAGGGAGGCCTGGGGGGAAGGGGGCAGGTCAGGGCTTATCTCTGCTTTTCCAGACTGGCAGCCCTGTTTGTTTATCTGGGCCAGCAGAGAAAATGACTGTGGTTGTTTCCAAGGGTGTTATGAACCAATAGCTAAATATACCCACACCCCATTGCTTCTCAGCTGCATTTAAAAACAGAGCCCATCTTTCTGGGCACAGACCTATGCCCAGGATCCAAATTCCATGGAGAACCTGGCATATTTTACCCAGAATGAATTCCTGTTATCCACTTCCCCAGAAGCTGAACAGGAATGCACCAGAGCCTGAAGGGTGGGGGTGGAGTAGGGAGGAAGGCAGGGAAGGAGAGAGGAAAATATGTGAGCTTTGTTTGTTGTTGCATCAAAGCTACTGTTCTCTGCTCTCTTTGAGTGACTGTTCCTGGACATTATGTGCTTTGTGTCTCTGTGGGGACAAGAGCTTGTTTACTCATTAGGCCCCAGCAAAGACCTAAAATTCCCTGTGGTTCCCAGCTCAATTCTTAGGAAAGGGCCCTGCCAGAAACCTAGGCATCTCTTCCTCTGGTTAGGAAATAGCTTCACTGAGATATTGGGTATGCTCCTCTGCCCCCTCAAATAATTAGGTTTTGATCCAGTAATCCTTCCTGGCCATTTGTACTCGATTTTTTTGATCCTCCCTCTAACTGGGAAGCATTGGAGTTGAGACTCTTAGGGTTTCTAAGTAGATCATGTGGCTTCTGCCTTGGATCCCTCGCTCCCTGTGGATCAGGAAAAACTATGGATGGATGTCTTTCCCAGGGAAAAGGAGTCCATTGGATCTGCCTTATTTATAGTAATGGAAATCTTACTGCTTCACAAGATACACCATTCCATTGTGGGCACGCCTTTGTGATTGGTTCCTCTGGTCTGTTGACCAATGACCTTGAGATTTCCTCCCACTCTAGATCCATTCATCTAAATCTTGCCTTAGCTTCAGAATTCAGCTCAAATCCTACTGCTCTCTGAAGCTTTACTTGACTACGCCAGCCAGCCATGATCTTGTGAATTCATAGGGTCAGACTGAGAACTGGTGGCTACCTGGAGACTCCAGACAATGGGGGGCTAGGCCAGTTCAAGGGTGGATTGATATTTTGATAGGCTCAAGGGTGGGAAGTCTAGTAACAAGAAGTTTGGGTCAGCCACAATGTAAGGCTTATGGCCTCATGCAAATGCCTCATCAAATGGGACAATTTAATCAGAGTTCAAGGGGGGCTCCCAGAGCCTACACCTCATCAGGACCATCTAGGGTTGTCTAGTTCAACTCCTTTATTTTTTTAGATAGTAAAACTATCACCTGGAGAAGTTAAGTCACTCGCCCAAGGTCTCCTGGATAACGATAAATGGCTGAGGGAAGATTTCGTCCCAGTGTTCTTTCCATTGCACTACAATGAATGACTTCTAAGAGCTAGAAGGGATCTTAGTACCCTTATTTTACAGAGAAGGAAACTGAGACCCAGAGAGGTTAAATGATTTGTTCAAGGTTATGCAGACAGGTAGTGATTGGCAGAGCTGGGCTTTGAACCCAGATCCTCTGGTCTATTGCTCTTTCCATGTATATCCTGTGACTCCAGGTACCTTATAAATGCTTTTATTAAGGAGTGTATATCCCACAGCACCAAAAAGAGGGCACCACACATAGTAAGGGCTCCATGAATGCTTGTTGGTTATTCACCAGCCCTCAAGTGTAAGCTCAGCCTCAGTGGATGAACTTGAAGCCTGGCCCCAAACTGCTCAGTCTGCCTGCTGGTCCAGGATCCATGTTAAAGAGTCAGTGAGACAGAGAATCAGCAGACCTGGAATCTTGTTGTTGCTTCACCCCTGATTCACAGTATGACTTTGAACAAGCTCCTTCCCTTTGTTAGCCTTAGTTTCCTTCTTTATAAGATAGCATTGAACTAGGTGCTTTTAAAAGTCTCTTCCAGGGGTGGCTAGGTGGTGCAATGAATAGAGCACCGGCCCTGAAGTCAGGAGGACCCTGAGTTCAAATCCGGCCTCAGACACTTAACACAAAACTAGCCGTGGGACCTTGGGCAAGTCACTTAACCCCAATTGCCCTGCCTTCCCCCTCCAAAAAGCAATAAATAAATAAAGCCCCTTCCATCTCTAACATTCTGTGATCCTGTAGAAAGAGATTCTTAGACATGGGTAGTCAGTCCTCTTAGTGTCCTCAGCTTGAAATCTAAATCTAAAAATTAGAAGGGACCTTAGTTTCCTAATCCAAGCCTCCATGTGATGCCCAGACCTGAGAGCCAAAAAACTGGGTTTGGAGTCAGAAGACTTGAGTTCAGTTTTTGCCTCTGCTACTTTCCACCTGGTGTGTGATCTTTTTTTTTTTCTTTTTTTTTTTGGAGGGCAGTTGGGGTTAAGTAACTTGCTCAAGGTTACACGGCTAGTTTTTTTGTGTGGGTGTTAAGTGTCTGAGGCCGGAACTGAACTCGGGTCCTCCTGACTTCGGGGCCAGCGCTTTTCTCACGTGTGTGTGATCTTGGGCAAATCATGTCCCCTTTCCAGACCCCACCTCAGTTTCTTCTTGTTTCAAGTGATTTCTAAGATCCCTTCCATCCATTCACATCCAATCATCCTATAAGTATATATGGTGGGGATAAGAGGGAAGCCAAGTTATGGACCCTGCCATCAGGTACCTCAGGTTTGGAGTCAGAAGACCCTATTATCCAATAGCTTTGGGAAAGTGCTTTAATAAATTTCTGAGGCAGGTAGGTACTAATGTAGATTAGCATAAATTGATTAAGTGCTTAGACTTCAGGCTGTTTGGAGGAGTTCTACTAGAGGAGGAGTAAGAGAGGTAGAAGGTCCAGAAGGAGTTGGTTGGTGTTATTGACTAGGATAGATAGGGTTTGGTAGTGAGAATCTGCTTTTCCTCTTGGAGCAAAGCAAACAATACTCAGTCATGACTGTGCCTCCAAACCTGGTTAATTGTATGCCTTCCACCTCATTACACAAGCCTCCCTCATTGAGAGGACATCCATCAGCAGAACCATTGACCAGTTGTCTCCTCCTGGGCACAGTTCCTGCTTCCCCCATGGATCTCCAGCCCTGTTTCCCTGGCCTATGCAGCCCTTCTATTCTCTTCTTCCTTTTTCCTCCTCCACCTAAGGTCCCTGATACTTTGCCTCCTTGAATTCCTGCATTTATATAGCAGAGTGCAGTCCATTACCTCACAACCACCTTCTGGGGAGGTAGGACTGGATTATTATCCCCATTTTGAAAGAGAAAGGCTGTCTAGAAGAGTAAAATGAGTACTGGTAGACTGGGTTTTCCCCTGCCTTACTGTGACATTGAGCTGTTTGGGACTTAGGTTTCCCCATCTGTAAAATAAAGGAGTTGGACTAGATGATATCAAAGGTCTTTTCTAACTCAGACGTTTTCTGTTTTATGTTCTAGGGTCCTTTTCAACTCTGATGTCCCATTTCAGCTCCTCAGCAGCACTAACATTCTGTGTGTTCTGTGAGCCCTTCCATTCTGATACTCTCCTGTCTCTATTCCTTCTCTTCTGTGGTCCGCTCCAGCTCTCTCATTCTATTTAATATCCTAAAGTTCCTCTCTAGTTTGGGTATACTATCTTTTTTGTGCCAACATGTTTTAAAGACCTTTTTGTTCTAACATTCAATGAAATGAGGATACCAATTCAGAGGTTAAATGACTTGCCCAGAGTCACACTTAGTAAATGGCAGAACCCAGTTTACCCAGTCCAGTGTTCTGTTTAGGTTTCCACACTGTGTCTCATGATGTAAGTAAGTGATGTCCTCCCTAACCTTTAGAAAACTGAGCCTTTACCTCTGAGCCTTTACCCTGCCCTCAATTTGGTGTTACAGGAACAACTTGGTTGCCATTTCTTTACTTTGCTACTGGTGATAGGTAATTTTGTGGGCTGGGATTGGGAAACACAAACGGACCTTATTGAAGACTGGCCAGAAATCCTATATTTGTGTAGCAAGAAAGTCCTTGGTCTTTTTCCCAGGTAGTGCTTTGGGCTCTTGTCTGCATTAGTTTTCTGTTGACTCCTAGTCACAACTGCCTCCAACAAGTCCTTTCTCCCCTGCAGGACACCTTCGTGGAGCTTTATGGGAATGATGCAGCTGCAGAGAGCCGTAAGGGCCAGGAACGCTTCAACCGATGGCTGCTGACTGGCATGACAGTGGCTGGTGTAGTCCTGCTGGGGTCTCTATTCAGCCGGAAGTGACCATACACTGAATCTACCTTGGAACCTCTCTGATCCACCCACTCCAACCCATTTTGGCCTGTACTCTGTCCTGCCACAGAGGAAATCCACTACATGCAACTGACGTCTATCACATGGGGCTAAACCAGGCCTTCTCCTGTGGTCCCAATCCCCTCTCCACCTCCAAGGTCCCCAGTAGTATGCAGTCTGAGACCCTTGGGCCCTTTTTCTGTTCAATCTCTTAAGTCCTCCAAAAAGAAAAAAACAAAAAATGCAACTTCTTGAACCTCTACCACACTGGGGCGGTGCTGGATGCCTAGTAATGACCTCTGTCCTCCATCAGACTTCCTAGAGCTGGGCCCTTCCCCCAACCTGACCAAATCAAGAAGGATCAAAAAAAACTTACAAAAACTCCCATAGAATTTTCCAGGAAAAAAAAAAAAACAAAGAAAAAATCAACTTCGTTTTTATTTTTGTGTTATGAGAATGGATAATTTTATTCCCCTTGCAGCTCCTAGTGTTGGGAAGGGCCAAGAAGAGCTAATCTTAGATCTGGGCCTCTACATTATTACTAAGGACAGATTTTCTCTAAGAACTTCCTTCTTGAAGCAGGGGGTGGGTGGCTTGCTTGTGTAACCCTGTAGTTAGATGTCACAGGTTCCAGATCACCAGGCTTGGCCAGCCTCAGGGACCTCTCCAAGCATACTGTTCCTTCTGGTAATTCCAAACCATGTCCCACCCACCACCTTTAGAAGTAGCCTAGGAATCCACTCATACAGGTGACCCAAAGTGTCTCAGGAAAATGACCTGCCCTGGCTTTGACTGTCTTGGCTGGTCAGTTGGACCAATATTTCTTGCTGGAGTTAGTGGGTTTGCAGAAGGAAGGTAATGATGGGTGTCAGTTCCACACCATTTCTGAGTCCTAGAACTGCTTAGTTGCACGCCCCACCCCCCATTTAGCTCCTACCCATCAAGAAAAATGGGAGAGACCTGGGAAAAGTAGCAGCTGAGAGCTGTTTACAGCTGTATTCCTTAGTCATCTTAGTTCTTAGAGATCCCAGGAGGATGTGGACCTGCCTCTCCCCTGAATCACTTTCAACCAATGCCCAGATAAACAGGTGGAACTGAGACCCAGAGGTGAAGGGGGCCCCAAGGATGCCCAGCGACACCTGGGGGTGCTATAATTACAGGGGCTCTCAGGACCACTCTCGTTTAAAGTGGCCATGTTCTAGTGGAGTGAGTACTGGACCTAGGGCTGAGAAGACCTGGACCCAGTTCTCAACTTCACCACTGAGGAGTTGTGTGACGCTGAGCAAATCAGTCCTCTGAGCCTCTTCTGTCACATGAGGTGATGGACTGGCTGATCTCTGAGATCCTGACAGCCTGTTTGCTTGGCAGCTAGAAAAGGGGAGCAGGGAGAAGGGAGGTTGGTTCTGAGAAAGATTTGACTCCACCACACTAACTTCCCTCTCATGCCATATCCCCATACTCTTTCCTCCCTGCGCCTTCAGAATTCATATTTGGGGTGCTCACTGCTTAGCCAGGCCAGGCTGTTTGTCCCTTCCCACAGCCTGCCAACCTGTGACCTCTGTCATGTAAGTGGCACCTCCCTACCATTAAAAGTGCTTTCCTTATCCCAGTTGATGGATCAGCCAATTCCTCACCACCACCACCACCCCTTGACCCTCCCCACGCCACCTTGCCCCTGTATCATAGTCTTGTCTTTGCTGTATATATTTGAGATTAGTTTTTATTCCTTGTGAAGATGATATACTATTTTTGTTAAGCGTGTCTGTATTTATGTGAGGCTCTGCAGGGCTGCCGTGTGGTGAACGCTTGGGGAGATGGTTCCCCCTCCCTCATTTAGCCCCACCTTCCCTCTTCAGTGCCCCTAGGGGTAGGGGAGACTGATCACTCCCCAGCCCAGGTCTAGGGGGTCTCCCTTCTCCCATATCCTGGCTCTTTGAAGTAGTCTGTGTGATGGTGGAAGTGCAGTTCAACTAATAAACTGTGTTTGATTTGCTGGTAGTGAGTGCTTCTTGTGTAATGGGGGAGTCCAAAAAGGAGGTGGGGGTGGGGGGGAGACAAGTGGCAATGGGAACCGAGCATTTCCCCTTCTTCCATCTCACTCCCAGGCCTGTGGGGATGGGCCTTTTATAGCATCATTCTCTCTTGCCTGGAATGTGTTGGGGGTTGAGGGGAGACTCACTCCCCTTTGGGCCTGATCCCTATCTCCTAAGTCAGTCCTTCCCTCCAATTCCTACCCACACTTCTGTGTAAGGGATAGAATTCAGCTGCCCTCTTGTGGATACTGTTGGAACTGTAACCTCCAGACCCCCTGGACCCCAGTCTTCGTCCTTCAGACCATTGCCTTTGCACAAACTTGAAATAGTACAGGGTAATGAAAAGCATGCTGAAATCGAGAGCCAAAGTACCTGGTATTGAATCCTGATTCTCCTGCTAGCTACTTGTGTGACCTTAGTTAACTAAGCAAGTAACCTGACCTCTCTGGGCCTCACTTTCTTCATCTGTAAAAATAAAAGGTTTGGATTTTTGATCTCTAAAAGTCCCTAACTGAACTGGTGAACTTCTCAACCAGGCCCTCCTGCTGGAATGAACTGAGACAAATGCCACATTTTTCATCCATCAACCTGTCCTAATGCCATCTTAGCCAATTTTCCATCGATTGCTCATCAACAGATTTGAACAGTTGACAGTCTTAGGAGACTGCAGTCAGTCCAACACCCTTATTTTACAAAGGAGGAAACTGAGGGAAGAGAAGTCCAAGGTCACCAAGTCCCCAAAATTCTATGGTTCCTTTTCTCTCTAGGAACCTCAGATCCAGCCAATTTGGTTATCTTACGTATGTGTCATCTCCATTAATTAAACTGTACTCTTAAGAAGGCCAGGTACCAGGTTTGATACTTCTTTATTGAGGGAAAAAGGTTTCATGAAGAGAGATGCAGATAGAGGAAATGAGGAGAAGGAAAGGGAGCAGAGGGAATAAAGAGAAGCTTTCAGTGGGGGCTAGCCCAAGGATGGGGTTGAGTGGGGACAGCCTGTTGGCTTGGAAAGGATGAGCCAGGATAGTTCAGGCTGGACAGTCACTTCTTCCACTCTTTCCGATCGTGGTCCCACCGCGAAGCCAAACCTTGAATTGGATTTCCCTTCATGTCTAATACCCGCTGCAACTGTTTCGACTTCCAGTCCTCAGACAGTGTGATGGGCTTTTCTGGAAATACTACAAAGGGAAGAAGTGGTGGGTACTGTTGCTCAGGAACCATCCTTACCTGAGCCTCTCCTATCTCAGCCATCCTGGGGCCAGGACTATACTCACAGTATTGGCTGAGATGGGAAATGACCTAGGAGCTAAGAAAGTTCTAGGCTCAACTTCAAATGGAGTTAGAAGACGCAGGGAGGGGCAGGTTTCCCTACATCTGCCCGCCCTTTTCACTTTGTTCAGCCACATGTATTTTCAGAATATTTTCCTTAACCTTTTATTACCATGAGAAGAAAAGGGCAGTGGGTTGGGTGCTCAGAAACCTGGGCACTATCACATCAACTAACTCTAATAGTCTGTGTTCTAACGTTCTATCCAGTGTGGGTATTCCGTGTTCAAAGGCAATGGTTCCTGATCATTGGTGGTAATTGGAGTTAACTGCAGGGGGTCTGTAAATACATAAATAACGAACATATCTTTTGTAGGCTGAATATTTCAAACAATTATTTTCCAATGTCTATAACTGACATACTTAATAAAATATAAATTCATTTAAATTGCTACTTATTTTTATTCATCTTTATGCTTTTTTATCCTGTATTTTCTCAATGGAATTACTAAAATTACTATCATGTGAGGATGCATGATATTTTGGGACATTAAAAAAGAGTCCTCATACTTGAAAAGGTGGCATTTAGGTGGCACAGTGGATAGAGTGCTGGGCCTGGAGTCAGGGAGACTCCAGGTTCAAATTTAGCCTCAGGCACTTAACTGTGTGACTATTTAACCTCTGTCTCAGTTTCCTCCACTGTAAGATGGGGATAATAATAGTAACTTTCAGAGTTGTTGTGAGTGTCGCATGAAACAATATTCATTCAGCACTTAGCACAGGGCCTGTCTGACACAGTAGGCATTTAATAAATGCCCTTTCCCTTCCTAAAGTCCTCTCCAGTTTTGACATTCTATGTTCTAAGAACTCTTCCATCAATACTATGAACCAGTGACTTATCCACCAACCTCTAAACCCTGGGAATTTAACTGCTTTCTGGGCAAGAGGAAGGGAATGGGTCGAGGCCCTTGTAAAATACTTCCGATGTCTAAGAATAAATCCCTATTTTCAAAGATACCCCTCTCCCAACTCTGTCTCTGGCTTTAGACAAACTGACCAACACCTCTCCATAACTATGCCTTCCTTACTGGCCCGAAAGAAGATCCCAGAAATTGCAGGGCCCTGGGGAGGTGGTGGGGAAGTAAAAACTGTCATTCTCCAGGCTGTGTCCCTGTCTAACCAGCCACTCACCATATAACCGTTGCCACCATATCAGGAGTCCAGTGAAGCCAAAGAAAAAGAAGACTCCCCCCAAAACTGTCTTCCATTCATTGGATGGTCGGTTCATCTCTGCAAAGGTCTGATGGAACTGCATTCGATAAACTGGAACCAAAGGGGTAACGGTGGTTTTCAGGGCTCTGCATACCCCAAGGGCCACTCCTCTAACCCATGGCCAAGGGAGCAGAGGTCAGGGAGCTGCCAACACGGCTCCTTCCACTCCCCTCTTCTCTGAGTTACCTAGGGGGGATCCCCCTAAGGCAGGTAGGTACCTCTGCCTGTCTTATGCTCTCCCAGTTTTCTCAGCCCCTCAAGCATGATGTATTACCACTTCCCTCTTTACCTTCAAATCTTCCCCATCGTTAGAAGCTCACCACCTGCCTCCTCTGAGAAGCCTTACCTGACTACCCAGGCCCAAGAGGGTCTATACTTCCCTGCAGCTCCTACAACTCTCTGTCTGAAGCCTCTCATTCAGCTCTAAGTATAAATGTCTAATTCCCAGCTCTCTTCTCCTGTCTCCTCTCTGATGGCAAGGACTAGCTCTGTATCCTTCGATACAGAGGGCTGGGTCCAGGGAGCCATTCTGGAATGAGGGAGGTGTAGGAGAAAGATGACTGCATTTGGAGTCAGAGGAGGACCTAGGTTGGAATCCCAGCTGTCCTATTTATTTCTTATTTGGGAAAGTCACTTCCTCTCTGGGTCTCAATTTCCTCACATGTAAAATGAGGGGGTTGGACTAGATGGTCTTTCAGGACCCACCCAGTTCTAAGTCTATGATTCTATAATGGACAGTGACAACAGAAGGGTAATAAAATGAACTCTGACACTTGTAGCTATATGACCTTAGGCAAGTCATTTCCCTTCTGGGCCTCAGTTTCCTTCCTTGTAATGTGGGCAAAATAATACTTGGGCTTCCTATCATCATGTTGTGTGGATGGCATTTTATAAGTCTTAGAGTGTCATGGAAATGTTATATTTTGGAATATTTCTGTGAACAGATAGGGCCATAGACTTTAGAACTGGACCTTAGAAATCATTTAATCCACCCCATCCTACCTCATTATTTTCTGGGAGGAATGTAAGGCTCCAATGAGGGGAAATGACTTGTCCAAGTCTACAGAGATATTAAGTGACTGATGCAGAATTCTGCTTGAGCTCCTCTAGCTAACTCAGTGCTCTTGCCATAGCTCCTGGCACCTGGCTCCTAGGGCTGTCCATTTCCACACTGCCGTCCCACACTCCTACGCCTTTTTTTTTTTTTAATTTTTTTCTTTTTGGAGGGCAGTTGGGGTTAAGTAACTTGCCCAAGGTCACCCGGCTAGTGTGTGTGTGTGTGTGTGTGTGTGTGTGTGTGTGTGTGTGTGTGTG
>NW_027187368.1:13783419-13786061 GCF_028583685.1 Petaurus breviceps papuanus | reverse complement strand
GTGTGTGTGTGTGTGTGTGTGTGTGTGTGTGTGTGTGTGTGTGTGTGTGAAGTATCTGAGGCTGGATCCAAACCCAGGTCCTCCTGACTCCAGGGCTGGTGCTCTATTCACTGTGCCACCTAGCCGCCCCTTACTCCTGCTCCTTTCATCCCAGCAGGGGAATGGAGAAGTTTTCTCTTATGTCTCAAAATGAGCTCCAAAGTCATGTATTCAGAGAAGAGCAGCTTCCAAGTCCCCTCCTAAATCTCTGCCAAATCACTCTCCCATGCCACTGGGGAGCTCGACCAAAACGGGAGAGGCTTGTGGGCCCAGCACCATCGTCAGCTCTAGGCCAACACCTCCACCCCACTGGGCCCTGTTCCATTTTCACTCCCCTCCCACCCCGCCACGGACTTACGGGCCACTTTCTCAGCATCTGTAAGCTGCTTCCACGACCCTTTCTCCTTTTCCTTCAGCGCCCGCTGCTGGGGGCTCAGCTCAGTACAGAAGGGCTCGTCTGGCATGGGGTAATTGCGCTCTGCATGGTAGTTTGTGTACGGAGGCATCCTCTGGCTGCAGGCTAGGGCCACAAGTAGGCTGAGCCGGAGGGGAGGAGGAGCCTGCCCCAGCTTTCCTTTCCACAGAAGCCCCATCGGCTCCCAGAGCCTTAGGGGCGACGAGAGTCAGAGCCCTCCCCCCCACCTCTCCATAACCTTGGCTCCTGGGAAGAGGCCCGAGATCGTCCCACCTTGTCTCCTGCACTCTCTCTCCCACCTCCTTGCCCCCCAACCAACCCACTCCTCCCTCCTCATCTGGGCTCAGACTTAGTTTCAGTCTCCTCATCTATAAAATGAGGAGTACTTTGCACTAATAGTAACTAGCATTTCTATATAGCACTTGGAGGTTTAGAAAATGCCTTCCTCACAGCAGCCTTTTGAGTTAGGGAAAGGATGCACACATTTACTGTGCCAATTATACAGACGAAACTACTGAGACTGAGACACTGAAATACCTTGCTTATGTTTCAATAAAACGAGAACCTTATCTTACCACATCTTGCTTGATACTGTCCAGGGCACTTCTGGTCTAGACTAAATTCTAAGGCCCTTTTCAGCTTTGACATTCTTATGTTCTAAAATTTCTCCCAGTTCTGATGTTAAACGTTCTAAGGCCTTGACATTCTGTGTTCTAAGGTCCTTCCCAGCTCTAATATTCTGTGTTCTAAAGTCTCGTTTAGGTCTGACATTGTATGACATCCAGGCTATGAATCCTATGATCCTTCCCCTCTTGGTTCCCTTTCTCCAGCATTCTGTCTCTGTGTGTAAGTCATTATAAATCTTACCTTATGTCCCAACTCTCCTATCCAAAAAGCCTTCATTGACAACTCCGGTCTGTGGAATCCTTAGAACATACAATGTCAAAGCTGAAAGGGGCCTTAGAATCTAAAACAATATAAGAGCTGGAAGGGACCGCAAAGACTCTAGTCTAGACACCTGAGAGACAGGGTGGCTTAGTAAAAAGTCCCCTGGACAGCATCAGAAGCCCTTCTACCTCCTCACACATAATAATACGGATCATTCACGTTTCTATATCACTCTACAATTTGCAAAGTAAATTCTTCCCAACAATTCTGAGAAGGAGGTAAAGCAAATATTGCTATACCCATTTTACATATGAGAAAACAGACTGGGACTAGAAAAATGAAGCAATATGCCCAGTATCACACAACTGGTAAATATATGAACCAGAACTTGGACCTTGGTCTACTGACATCAGAGCCAATCTTCTTTCCTCTCCATCAAATAAACTATCAATGACATTCAATCTTGCTATAGTTGAGAGCTCTCACCCATGATTATCAGTTAATATTAATTAGTCAGCCAGATTTAATTAGTTTTTAGAGTTTTAGAATTGTGTATTTATTAATATACTAAGGTCTAGTTAGGAAAATTGGTACAAACATCTCTCCCAAAACTAGCAGTGCTGGTGGTGGTATGGAGGAGAGGGCTTTGCAAACTGGAAAGTAGCATAGAAAAGAGAACTTTTTAAAAATTATTTTTATGTTATTGCTATTATTATTTTTCTAGGGAACCTGGTATACTATCAGTGCTCAGCAAATATTTCTTGAAAGATTGTGTGTTACAATGGAAGCAGTCTCTAGGAGTCAGGCTCTCTGGGCTCTAGGCCTGTTTCTGTTACTAATTTGCAATGTGACCTTGGATAAATAAATCACTTCCCAGGGCCCTGTTTGTACAATGAAGTAACTGGACTAGATGACCTCTAAGATCCCTTCCAAGTTTTATATTCCGTGATTCTAAAGTTTTCTATTTGACATTTTAAGCTCCTCCCAACCGGCCCTCCCTTAACTTGCCAGCTTTTTGGTACCTGTTACTCTGCTTCACATATTCTGTGGTCCAGATCAACTGACCTTTTTCCCGTTCCTCATCCCCAGCCCCTCCATCTCTTGTCTTGCAGCCTCTGCCATGCCTGGAAGACAGCCCCTCCTTACCTACACCCCTAAGAATCTCTGGTCTCGGGGTAGTTAGGTGGCACAGTGAGAGGAGCACTGGCTCTGGAGTCAGGAGGACCTGAGTTCAAATCCAGCCTCAGACACTTCACACACACACACACACACACACACACACACACACACACACACACAC
>NW_027187368.1:13728549-13783409 GCF_028583685.1 Petaurus breviceps papuanus | reverse complement strand
CACACACACACACACACACACACACACACACACACACACACACACACCCTAGCTGTGTGACCTTGTGCAAGTTACTTAACCCCAATTGCCCTGCCTTCACCCCTCCAAAAAGCAAAACAAAACAAAAAAAATCTCTGGTTTCCTTCAAGATTGAGCCCAAGTGCTATTTTCTGCATGAGGTCTTTCCTGGTCCCTTCAGCTGCTTGGCACTCTCCCCCGAGGTTACCATGTATCTGTTTTGTAAGTACCTGTGTATGCACATGTTGTCTCAACCATTAGAAAGTTAACTCCTCGAGGGGAAAAATGTTTTACTTTTTACAATACCCTGCACGTAATACCATGTTTCCCCGATAATAAGACACTGTCTTATTAATTTTTTTGGACAGAAAAACACCAGAGGGCTTATTTTCAGGGGAGGGCTTATTTTAATGAACATTGACAGCAATTTTAATAAACAGGTAAATGTGAACAAAAAAATCACTGGGGAAGAACAGGATGACGTGCTCACTGCTGCAGCTCTAATTGGATGCAGCTCGGAGCACGGCATGTGTTTCACGGGGGGGGAGGGGGAGACGGTGCATACAGAGGGTACCGTAATACCTGTGTAGTGCAGGGGATCACCCTCACTACAGTAGCAATCTCAATAGGGCTTATTTTCGGGGGAGGGCTTATTTTAGAGGAATCTTACACAGTAAGGGGAGGGCTTATTTTTGGGATAGGTCTTATTATCGGGGAAACACGGTAAGTGCTTGCTTGATTCACTGTATATTAAAAGAGATTCTGAGACAAGGAGAGAATTGGCCCTATCTGTTGGTTGGTCTCAGAGATGCCCCCTGGACATGTCAGCTCCTCACCCCAGGAAGGAACCTTGAGAGTTCATATGGTCTAGGGTCCTGCCTGCAGGATGTACCTGTACCCTTCAGGACAAAATGCTGCTGTCTCCAGCCTCTCTTTGGGAGAAATGCTCCATGACCTCCTCAGTCCTAATAATTCTGAGAATCAGCTTGTTTTTCCTTCTGTCTGATTGAAGACTCATCCTACTTTCATGCAAGCCCCCGTTTTGTTCCTCCATGAATGTAGAGAATGACAACCAGAAGGGCATCTCCTCCCTCCCATTGAGTACCAGGAAAAAGGAATCAGGTTCCATCTTCTTGGCTCACCTTGGTGTGCCCAAAAGGCCACCTCCCTCCAGCCCATCTGGACTGTGCCAACCAGAGATGCCCCTCTCCTGGGCAAGTCGGGTCACCAAGCATTCATTTGTAAAGTGCCTACTAGGTGCCAGGTACTGTACTTAAGTGCTAGAAACAGGTCACAGGCAGATTTCGATCCCTAGAATCTCAGGTCCGAGGTCTTGGCACGGCCCTGTGGCCAAGATCAAGATGTCTGAGACTGACCCTTCGCAGACTCTAGCTGCACAACTCTGTCAATTTCCTGTAGGAATTTGGCTCTTTCTTCTTGCTTTCATGGCCCTGGGAACTGAACTCTTCAAGCTTAGGGGCCCCATGGGAAGGGGGAAGGAGGAATGGAGGGAAGGTCAGAGGGAGAGAATGAGGTCTGAAAGGCTCCAGAAAGGCTTGGCCTTGACTGCATTACCTCAGACTTATCTGCCAAACTTTAACCTCCAATCTATCCCTTTAAATCTCTCTTCATCTTCTTTGTCCCTCTGCCATGCCAGTCAGCTCTTGGGGACCTAAGGGCCCTGGGTACCATCTCTAGGATGGCTGCTGTGGACCTTACCAGTATCTCCTGAGCCATGGGCCTGCCGAATGCTTTGGACCCCCATGGCTCCTCTCCTCACCAAGGTGAACCAGGGAGAGTAGGGCAGAGCGAGCATCTGTGGGAAGGAAGGATGGGGGTAAGGGAGGAGACACAGGCCTAGGAATGCCTACTGCAGGGCTTCTTCCCATGTAGACACACCTGAGAAGAGGTACCCCTCCCCATAACTGGAATGCTCTGAGCTTATAAAAATCCCTTCTGAAGCCCACAGACTCCATGCACCCGTCATGCCTCCTGGGGACAGACCACCTTTCCCTGCTTCTCCCTGCTGGCCAAAGAGATCTTTGTAGGGAAGAGGCCCCTCATCCCATCCCAGAGTCCTCCCAAGAGCTAATGCTATTTAATTACCTCTCCCACCAAATTTTCCTTGCTTTCTTAAATTTGACACAAGGTTCCCCACAGATTAGTTCTTAAAAGACGTGCTCTCTTTTTCTTGGTCTCAGTTTCCCTCTTTGAAATAGCTAGAGTCCTGACTCCAGGGGAGTAGTTGAGGTAGCCAGGCATGATGGGAAAGCGTACGGGACAGAATGTTCAATGGCCTGGGTTTTGTGCCTCTCGATACCACTGACTTGTGTGATCTTGGACAATTCTCTTTCCCCACTCTGGGCCTCAGCATACTTCCCTCTAAAAAGAGAATTAAACTGCCTCTAATGCTCTAGGAATCTGATTCCCATCTGGAATATGTTTTGAATATGGGAGGTGCTGGCCTGCGCCTGGCTGCCCAACTCCAAGACCCAGGGATGGCTCATGACCCCTCCCGAACCTCTGAGCTCCAAGAATCCGTTCTGTGTCTGGTTCTGCAGGTCCTTAGTAATTGTCAGCTTACGTGCTTAATGTGACCTGGAAAGGGAGGGGGGACATTTATTGGGCTTATCAGGTCTTTTCAGAGCATGCACATACACACGCACACACACACACACACTGAGAGAAGCTCTCAGGTTTGTCCAAACCCAAACCATCTTCAGGTTCTCCTCATCCCACAGGGTTTCTCAAAAGCAATAAAAAGGGCTCCCTCTACTTGGGGGGTTGGGAGGAGCCACCATATCTGTGATTTCTGGGGGGTCTAGGTGAGGTACCCCATATCTGTGGACAGAAAGACTCATATCCAGGGTCTGGGAGAGGGTCCCCATGTCTGGGTGCTAGGAGCAATTCTTAACATCTAGAAACAGAAAGGTTAGCAACCTTTAGTTGGAGAAAAGAAACCCATAATTCCCACCACCCCAAGACCTCTCTCCATCCTGGGATTAGATGCCTGGTCTCCCTTTCTACTTCCTTTCCCCTTTCTCCCCACCCCCCAAATTGGGCATAGCTGGGCTCTGAACTCACCACTTCTGGCATCAGGGCAGGACGACTCAGCTTACTCTCCCAGGGAGAGATAGAGGTGAAGAACAGCTGCTCTAGAGGCGGAGAGCTCGAGAGAGAGCTCCAAGAGAGCTCGAGCCCAACCTCTTTTCCCTCAATCCCTCCCTCTCCTCTCCCCCCCATCCTCCCACTCCTCTGTGTCAAGGACAAGTCCCAGGACTCCACTCTGACAGCAGCTTCCCATCCCTCCCCCACATGGGAACAAGCCTGGGGCAGGGGCTGTGGGAGTGACAGAGATCTGTAGGGATGTTCAGAAGCAGGAGTAGGGGTCAGTCCACATTTCCTACCCACTCTTCCTAGGCCTGTAAGCACTTCCCCACCCCCATTCCCCAGTATACTAAGTGGAGAGGTCTAGGAGGGGATGAACCAAGGTCCTCGAGGATCTGAGTGGGATAAAGCTATAGCAGACCTTACAGAATTTCAGAACTGGAAAGGATCATAGAACACAGAATATTAGAATAGAAAAGGGGCCTTGATCATAGAATGCTGGGAGGAGCTTAGGACATGCAATGTTAGATGGAAGGGGGCTTAGGTCATAGAATGTTAGATGAAGGGGCCTTAGATAATAAAACATTAGCATTGGAAGGGACCTTAGTTCATAGAATGTTAGATGGAAGAGGTCTTAGGTCACAGAATATTAGATGGAGGGGCCGTAGGACATAGAATGTTAGATGGAAAGAGCCTTCATGTCAAAGGTGAAATAACTCCATCTTGGAACTTACAAGTCTGGAGGTGGAAGTCACCTTAGAGATCATCTAGTCTAAACCCCTCATTTGGTGGAAGGCCAGAGGTCTAGTGAGGTGAGGTGGTTTGCCCAAGAACATAGAATTAGCTGTTGTTAGAATTGGCTTCGGGTGGCATCAAT
Source organism: Petaurus breviceps papuanus (assembly GCF_028583685.1). Taxonomy (NCBI): domain Eukaryota; kingdom Metazoa; phylum Chordata; class Mammalia; order Diprotodontia; family Petauridae; genus Petaurus; species Petaurus breviceps. Next base: position 13,779,406 of record NW_027187368.1, on the reverse strand, counting down.
TGGGGAATTACTGAGCAAGTTGTGGTATATGATAGTGATGATTCCACTATTGTGCTATAAGAAATTATAAGCAGGATGCTCTAAAAAAAAACCAAAAAAACCTGGAAAGACTTATAAGAGCTGATGCAAAGTGAAGTGATCAGAACCAGGGCACACTTTACACAGTAACAGCAACATTGTGTGATGATCAGCTGTGAATGACTTGGCTTTCTCAGCAATACAATGATCCAAGATAATTCCAAAGGACTCACAGATGAAAAATGCTATCCACCTCCAGAGAAAGAACTAATGAAGTCTGAATGCAAATCAAAGCATACTATTTTTCACTCCATTTTTTGTGGGATTTTTTTCTTTGTGTCTGTGTATTCTCTCACAACATGACAGATATGGTAATATGTTTTGCATGATTAAAGACGTGTAAACTATATCAAATTGTTTACCGTCTCAGGGAGGGAGGAGATGAAGAAAGGAGAAAATTTGGAACTCAAAATTTTCAAAAAACGAATGTTAAAAATTGTCTTTACATGTAATTGGGGGAAATAAAATATTATTCAAAATTTAAGCAAAACAAAACCAAGAACTGGCATCAGAACTCAGGGCTCCTGCCTCCTAGACAGGAGAACTTTCCACCAAGCCAGCTGAATGCATTATAACACCGATAATTCCATTCTGCCTGTTCCCTATTTCACATGTATAAGTGCCTCATCCTATTCATTGATATTCATTTAACCAACCTGTGTTGACCCCTCTAGTAAAATTGTTCCTCAGTGCTCACCTGCAAGTGGAGGTAGCCTTAAATTCTTTTTCTTCAAATAAATTTTTATTTTTTTTAAAAACATAGCCTATATTTCCCAGTATATCCATCTTCCTTTTACCTCCCAGAGAATTGTCCCTCTCAGTAAGGAACAAAAATACGGAGCTGGGGGAAGTCCAGCAAAACCAATCAATACATCAAAAACTCATATATTCCATACCCACAGTCTCTACCTCCTCAAAGAAGAAAGGTAGGTACCTTCTCATATGTCTTTTTGGCACTACATTTAGTCATTATAATGTCACGACATTTAATTTCAGTCAATAGTCAGTCAATAAACACTTATTAAGCGCCTGCTATGTGCCATATATTGTGCTAAGTGCTAGGGATGCAAAGAAAGGCGAAAGACAGTCTCTGCCCAAGGAGCTCACAATTTGTTTTTGTTTTTTTTTTGTTATCATTTGTAATCTATATATTGTTTTCCTAGTTCTGCTCACTTTACTTTGTATCAGTTCATATAAATCTTCCCATGCCTCTCTGAATTCCTCAGATCCACCATTTCTTACAATGCAGTTATACTCTTTTCATTTACAGCATTTCATTTAGCCATTCTCCAATAAACGGGCATCTACTTTGTTTCTAGTTCTTTGCTACTGCAAAAAGTGCTCATCCTAGAAGTTTATTTCTTTGCTACATCCTCTTCTGATTGGTTGATTCTTCCCAAACTTCCATTTTGAGGAATCTACCCAAGACATTCATATCTTCATTCCTCTTTGGCTCCATTCCCAGCTCTCTGCATTTTCTCCATCATGCTCCTGCAGGCAACTTCTGTCTTCCTGTCTCCCCCCCCTTTTCAACTTCCTTTTCTGTGTATTTTCTTCTATTTGAATGTAAAGTCCTTGAGGGTTGGGACTGTTTTTCTTTTTGTTTATATTTATAATTCCCTGTACTTAGCACAGTGCATAAAAAACACTTAATGTACTTAATAAATGCTTTTTTCTTTTTGTTGAATGAATATTTTGTTGTATATGGGACTTTTCTTTCTGCCTCCGACTTCCTTAGCTTATGTGCCTAGCATTGGGATCTCTAGGTCAAAGTATATGGATATTTTTGTCACTTTTTTACCATAAGGTCCTGGGTTCCTAAAGAACATGTCAGTCAAGCACAAGCCAGGTCAGGTCCCATCAAGCTGGAAAGACTTTAAATATGGCGGACTATATGTGGACTATATGTCTGTTATTCAAGGACCAGACTAAGTTCAGAAAAGCTCAACATTTTGTTGGCTACTGGGTGATGAAATTTTTCAGCTACAACAACTGACGGAGACTATGTAGTAAGGAGTGGAGAGGGTTACTCACCCCAATGACACCACAGATCTTTGAAGTGTGGATTGACATCTACCGTGTGCCCAGTACTCAACAGTTATATAAGTATATAGAACACTTACTTTACTATTAGAATGTAAGTTCCCAAAGGGAAAATATTAGATTTTCTTTTCAACCTTTGTATCTCCCACAGAGGACACAGTGCCTAGAAGTTAATGTTTTTTTGAATTGTGTTGTCTCCCCCAAGGCTGCTGAGCAGAGGCCTGACCATATGAGAGGAAGCAGCTATGACAGTGGAGAGCTAGCTTTAGAACTGGGAAGACTTGGGTTCAAATTTTGTCTCAGCACTTACTAGATACTTGACCCTGGGTAAATTACTTAGCCTTCTCAGCCTCAGTTTCCTCATCTCTAAAATGGGGACGATAATGACACTTACCTCACTGGGTTGTCTTGAGGTTTGAATGAAATAATATATAAAGTATTTTGCAAGTGTTAATGTGCTATTTAAACTCTAACTATGACTGTTAAGGTAAGTCTAGAGAAGAATAAGACCCAGGCCCTACTCTCACAGAGCTTACAGTTAAGGGATTATGTACAAATATCTGTTATGAAGTGATCAGGAAAGGCCTTCTGTAAGAGCAACTCTGTGAGAGCTAAGATGTATTTTGAAGATGTGAAAGTCATTTTCATAGAAATAATAACTGAACCTAAGGAAGTTGATGAAATCACCAAGAAAGTTATTGTAGTGAGAGAGGAGGACTTAGGATAGATTTCTAGTGTCCCTACACAAAGGAGATAATAATAATAGCTAGTATTTGTATGGCACCTTAAGGTTAGTAAAGTGTTTCACAAATAATATCTAATTTTATCCTCACAGATTATCCCTATTTCACAGAAGAGAAAACTTACTTGACAGAGGTTAAGTGACTTACCTAAGGTCATATAGCTAGTGTCTGAGGCTGGATTTGAACTCAAGTCTTCCTGACTCTGGACAGGTAGGTGGCACAGTGGATTGCCACTAGGCTTGGAATTAGGAAGACTCATCTTCATGAGTTCAAATCCAGCCCCGGACACTTACTAGCTATAGGCAACCCCCTTAACTCTGTTTGCCTCAGTCTCCTCATTTGTAAAATGAGCTGGAGAAGGAAATGGCAAGCCACTCCAGTATCTCTGCCAAAAAAATCGCAAATGGGTGACAAGAGTCAGATATGACTGAAAAACGACTTAACAACAGTTTCCTGACTCTAGGCCCATTGTTCTATTTGCTGCTCTACCTTGTTGCCTATAGCAAATGGAAGATAGGATATGAATGATGATCCAGTAAAGGACACTGAAAAGCATCAGTCATAAAGGTAAGAGGAGAATCATGAACACGTATGGAGAGGCGAACGTGTCAAGAGGAACGGTAAGAATGCTGATACAAGGCTATAAGACAACTCCAAAGGTCTCATGATGGCAAAGGCTGTCAACACCCAGAGACAGAATTATAGAGTCTGAATGCAGACCGCAGCAAATGACTTGCTCTCTCTCTGTTTTGTTTTGTTTTGTTTCTTCTTCCTTGTTGTTCACCCCATTGGTTATAATTCTTTACAACTTGACTAATGTTTAATGTGAAGGTATATGTAGAACCTGTATCTGATTGCATGACGCCATGGAGGGGGGCAGGGGGATGAAGAGGGAGGGGGAGAAAATTTGGAACTCAAGGGATTGTGGAACTGAATGTTGTAACTAAAAGTAAATAAATAAATTTAAAAAAAAGAAACACAGGCAAATTGTATAGTATAAAAATCCAGAAAGGACACCGATCGAGAAAAGGGCAGGATTTAGATGATTATTGGTAACCTCGGAAAGAGAAGTTTCAGGAGTAAGCGGAAATGAGAGGCAGTGAGTGTAGACAGCTTTTTTCTAAGCATTTGGCAGTGAAAGGAAGGCAAGATATAGGATGTTTGAGGAGATGGAAGAAATAGGGAAATTAGAAGGAGGTGGGGTTTAAGGGGTGGGGATACAATGAGTTCCCGCTTGGGTATGTTGTATATGCTACTGGCAGGCCTTCCAAGGAGATCCACTTGAAGGTACAGGACTAGAGCTCAAAGGGGTGGTTCTTAGACCCAGTCATCTTCCTAGGGGATAAATGAAGCCATAGGAGTAGATGAGATCACTAAGGGATAATCTAGAGAAAATGAAGAGAAATGGGTCAGGGACATAGCCTTAGAAGACTAAGGGACAGCTAGGTGGCACAGTGAACAGAAGACTGGCCCTGGAGTCAGAAGGACCTGAGTTCAAATCCTGCCTCAGACACTTAATACTCACTGGCTGTGTGACCTTGGGCAAGTCACTTTACCCCAATTACCTTGCCTTCCCACCCTCCAAAAAAAAATGAAACAAACAACAACAACAACAGAAGACTTAGGGGGAGGACAAAGGACTAGGGAGAGGCATCCCTTTGGGTTGGGAGAATCAAGGAAGGCTTCATGGTAGAAATGGCATCTGAACTGGATGTTACACTTTTTCATATCCTTGATATGACCTAACATAGAGCTGGGCACTCAACAGATGCTAAACATATACACATGGTGACTGACCAATTGACTTATAGTTGCTGTCCCAAATATGGACATAATTCATGCTCAGAGGGCCATGGGCATCCCAGATTATCCTCTTCCAGGCACCACCACAAGGCTCCTGGCATCATAATGGCCCATTAAGAGTTCAAGGAGAACAGCAATTTGGTGAGATGTTTATTCTGAAGAGCAGCTGATAGAAAGCTGAGGGCATGGCCTATCTCTAGATGAGGAGCTGCCTGGAGGGGAGCCACCTCCAGCGCTGAAAGCTGGCTTTTGTAGGAATCAGACACCCTGCGGAAGAGGGAGGGGGCCAGGCATGGCTGAGGGTGGACAGGGACCAAGCACAGGCAGGGGCCTCTTGGGGATGGGTCTTCCAGAGCAGGCAGCAGGCCTGGTTCAGGCTCCATACTGGACATCTGTGGCAATGACCAAAAAACCCTGAAGAAACAAAAGTCCTTCGGTCAGTGAAGTGAGGAAGGGTCTCTAGCCACACTCTCCTAAGTCCTAAGTGCTTCCAGATTCACCAGGGGACTTTCTGAGAGACACACAGGTCCCAAGCTAAATCATTTTGAAAAAGTTGAGTGGAAAGCATCCTGGAAGAGGGTCAGATTTAGAGTCAGAGGACCCAAGTTTGAATCCCTGTGAGATACTGGGTAAGTAGAGCACTGGGTCTGGAGTCCAAAAATTGTTGCTGAATCGTTTCAGTCATATCCAACTCTCTATGACCCTGTTTTGGAGCTTTCCTGGCAGAGGTACTGGAGTTGTTTGCTGTTTCCTTCTCCAGCTCATTTTACAAATGAGGAAACTGAGGCAAACAGGGTTAAGGGACTTGCTCAGGGTCACACATCTAGTCAGGTCCTCCTAATTCCAGGCCCAGGGCTCTATCCACTGTGTCACCTAGCTGCCCTGGATCTGAATTAAAATCAGACCTATTACCAGCTGGGTGACCTTGGGCAAGTCACTGGACACTGTTTGCCTCAGTTTCCTCATCTATAAAATAACCCGGAGGAGGAAATGGCAAATCACTCCAGTATCTTTGCCAAGAAAACCCCACATGGGCTCATGAAGAGCCAGATATGACAAGTGACTGAACAACAACATGAGATATCAGGCAAGTTACTTCCCCTCTTTGGGCCTCAGTTTCCTGAGGATTGGATCAAAGCCTTTGTGACCTTGGGCAAGTGACCTAACCTCACAGGGCCTCAGTTTCCTCATCTGTAAAATCAAAGGACTGAATGAGATGATGTCTGAGGGCGCTCCCAGCTCTAGCTCTCAGTGGGGTGGTCATAGTTCTACTCTGTGGTCATTCAAGGGAACAGCACTTTCCTTGGCTTTTCCCACCAGAACCAGAGAGGGCCCTTGGGGCACTGTAGCCCCAACCCTCTTCCCCCAGTGCCGGCTCTCTACAGCCCCCTTGGCAAGGGTGGGGGTCACCCAGCATCCACTCGAAAATTTCCCATAGCAAGGATCTGCCCAGGTCTTGTGGCAGGCCATCCCACTGAGAGGGCTGCCTAGCGTGCCTGGCCCCTACAGCCTGGTGACAAGAATAGCCCTCCTCTTGTTCCTGGAAGTCTCACTCTTGTCCTCTGTTCTGTCTGGTGGGACAGCCAGAATGCAAGAGTGAGAAAAGACATCGGACTCCAAGCTGCAGCATGCTAACGCTAGAATCAAACATAAAGTGTTACAACTGGAGGGGGCTTGTGAATGGCAAATGTGGAGTATCCTCAGAACTGGAGAGACTTGAAAACAGCAGTGAAGGGAAATTCAGAGCAGAGGGCACAGGGTGCCAGAAGCTGGAGGGGTCTTAGGGATGTGAACGCAACCTTCTCATTTTCCAGATGGGGAGAAGGAAGCTCAGAAAGGAACTTAGCCCCAAACAGAAGAAGGGGCTAGGCAAGGATGGGAGGCAGTAAGTAAAGAGGTTGGTTCATTACTATACAGTGCATCATATCACCCTGGAGACTGAAGAGGGAGGGGAGATGGGGCAAGGGGATGGAGGAACACTACTGAAAACCTAAGGGCAGGGAAGGAAGGAGATGGTAAGGCAGTGCTCTGAGAGCAGGTTGCTAGTTCCTGTGATATAGGAATTGGATTCCTATAAAGAGATTAAGACTATACCCACCTAGGGGTGGCTAAGTGGCACAGTGAATAGAGCACCAGCCCTGGAGTCAGGAGGATCTGAGTTCAAATCCAGCCTCAGATCTTAACACGAACAATTAGTCATGTGACCTTGGGCAAGTCACTTAACCTGTTTGTCCTACCTTCCCCCTCCAAAAAAAAAAAAAGACTTATACCCACCTCTTGGATTTTGATGACTGTATCTTGAAAGCTGGTCTTGGGTGGAGTGGGCAGAGGGAAGCCTTTCTTGAGTTTTCCTGGGGGAAGGCTATAAGCTGAGTTCACTTCTCCATCCCCAACTCAGAACCTGGCACCCACTAAACCCAGTTAAAATCTGCTTGAGTTCTGCCATCTACCCATGAATGCTCTAGCCCCGTGACTGGTGTTAGGATAGAGGAGCAGTTTCTCTGCTGAGAGAACTGCACCTCTAGTCCGCTATGTTCAGGAACTCTTGTTTCCCCATCCAGCTTTCCTCCTCTCTCTTCTTTTGCTTAGTCTTCTTCAGTGATTCTCCATCTCTCTGTCCCTAATCTCCCTCCACCTCTGCTCCCTGAAGACCTCCTGCAAGATAAGCAACCTGGGCAAAAATCCCAGCTCAGCCACTGAGCCACCAAGTGACACCAAGCAAGTCATTTTCTCTTTACACCTCATCTGTTCAATGGGATTGATGATAAACTCTGACTGGCCTCCCTCCCAGGACTGTGAGGACGAGGATGAGGACAGATGTGAGAATTCACTGCAGCCCTTTGCCTTACTGTCTCCAGGGACAGAACTCCTGATGTGGTTTAAGATTACTTTTATTATTATTTATTAACATTTTCCTGGAAGAAGGAAGCAGTTAGGGGTGGTGAAAACTCACGGTTAATCCTAGGCAGGACGGCTGACTTCAGAGTGACGTTCAGCAGAGTCTCCAGTTTGTCAAGCTAGGAAGGCGACAGGAGAGGCCACAGGGGAGGCACAAAGGATGGGGTGAGATGAAGTGGAGGAGGACAGAGAATAGAAGAACAATGGGCCAGGCTTATCAGTGGTCCCTTCCAGGTCAAACAGTCTACATTCTGAGGTCCCTCCCAGCTCTGATCTATGAGTCTAAGAGGAATAAGGGAGAAAGGGAGAAAAGCAGAGAAGCAGGAGAAGAAGGAAGGGGTATAGATCCTGCCCCTAGCACATCAGGCCCGACTCTGCCCCAGCTACCTCCTTTGATCAGCTGTAGGAAACACTTCAGAAACATAATCTTTCCCTACTTGCCCAGACAGAAAGTGCCCAAAGATGGTGGGATATGGGACAGTGTATGAATGAGTGGTTGTTGGACGCTGAAGAATTAAGGAGGATAACCATAGGTCCTCATCCCGATTCCCTAACTCAGAGACACAGGGCACTTACCGGGAAGGGTCCCACAGCTGAATGAGCCAGGGTCAAGCTGAAGCTGTAGGAAGAGGGCATGGATGAGAGCCTGTCCTATATCCTTGACTTGATGAGTTGCTAGGGTCCCTTCAGGGGAGCTAAGAGGGCAAGGGGGCAGGGTGGGCACCCTCTGCTTCCCAACCCCAAACTAGCCTCTTCTTTTCTCCCACCCTTCCCCAAAACCTGGAACCGCCCCTTTCAGGAATAGGGAAAGCACCCAGAGATGAAGGAAAGAGAAAACTCACTTAGTCAGGTTCAGAGAGGCCCCAATATTCGTTCCAGAAGTAAAGATCTGGGCTGAGGCTTTGATATCCTGCCAAGGAGACCCTAGTTCGAAACCAGGCCCCTCCCCAAGCGTCCCCAGTCCCTGCCCAACCCACACCAGTCAAGTGGGTTCCATGGGGATGTAAGGAGGAGTTACTCTAGGGCAGGGCTTCTTAACCTTTATTTTCTGTTGTTGGACCCCTTGGATAGTGTGATGAAGCCAGATGCTTAAAATAAAATACATAGGACTGATGTTCTGATACAGCTATCAATTTTTTTAAGTTCATAGACCCCAGGTTAAGAACCTCTACTCTAGGGATTCAACCCAATCTAGGAATGGAGGACTGACCCTGGGGCAGGACAATAGAGACCAAATCAGTCCCTCCACTGACCTTCAGTTACAGCTAGGCCTGTCTTCTCCTCATTCCCTTCCAAACATTCTTCTCACCTCTTGTGAAATTCCCTACCCTCTCCTCTCTGCCTCTTCAAAGATATCCAGCCTTCAGTCCCCAGACTCCCATTCCACCTCATCCAGAAGGGAAGACCACTTAAGGCCTAAGGAAGCTCTCTCTTCCCAGAGTTCCTGCAGCTCTTATGTCCTAAACCTTGTAATTTATGTCTCCTCTCTATGCTGTCTTGTTCTTGCCTCATTTCCCATGTGTGAATCTTGTCCCAATTAATCTGTGCTGTGGAAAATGCCTTGGACAGAGAAATAGGAAGGCAGTATGATACACTGGAAAGAGTACTGGTTCTGGATTCAAATCCTATCTTGACACTAACTACCTGTATATGACCATGTATAAGTCACTTAAAACCTCCCTCACTTTTCTTATCTGTAAAATGAGGGTGTTTGACCGGATGACTTCCAAGGAACCTGGTAGCTCACCCTCTGGTCTATGATCCATTGAAAATGGGAAACTATATGTCATTTCCCCCTTTGGACCTCAGTTTTTTCATATGTAAAATGAGAGGATTGGGCTAAATATTCTCTAAAACCCTTTTAGCTTTCACACTTTGTTGGATGTTCTAAGATCTTTGTTATCACTGACATTGTATGGTCAAAATTCCCCTGAGTTCTAGTGTTCTAAGGTATGAGGTCTTTTCTATTTCTATATTCAGGCCCCCATTCCAATGCCAGCCAATAAACATTTGTCAAATCAATAAACATCTGGGCTAGGCACACTGTGGGGGCCCAGTTAATATTAGTGGAACTAAATCGGACAGTCTTTGCTGAACCCTTGTGTATAGAGTCTTCCACATCCCTGTCACTTATAACTGGCAGAAGCAGATACTAGGGAAGGGAGTCTGGTCCTCTGGCCTGGACTTCCTACAGTGAGGACTTAGGGCACAGGACAGTTCCTTATCCTGGGCCTGGCATCTGACTTGGATCTCCAGGTTGCTACAGAGCACTGGTTCAGAGTTTAGGAGCTATCTGGGTGAAGAGAATGCCAGCCCTTGGCACCCATGAGCCAAAAATAGGGACCATTACTCAGAGAGTAAGCTAAAGCCTGCCTAAGGCTAAGGATGGGAGTGAAACCAATACTTGGGGTCAACTTGTAAAAGGGAGGCCATGCCCCAAGAAGGTGGGTCTGCCCACTTACAACATGCAATAGGAAGACGGGTACAGGTGAGGTCCCATTGGGCAGGATGAAGGCCTGCACTGCCCCAGGCAACAGAAGCTGCAAAGTTCCTGGTTGAGCCTGGAAGCTGGGAGGAAGTCGAGCAAAGATCTGCAGGGCCATAGGTGTGTTCGGGAATCTCTTCTCGAGCTGGAGGTGGGGTACAGAGATGGGAGAGGGGAGACAAGCAGATTAATAAACTCTGACATTGAGAGAGATGTGAAGGAAGGGAGGTCACAGTGACCCTTTCCTCCCCTTCTGTACTGTCTGGGGTTGGGGGTGGGGGGGTGGGAGTTGAGTTGGGGGGGTAATCAGACTAGGTCCCAGAAGGGCATAGGAAGCCACTGGTGGGGGTGGGACATGGCCAAGTTTGTCTTCAGGGCCCCCAGACTTCCCACTCCTGGCCGAGGAGGAGATAATAAACCCTCTGGGGTTCACATGGGGGACACATGGCCCTCAGTGTGCTGCTCTTAGCCTCACCTTGATTGGGAAAGCTCTAAACTCACTTCCAATCTCAGCTCTGCTTCTTACTATGTGACCTTGGGCAAGTAACTTCACCTCTCTAGACCTCAGTTTCCTCATTTGTAAAATGAAGGGGTCAGACTAGATGACCTTTAGGTCCCTTCCAGCTCTAAATTCTGTGATGCTATGATCCAAAGGCATGAAATTCTGATAGTTAAGAGTCTGAAGTTTTACTTTAGGGAAGCACTTTCCAGAACCCTTTAAACAGTGTCAGGTAAATTCCTCCATATGGCTTCACTTAAAGACATTGTGGATAGATATAGATCTGGACTTGGTGTCAGGAAAACCTGAATTCAAATCCCACCTCTGACCCTAGCTTTGAAACCTTGGGTAAGTTCTTTGGCTTGAGTCTCAGTTTCCTCATCTGTAAAATGCAGGTGATAATAATATCTATAATACCCACATCACAAGACTGCTATGAGGTTCAAATGTCATAACTCTTCTCAATGGCTTAAGTACCATTTGAATGTCAGTCATTGTTAGGCTGGTCCTGGGGGTAGCAAATTACATTATTCTGGTCACCTGAAGGTCCTGTCAGACCAAGGGGTTCTTTCCTCCCCCCCCCATAACCCCAAGTACCATGTGGCCCTCAGATAAAGTCCACATCTGGCTCATCATATATGTTGTTCTTTGCACACACAGCCACTTACACATACACATGTCAGAGCAGTTGGTGGCACAGTGGATAGATTGCTGGACCTGAGTTCAAATCCAAAATTTGACATTTATTAGCTGTGTGACCCTGGGCAAGTCACTTAACCTCTGTTTGCCTCAGAGTCCTCAACTGTAAAGTGAGGATAATAATAGCACCTACCTTGCAGGGCTGTTGTGAGAATCTACTGAGATCTTTGTAAAGTGCTTAGCACAGTGCCTGGTGTACAGTAGGTGCTACACAAATACTTATTTCCTTCCTCAGCCCCAAATAATAAGGAAGCTCAAATGTTCCCATCCTCCATCCCTTCTGATCCTATGCAATGAGAGCTGATGTTAATTCTGAATAATTCCTATGTTCTGGGTTTTTTATTGTTATAATCAGTAGTAAGTTGTTCAGTCATTCAGTCATTTGACAGATGAGGAAACTAAGGTTAACAGATGAGGAAACAGGGTTAAGTGACTTGTCCAGGGTCACCCAGCTAGTTAGTGTCAGAGACCAGATTTGAACACATGTATTCCTGACTCCAGGCCTGGTGTTCCATCGCAGGGATGGGGAACCTCCTGCCTTGAAGCCACATGTGGCCTTCTAGGTCCTTGGGTGCGGCCTTTTGACTGAGTCCAAGTTTTACACAACAAATCCTTTTATTAAGAGGGTTTGTTCTGTGAAGTCTGGATTCAGTCAAAGGGCCACACTTGAGGACCCAGAGGGCCACATGTGGCCTTGATTCCCCTCCCCTGCATCCACTGTCCATCTGTGCCACCTTGGTTCACCAAAGGAGGCAGTACAGTTTAGTGGATAAAGGGCTGGACTTGGAAGTAGGAAAGACCTAGGTTTGAATGCTGGGCATTGGACTAGCTGTATGATCCTAGGCAAGTCAATTAACCTCTGTGACTCTCAGTTTTTGTTTTTGTTTTTTTTTCTTTTTGGAGGGCAATTGGGGTTAGGTGACTGACTTGCCCAAAGTCACTTGGCTAGTTAAGTGTTAAGTGTCTGAGGTCAGATTTGAACTCTGGTCCTCCTGACTTCAGGGCTGGTGCTCTATTCACTGCACCACCTAGCTGCCCCCTGACTCAATTTTCTTATCTATAACAGGGGACAATCATAGCATCTACCTCATGGAATTGTGAGGCACAAATGAGATCTGAGATCATACACATAAAGTGTAAACCTTAAAGCACTCCATACATGTGAGCTGTTAATATCTCAGATAATTAATTACTCAGATACTCAAAGGGAGCAGATGGGGCAGCTAGGTGGCGAAGCACCAGCCCTGGAGTCAGGAGGACCTGAGTTCAAATCCAGCCTCAGACACTAAACACTTACTAGTCCTGTGACCTTGGGCAAGTCACTTAACCCCAAATACCCTGCCCTCCCCGCTCTAAAAGGCAAAAAAAAAAAAAGGGAGTAGATAGATTTGAGAGTCCTCTCCAACTGTTTCCATTCCATCCATTCCTGCCCCAGCCTATATCTTGTCCATGCCTCCCAAAGGTCCACCCAGTGTGCTAGAGGCCTTCCTCAATTTCTCCTAACATTGCCTCTCTGTTGTGCTGTTGTTCTATGGGATGCCCACTTGTGATATTTATGTAAATGATCAACAAAAATTCTGAAATAATACTGGATAAATTGGAGATAATCATAGAGGGAGGGTGCTAAGATTAAAGAAGATAAAGAAAAGCTTCTTGAAAGTGAGATTTTGGGGCAGCTAGGTGGCACAGTGAAAGCCCTAGAGTTAGGAGAACCTGAGTTCAAATCCATTCTCAGACACTTAACACTTGCTAGCCGTGTGACCTTGAGCAAGTCACTTAGCACCAATTCTCCTGCCTTCCCCCTCCAAAAAAAAAAAGGGAAAAAATGTTAAATTTTTTATATGTAATTGAGAAAAAAAATAAAATATGAAGGAAACAGTAAAAAAAAAAGAATAAAGATGGAAAAAAGAAGGACATATAATGAGTTCTGTTTTGGACATATGCCAGTGGGATATCTGAGAAAGAATGAACTTAATTCTTCAGAAGTGTTGAGCTAATTTACTTTAATGTTAAACTATATATTGATTTTAAATTAAATAACTTTGAAATAAAAAAAAATAAAGCTCTTCAAACACCTGAAGATAGTTTTCATTTTCCATAAAATCCTCTTCTCCAGGTCCCAGTTCCCTCAACCAAGCCTTATATGGCATGATTCTCAAATCTTGGACAAGTTAGTTTCCTTCTCTGAACTTCAGTTTCCTTCTTTGTCAAATGAAGGGAAGCTGTGTGATTAGCACAGACAGGAAAATCTAGACAGGAAAACCAGGAAGCCTGGTTCTGACACTTACTGTATGACTTCAGGGAATTCCAAGACATCAAATTTCCTCTTTTAAAAAAGAGGTGGTATGAGATGGTCTCTAAAGTTCCTTTCAGTTCTGTTTTTTAAAGTTTTTTATAACTTGGCCCTTTTCCTACTTTTCTAGTCTTTTTACACCTTATTCTTTCTCACATATTTTTTGATCCAATGATACTGACCTTCTTGAGTCCCTTAAACAAGACATTCCATCTCCCTGCTCTGGGAATTTTCATTGCCCATAACCCATGACTGGAACCATCTCCCTCCTCATCTCTACCTCCTGGACTCCTTGGCTTCCTTCAAGTCCCCGTTAAAATCTCACCTTCTGCAAGAAGCCTTTCCTTATTGTCCGTAATCTTAGCATCTTTCTACTGTGATTATCTATAATTTATCCAGTATTATATATTTTGTTAGTATATTTTTTAATTTTATTTATTTTATTTTGAACCTAAGAAAGTAAAACAAGCATTTCCATAACATAGTAGAATAGAAAAAAAGATGATTGTACATGAAACTGCAAATCTATTATATACAACTTGCTATTCCTTTAAAATATATAATAAAGTTATCATGTAATTCTTTTTTTCTTCCTCTTCCCTACCCCGCTAACCCTAGAGATGGCTACCATTAGACACAAATATGTGTGTATACATATATCTATTTCTCTATATGCTTCTATTTATCAGTTTGTGCTTGTAAATTTTTTTTTGGACTATTTTCTTACTCATTAGACTGTGAGCTCTTGAGAACAGGAAAACTACCCCCCTATCTCCCTATCTTCTCTTTATCTCCCATTAAGCACCTACTATGTGCCAGGGACTGTGCCCGGTGTTTCCTGTATGCATCACAACAAAATAAAACAGATTTTTTGGGAGAATTAACCAAGAATTGTGTATGCAATACAGACTCAGTATCTGAACCTAAGTGAGGCTACAGAGAGCAAAGGGATGTGGGCAGGCAGTTTCCAGCCTGAGAGGCAAAATCAATGACCCTTACCTCAGGCACAAGGCCTTTGAAGATCTTGGTGTTGATATGTATGGGAAACTTCTTGGGTATCTGGAATGATGGAGGAAGGTGCCCTGTTCAGCCTTACCCAGCCCTCCCCTTTCACAAGCAGGCAGCCCTCTCACTCCCTGAGCCCACTGTTAGCTAGCTGTCACTCACGTTCCCCTAAGCCCTCCTGCCTTCCTTCAAGTCCCAGCTAAAGTCCCTTCTTCTGCAAGAAGCCGTTCTCAGCCTCCATAATCTTGGAGCCTTGCCTCAGAGACCACCCACAATTTATCGTGCATATCTCCTGTTTTTCCATAGTGGTTCGCATCTTTAGGCTTCGAGCTCCTTCCTGATGCCATGGTCCTCTTGGAGAATGAAGGTTAAACAACCACCAGCAGCTTTTCTTTGTATTGTCAGAACTTAGCTCTATGTATGGCATATAGAAGACCCTTAATAGATGTTGACTGACTGTTACATCTCCGGTCTTGGTCCCAACCTTAGTTAGCTGTCACTCATATTACTCTAGCTCCGCCCATTACTGCCTGGTCCTGCCTCCAGTCTTAGCCCCGCCCTCAACTGGCTGTCATTCATTCCCTTCTAGCTGCGCTCCTTAGTCCCACCCCTCTTCCCTGTCCTAACCCCAGCACCAGTTAAATGCTGCTCTGGCTCCACCCGCCCCACCCCCAGACCGTATGTGTCACTCACTCATGCTCTCCTCCCAACAATCCTTAGCTCCACCCCAACTCTTCTAGTAGCTGTCATACAAACCTCGCCAGCCCCGCCTCTCCTAGCCCTGCCCCGCCCCCATGCACTCAGGCCCCGCCCCCTTGCCTTGTCATCCGTGAGGTTCCAGGACAGCGCCCCAGCCCCGTAGTAAACGAAGGACGCTGAATTGGCCACGAAGTCCGAGATACCCCAGAGCAGCATGCGGTCATTCTGTTCCCACAGCGAGAATGGAGTAGGGGGCGCTGGGGCTTCCTTGTGGCCGGCCCGGCTATAAAATTCACCCTGGGGCGGGAGAGAGTTATGGGGAGGAGAAAGGAAGAACAAGACAGGGAAACTGAGTCAGTAACCCTCAAAAGTGCCCAATCAAGCCCTCTGCGAGGAAGGTCTAGTCCAGCTGGGCCATTCTTTTGCTGTGTGCGTCCTTTTTCTCGGCATCATTTTCCTTTTCAGTGAAATAAAGCTCATTATACCTGATCTTGCAGAATCGTGAAACCCAAACAACACAATAGCCGGAGAAAATGTGAAGTGCTTAAGAATCATAGACTCTCAGAGCTAGAAGGACCCTGAGCAGGTACCAAATCCAGCCCCTATCACCACCCATGCAGAAATCTCTACAAGCCTTGACTGTGGGTCATTCAGCCTTTACTTGGACAGTACATCAGGGGTTAGTAGTTACATCTGGGAGAGACCTTAGGGCATAGACTATAGACCAGAGCTGGAACAGACTTTAATTCAGCCCCCTTATTTTATAATTCATACAATTAGGGTCTTAGGGTGCTCAGACTAACTAAAGTGAGTATTCATGTGCCTTTTGATGCGTAACTAAAGGCATGCTCGGGAGAGGAACACGATGAAGAGAAAGGAACGGCCGGGGAGACCCAGATATACCACAGATTTTCTGTGGGACCTCGGGTTAGTCACTTGGTTCCATTTGATTTCTTCCCATTTGCAAAACAGGAATAACAATTTCCCTGGACTCTCAGAGAGTATGTAGGAAAGTGTGATGCTTAGCAGAAAGGGAATATGAGGAGGAAGAAGAAGAACCAGAGAACTGGAAGGAGGAAGATGTTAATGATAACATGAAGATGGAGAGAGTGAAGGAGAGGGAGAAAGATGAAAAGAACGGGGAGGATGTAGGAAGGGAAATTACCTTCAAGTCCAGTTCAGTGCTTTGCTCTGTAATCAGGGGTGCTGCCACCAGAGAATAGTCCAAGTCTGCAAGGGAGCTTATGTGACTGGATTCTGGGGAGCAGAGGAAGAGGGAACCACCTGTGATCCTAGATCCCAGCCCATCTTAGTAGTTCCACTGACAGCTCATGTCTCTCTCCCCAGCCCTCTCCCTCCCAGATCCAGTCTCCTGGTGCCACCTCCTGACCTGGGATGGTCTGCAATGTTCGTTCGAGAGCTTCCACTGCATTCTGGATCTCTTTACAAAGCTGGACAAGGACAAAGGTCCAGGGAGTCAGGGAATGGGGGACATCTTAGGGAGTGTGACTGGGAGGTACTTTCACTGACTCCACCCCTTCCTGGTATAAGTACCTGCCAGGACACCATCCTGGCCACTTGCTCTGGTCCCTCCTGTCCCCAGAATCCCATCCCCAGAGCTTGGAGCCATGGATTTTTCCATTCAGTCTTTTTTTTCCACACATCACTTCCCTTGTCTGGGAGGGAGGGATTGGAGTGGGTAGTGGAGAGGCTCCCAGATGTGATCACTGGAGATTTGGGAGGATGTGACCTGACTGGTTGGCAGAGAGCAATAATAAATAGCAATAATGTTTACTTTCTTGCCTTAAGGTTTGCAAAACACTTTGATCTTCACAGAGAAAGGCCCCTTATTAAGGCCTTCCTGTGTCTTCTCTCTGTGTCTCTGTATGTCTTTGTGCCTTGTCTCCCTCTCTTTCCCTCCTCCTCCTCCTTCTTCTCTCTCTCCCTCCCTCTCTCTCCTCTCTGTGTCTGCTCCCTTTCTGTGTGTCTCTGTTTTCCTTTCCCTCCCTCCTTTCTCCCTCTCTCACTCTGTCTCTGCATATTTCTGGGTATATAGTCTATGGTCAGGTGGTCTCTTTCTTCCCTAGCTTCCCTACCTCTTCCAGAATGTAAGTGCCAGGAGCCAAGGACTGTTGCCTTTTTGTCTTCTTATCCCCATTTGCCCAGCACAGGACTGCTAAATGAATGTTTGTTGAACTGAATTGTTGATTTTACAAAGGCAGACACAGACCCAGGAGGCTAAGTGATTTGACCAAAGGTACCAATTATTAATTGACAAAACTAGCCTTTCTACTGACTGCCTTTCCATGGGAGTAACAAGAACAAAAAACATTTCCCAGACAAACTCAGGTGATTCTGAGTTTTAACACCAACTGTCCAAGGGCCAAAGGTCCCATAACCTAGCTCATGAACCATGCTGTTGACATCATGATATCAAGGACCTCACAATACTGTTATAACAAGCCATTGATGTGTGTGTATTAGAATGCCCTCTGGTTATTAGAGGGATGAGGAGCCAGGAGAGGGGAGGGCCCAAAGCTAAGAGGGGAAAGAGCTAAGAGGGAGTCTGAAGGGACTAGATGAGGCTTGGGAGAGAGAGCAGGGCTTAGAGAGGAGAGAGGATTGAAAAGGGAGGGAAAAGACGGGGAGTACCTAGATGAGGAAAAAAGGAAAAGGGGGCAAGCGTCTAGAGATGAGAGGGGAAAGAACTGGGGTTGTTGAAGGGGCGGGGATGATTTGAGGGAAGAGGAAGAGCTTGAGGTGGTTTTGTGGTGGGGTGGGATCCTAGGGAGGGGCTGCAGTAGAAGCTCACCTTGCTGTCCAATTCCTGTCGAATGGGATTCTCCAGGACTCCAGTGAAGATGTTATAGAGCCAGCTAGGGGGAGGGAGAATAGGGATGTATGGATCTGACACCCTCTCCCTGTCCTGGGACAGCCCCCCAACATTGTCCTTACCTGGCTCCCCCATGGAAGGTGACATCCAAATGCCCAATGTGGCAGCTACAGCCTGCAGGGCTCACGACCAGACGTCCAGCACCATCCCAGCCCATCTCTATTAGCACAGACAACATCATGTCCCCCACGCTCAGCTTGAGGGTTCCACTGTCATGTCTGCTGAGTGGGATGGAAACGGGAGAGGGAAGAGAGGCAGCCCACCGGTACAAATCGCTTGGGGGTAATCCCACTCATGGCCACCAGAGGGCAGAAGCTGCCTACTGAGTCACCTAACTAATGGCTTTCACCCAAATCTGAAGTGACAAGATTCTCCCAGGAACCAATCTGTAGCATCTCTGGCCATATTGTGTTGTACCAACCCTCACTGATAACTGGAGTGCTCAGAGTGGGCTTCCAGGAAGAGATGGTGAAGCATGAACTGGACCTCGAAGTCCAGTTTTTGGCTTTGGCCAAAGCATGTAAAAAGTTATTAAAAACACTCATGTTTAACTGTCCTCTGGCCTTTCTTTGTAAAATGATGGGATTGAATCAAATGATTTCTAATATCTCTTCCAGTTCTTAATCCTATGAACCTGTGAACCCAACTTCAGAACGCTATAGAGAATGAGGGGCAGTGGATATCTTTAAAAGGCTGGGCTTGGAAAGCTTAGGAATTTGAAGTCCCAGGACACAAGAAAGTATGAGTAGAAAAGCCCAGGCCTTGAACCTGAATACCTGTGTTCAAATATTGGATCCACCACTTATTTAATGTGTGACCTTAGTAATGTCTCCCCTCTCTAGGCCTCTGTTACCTCATCTGCTCATTTCTTAAATGGGGGGCGGGGGGAGGAATTGGACAAGATGGTTCCTAGTCCACAGTATTAAAAGTCTGTGTTCTTTAAGAATCTGGAATCCTCTGATGGGTGAATTGGGAACATGTCTGTCATCAGGAAAAGAAGGGACCTGAGGATAAAAGTGGGAGTGGGGATTGGGGTGGCTCAGTTGTGCCTTTCCAACATCCCTCTAAAGTCCTTACATTGATGATACCTTCACAGACCAGTGACCATTGACTTGGGCTTCTGTGGGTCCCATGGACAGTTTGATCCTTGAGCTGGGAGCAAATGCAGCCAAACACTCCCCCAAATTTATAGTGTTTACCTGGAACCTGTAGGAAAATACCAGGTGAAGCTCACTTTCTTGGCCCAGCCTCCACCAAAGGGTCTTCTCTACCCCCCAGCCCCATCACCCATTTCCAAGTTAGAAGTCTCTTCAGTCACTAATACACCCCTGCTCAGGACATCCCTAGGGAGAGAGCTTGAGGCCAGTAAGTATTCTGAGCTGTCATGGAACAAAGAACACTGAAGCTGAAAGAGTCCTTAGAATTGGGAACATAGAATATCAGAATTGGAAGGAATTTTGGAGATTATCTAAGCCAAACTCCTATTTCACAGGTGAGGAAACAAAGACCCAGAGAGGGGAAGGGATAGTTAATGGCAGTTTGAGGAGTGTAATCCAGGTCTCTTGGTTGGGGAAGAGGGATGGAGAATAAGCATTTATATAGTGTGCACTATGTGCCAGGTACTGGGCTAAGAACTTCACAGATATTATCCCCTTTAATTTTGGCACCTAAGACAGTAGTACTCTGAGACTCGGAGATTTCAAAATCCTATTGCTTAGTGTAGTAGAAAGCTTGCTTTCTGATGGCCTCAGTTTCCTCATTTGTAGAATGGGGGGGGGGAATTAGACTAGAAGGCAATAACTCATATTTATATAGTACTTTCAGGTTTGCAAAGCACTCTCTTCCCAATAACCCTCTGTGGTAGGTAGCATTTCTCTTATTGTGGTTATTTTACAGATGAGGAAACTGAGACTCAGAGGTTATGTGACTTGCCCCCAGCCACACAAATAAATGTAGGAGGCCAGTGTCCTGACTCTAATTTCAGGAACTTCCAATTGTACCACACCACTTAAGTCTGAACTTCTTGCTGAGACATTTTCTGAGTCTGTAATCAAAGCCTGAGTTGGAGGGGTTTGGGAGCGAAGTAGGAGGTAGGGGTAAGCAAGGTAACAAAGAGCAAAACCAGATATCCATGGAGGGATTTGAAGGGAGCAAAGGGCAGGGCTGGAGATCAGGAAGGAAGGGTGTCACCTGGTGGGCTGAGGTTATGGGGGACAGTTGGTAGGAAGACCCTTGATTCTCATCCCTCTTACCCTGTCACTGCATACTCCACATGGCCCACCAGGGGGACTGTGTAGGAGCCCCGGAAGTCTGGGATGGCCAACTGCAGTAGAGCAGACTTTAGAAACTCCATCCCAACCTGCTTCCCTGCAACAAAGACCAATCGGACCGTCACCTCTTCTTCACCTCCCCAGAGTCACAGCCTTCCCAGCCATTATGGAGCACTGACCATAGTCCAGGCCCTTCTGCGTGATCTTCATTTTTATACCAGGAGTTACTGCCTCCGTTCCTACCCCCAACAACACCAGTAGGAGCCACAGCATCTTAAGGCTTCTGCAGGCCCTGCTGAGGAAAGGACTGAACATTAGCAAATAGGGTGGGATGACTTCTTTACTTTCCATCAGTCAGCTAATGAACAAACATTTATTCATTCTGTGAAGTGCCCTGGGCTCTCAAAGTTATGTCAGTAGAGTGAGACCTTTGGCAAATCCCACCAAGCTGGAAAGCTGGTGGGCACAGACCAGCAATGGACTGACACATGGCTAGCCTAGCCATGTATAGAGTTGTGACTGGATATAGGAAACGTACTCCTACTGGGGAAGGGAGCAGGACACTGTCCCAAGATGGACAAGGAAAGAAAGAAGATGTGAGCTTTGAAGGGTGAGTGGGATTTGGTGAAGAAGGAAAAGCATATTCTAGGCTGAGGGATACAACCTGAACAAAGGTTGGAGATGGGAAAATGCAAGAAATGTTCCACAGTCCTCCCCATACACTCTGCTTCATAACACCCTGTTGGAGCAGACCTATTATTCAAGGTCCTTTATGTCTGTGTTCCCCATCATTCCTCTCATATGCTTCAGTCAAATTGAACTGCTTTGTCCCCCGTTCTCATCCCTCAGACGTCTACTCCAATTCTATTTCTCTGTCGACAACTCCCCCCTTCCTTTAATCTATCAATTGCTCGATCAAAATGCATTTATTAATATCGACTGTGTTTCAGCCTCTGCAACATGATCGGGAAATAAAAAGACAAAACTGAGCCAGCCCCAGCTCTCAGGGAGCATGAGTTCTACCAAGTGGGATGGGGGTTGGAAGAGCCTCCCACTCCAGGTTCCACC
This sequence comes from Petaurus breviceps papuanus, assembly GCF_028583685.1. Lineage (NCBI taxonomy): Eukaryota > Metazoa > Chordata > Mammalia > Diprotodontia > Petauridae > Petaurus > Petaurus breviceps. The sequence goes on along the minus strand of NW_027187368.1, from coordinate 13,757,930 downwards.
TCCTCCTGGAAGTCTTTCCTGATTGCTCATAGCTACAAATGGTCCCTCCTTCTCTGATTTTTTTATTCAAACGTCTCTGCTTGACTTCTCCTTTTTTTATTCTAACTCACTCAGTGTTCACCTATGTGCATGCCTTGTTAGAGGAATCTCGCTGGGTAAAAGTCCTCACCTTGGATCCCAAAGAACTGAGAAGCCAAGGTCCAGTGTTTTTACTTCCTTGCTAGTGACCTTAAGAAAGTCATTTCTCTTCCCGAGCTTCAGTTTTCTCATCTAAAAATGAGGATAATAATCCATGGACTCCCTCCCTCACAGATTTCTTCTGTAGGGAAAGAACTTTGTAAAACCTCAAAGACCTTGTTACTGTGCATAAATGAGAGCTGTTATGATCCAGGGCAGGGTTTGTGCAGCACTGTTCCAGGAGACACTTTTGTGCGCACAGGGCCCCACACACAGAAGGTGTTTAATAAATGCTTATTGAATTTGGTCCAAGTCTTTTTCTCTCTCTTTCTGTATCAGTTCTTTCTGAGCATTGAATTCTGTGCCTCCATCTTCACCAACATTCCTTGAGAGTGAAGATATAACAGTGCTTTGAAGTCCTTCACAGGGCCCTCTGCCTGTGTGAGTCATGCCCTGGGTATACCTCAGACCAGAGTCTTCCTCTAGGATTTATCTCTATCAGTCTGGCACAAAGGGGGCTGAGCTAAAGGTCCAGGCTATTCAAGGGAGGGCTTAACCTCTTATAGAATTCCTTCCCTAACCACACTACCCATTAGGATCCCAAAGCACTTTTCCTGCTTCTGTTTGGCTGAGTGGAGCTTTCTCTCCCCAGCCTTGGCTGGCCTTCCCCGTCCCACCCACCACCTGCTATTGGATGCAGCTGGGCCTAGATCAGGGTGGTATTGCTGCCCTCCCTCCCCCAGCCTCCACCCTCAACACACAGATACTCAGGCCCCCACCCTGACCCCTGAGCTCAGCTGGAGCTTCCCTTTCTCCTTACCGTGGACTTTTTCAGAGGCAACAGGAGTCTGTTCTCTCACCCTTGGGCTATATAGAGTAATGTTGAGGAAAGGGAAGTTGAGGGGTGGGCTGTAAAGACAGGATGTAATAATGGGGAAGTGAAAGGGAGACTGAGCTAAAAAACAGAGGCAAGGAAAAGTGGGGGAGAGGGTGAGCTAATGAGATGTGAGTCAGCTTCAGCCCTGAGTCCTCTAAGCAAATCAGCCTTCAAATAAAGGTCTTCCTGCCCTCTTCAATCTGTCCTTCACATGAAGCTAGGGTGTTCCTTAGTTGTAGGTCTAGTCATATTGCTCAACATAAAATCCTTCATTGACTTTATTATCGCCTAAAGAGTCAAGTTCAAATTCAGTTTCTTGGCATTCGATGCCTTCTACAATCTGGTACTACTCGTGCTCCAGCCTTAATTATCTCTTGTGATTTCCTTCCACTGTCTCAGCATTCCAACTACTGTGCAACTGGAGCATATCCTACTTTCTACTACCTCCTACGTCTGGAATGTTCTCCCGTACTGTCTTCATCTTGATGCGGTACTTGGGTGCTTGTGCTTGGACCCCAATTCCAAGATCACATTTGCCCTCCAGCTTCAAAACACTATCCCTGACAGTTTTCTCCCCAGCCCAAGGACACTATGCCTAGCAATAATTCATGAGTGGGCCCCAGTAAGACAAACTACCTTTCCCCACAATTACTCATGAGTGGGCCCCAGCAAAACATATCATCTTTCCCCATCACAAGAACAAGTTGACCTCTGAAGGTATTCTCTTGTAAAAACAGAACTATCATGTAACCACAGAATTAATATGTATTGATTCTCAAAGTTATCATATTTAAGCCAGAGGTCAAGCCATAGACATCAACTCTCAAAGCTCTCTTGCTACAGATGTAACAGACCAAAAATGCATCCCTTAGAAACCCTTTCCCCTGGTTTCCAGTAGTGAATGATGCCTGTGGCCAAGGTTGTAAGTCATCACCTAATTAGTATGTTTGCCAGATAATCCGCCACTTTTCCTATATAAACTTTAGCATCATTCCTGTTAAGTGGTAAATTCCTTAAGGAGCTCTACTTGCCATATTGACCTTACAATAAACCTTTACCACTTTGACTTAAAGAATGCTTGAGTCTGTGAATTCATTCACACATGACCCCATCCAGTACTCTGGTCTTTGGGGGGGGGTCCCTGAACCCCTTAAACAACAACAATCTCATCCTTTAAAGCCCGGCTCAAATGCTACCTTCTCCGGGAAGTTTTCCCCCAAGTTCCACCAGCAACAGCCTTTTTTAGACCTCAAACAACACTTTCCTTTGCCTCTCTCTAATAACTTAATTCAACAAAACCTTATTGAGGGTAAAGCATTGTTCTAGCCCCTTAGGCTACAAAAATGAAAATGAAACAGCCCCTGCCCTTGGAGAGCTTCTCTTCTGGTGGGGAGATAGTACGCAAAGACAATAAGCAAACAGAACATTTAAGGACAGAAAAGGTGAGCACTGACTGGGGATGAATTACTGAAAATGAATGTGAGGGGATTCTTGAAAGAAAATAAGGTTTCAGATGGGTGGAGATGAAGAAGGGGTAGGTGGTTCCAGACATGGGTGTTGGGGGAGTGGTGGTGGTGTAGGACTGATTAGAGAGACAGCTTGTGGGAAGCCATGGAGGCTGGAGATGGAATGCAAAGAATGAGGAACAAAGAGTGGTCTATCTTATCTGGAATGTAGAGTTCATGAAGAGGAATAATATGAACTAAGTCAGGAAAAGTAAGTAAGGTAGGTAGGTAGAAAGTCAGGAAAGTTGGTGGAGGGTCTGGGATGTCAGAGTGAGCAGTCTGTATTTTGTCCTAGAGGCAATGGGGAGCCACTAAGGATTTTTGAGCAGGAGAATAATATGATCAGACTTGTTTGGAGATTTCCAAACCAACCAAGAGATATAATAATAGCATGTATTAGTTTATTGAATTTTCACAACAATCCTATGGGATAACTACTATAGGTACAAGTAGTCAAGGATACTACTGTACATTCCCATTTTACATATAAGAAAGCAGAGGCTCAGAGTATCTCTCACAGGCTCACATTGCTAACAGCAGGAATGAACCCATGACTTTCTTGTCTCTTAAGATCAGTATACTTTCTTTCTTTCTTTTTTTTTTTTTGCTTTTTGGAGGGCAATTGGGGTTGAGTGACTTGCCCAAAGTCACACGGCTAGTGTGTCAAGTGTCTGAGGCCAGATTTGAACTCAGGTCCTCCTGACTCCAGGGCTGGTACTCTATTCACTGCGCCACCTAGCCACCCCAATCAGTATACTTTCTACTATGCCCACTGTCATACTGGCATCATCCCAGTCTAAGGCAAGAGGTAAGGAGGTAATGAACTAGGGAAGAAGCTATGTGCTTGGAGAGAAGGGAACAGATGCAAGAATTATTGTGGAGTGGAATTAACAGACCTTGTTTACTGATTGGATATGGGTGGTGAGGGAGAGGGGAAAGTCAAGGATGATTCCAAGAATAGTTAGGAAGGTGGTGGTGCCTTCAACAGAAATAGGAAAGTTTAGAAGAGAGGTGAATTTAGAGGTGATGGGAGGGGTGGAAAGAGAGAGGAGGGTAAAGATGAGGGGGTAGTTGAGGCCAGGTTCATTCACTGTGTGATATTGTTGTTATACCTCTCTGTGTAGACTATGAACTTGGTGACAGCAGGGACTATGTCTCATCTAAACTTCATTTCTCCCTTTGCATCTATTATGGTTTTCAGGGAGTGCAGCGATTCTTACATTAGTTCTCCCTGACCTGCTTTCTAGGTATTTTGTCTTTGGTATCATATATCTTCCATTTTCTTCCATTTTTTCCCTTCTCTTGATTTTGTTCTGCAATATTTCTTGCTGTCTCATGAAGTCATTGATTTCTGTTTGGTCTATTTTAGTTTTCAGAGTCGATTTTTTGGATAAAGTTGACCACTTTATCTTCTAAACTATTTATTCTCCTTCTAAGTCTATTATTCAGAGCTTTTATTTCATTTCCCAGAACAGAGTGTTAGGGTACTCAGAGCCCCTGGGTATCTAGAGCTGTCCCAGGTGTCACTGAAGATTACTAATATTGTCACCCTGGGGCTTTCTCAGGGTAAACCTTTGCTCTTGATGCTTCAGACACACAGGCTTCTTGGAGGCTCCACATGACTCTGACCTGTCTCTGGTAAAGCTGAGAAGTCGTTTCATTGACCTTGGCTTTGCTGATTACTTCTTTCCTATTTCACTCTGGCTTCTTGATGATCTCTTGTGCAGTTCTAGGATTACAAAAAAATCACTACATAGAGTTCTTCACCAGATTTTAAAATTATTATTTGGTCTGATGCAAACCTTAGGTTTTTGCTTGAGTTGGTATGGGGAAGCTCACAGTGCATCTTTTGCTTTGGGAACCATCTTGGCAGAAAGTTTCCTTCAGTGTCTAACACAATATTAGCTCTCTACATAATAGGTATTTAAATGGTCATTGAATGAATGAATGAGGTCAAGAGTAAAATTAAACTGTAAAGTGGAGGTGTCCAGTGCTCAGGACCCCCCAGTTCCTATCTCTCCCACCCCCTGCCCTCCACAGTCAGGAGTATTGTCAGTCACAAGCCTTTCTAAAGTCTTTCTCTTCCCCTTCAGCCTCAGCTGCCCCTGTACCTCTTCCCCTTTTGTTCCACCTACTCATTTATCCCTCAATAAAGAGGGATATGTAACCACAAAATTTAAAAACATACATATTTTTTAAAAACATTTTAAGTCCATCACCAACATTAGACTTATTTATTTTTTGCTTTTTGGAGAGCAATTGGGGTTAAGTAACTTGCCCAAGGTCACAGGGCTAGTTTTTGTGTTAAGTGTCTGAGGCTAGATTTGAACTCAGGTCCTCCTGACTCCAGGGCTCTATTCACTGCACCACCTAGCCGCCCCACCAACATTAGATTTAGAAGGAATCTCCAAGGATTATCTAATCTGTTTTCTTGCCTTCATGAAGGAATTCATTCATTTTTTTTTTTTGACCTCGTATCCCCCGGGCCTTTCACTTGGCAGTAATAAGTGTTAGTTATTGTATGAAGAAACAGCCTGGTGAAATGTAAAGAAAAATCTGGTTTGGAGTCAGTAGACTTATGTTCAAATCTCTAAATTTGTGACCTTGGTCAAGTTACTTACTCTCACTGAACCTCAGCTCCCCCATTCTCATTGGTAACACACACACACACACACACACACACACACGGAGCTGCCTCTGATAGGTCCTCTTCGATCAGGGACAAGTTACAATTTCTCGGTGCCTTAGGAAACTTGACAAGATGCAGGATCCCACACTTTACTGGTCTGCACAATGAGAGGGAGTTTCTGAACATGGACTTCCTATACTCATGAAAACACAGGTCTGATCCATTGAAAAACACAAAAACAAAAAAATTCCCAAAATAAGAACCTCCCCCCCATCAATCTTACTAACTGGCTAATAGGGATGTTATCAGTGAGGAAATATTTTGCAGATCTTCAGGTGTTTGCAGCCATTTTGCATGAATATAGATCAGTCTACACCAATGAAATAACACCAATCACACATTGGGAGAAGAGTGGGGGAAGTGATGGAAATATTACAGCTATGCTGTAGAAGTCATAGTTTCCTCCGTATGAATCTTGCCTGAGTTCAGTGGGGGTAGCATATAAATTTCCTTCTTCTCTGCCTTTTTCATAATGAGGAGCAATGAGAAGGGGACCACAGAGAGGCTTCCATTCTAAGGAGGAAGGGCTTTATCTTGGTCAATGACTCTGGATTTCCTGCTTCCAGGCCAGTCCCTCAGCTATCATCCTAGGAAACATCTTTGGGGGCTGTGATCTGGCATCTACTTCTGTGTCTGCTCTAGACCCATCTCGTCAGAAGCCATACCTCCTGAAGACCCAGACAAATGCTCCTTTTCTCCTTATCTCTTCCTCTCACTGCTTCCCCCCCCCCCACTGAATAAATACATTTTTTTTAAAGTCTCACCTAATAAACATACATAGCCCAACAAAGCAAATTCTCATATTGGCCATATCCAAAAATGCATGTCTCATTTTGGATTTTAAATCCATAACTTATCTGGCAGGAGGTAGGCGGCATGATTCATATTTATTCTTCTAGACTTCTGGTATAGCATTACATTAGTCAGAGTTCCTAAGGAATTCCAAAGTTATTTTTATCTGTAATTTTTTTGTTATTGTGTAAATTGTTCTCTAAATTCTGGTCACGTCACTTGGCATCATTTAATAAAAGTTTCTTCAACTTCCTCTGAAACAGTTCATTTCATCATTTCTTATGGCACAATAATATTCTGTTACATTTGTAATACCAGAATTTGTTTGGCCGTTCTCCAATAGGTGGGAGCCCCTTAGTTTCTGGTTTGGAGCTACTATGAAAAGAGCTGCTATAAATATTGTTGGACATATGGGTCCTTTTCCTCTTTCTTTTATCTCTTTGGGGTAGAAGTGTAGTAGTGGTATCACAAAGCTAGGTTGTACACTAGAGTGCCAACTTGATATTAGGAAGATTCATCTTCCTCAGTTCCAATGAGCCTCAGACACTTACTAGTTGTGTGACCCTAGGCAAGTCACTCAACCCTATTTGCCTCAGTTTCTTCATCTGTCAAATGATCTGGAGAAGGAAAAGGTAAACCACTCCAGTATCTTTGCCGAGAAAACCCCAAATGGGGTCATGAAGAGTCGGATACAACAATAAAAGTTGTATCAGTGGATCAAAGTGTATGCACAGTTTAGTAATTTTGGGGACATAGTTACCAATTGTTTCCAGAATGGTTGGACCAATTCAGAACTTGGCCAACAAAATAGTAGTGTTCCTGTCTTATTACAGTCTCTCCAACATTTGTCATATTCCTCTTTTGTCTTCTTTACCAGTGTGATAGAAAATAGGTAAAAGTTTAAAGTTGCTTTGATTTGTACTTCTCTACTTATTAGTGATCTGGAGCATTGTTTCATATAGCTTGGCTATCTTCTCTTGCAAACTGCCCGCTCATATCCTTTGATCATTTATCTAAGTGGAGAATGCCTCATAAGTCATAAATTTGAATCAATTTCTTATATATCTTGAATATGAGACATTTATCAGAGAAATTTACAATAGTGATTTTTTCCCCAGTTGCCTGTTTTCCTTCTAACTTTACATTAGACTTGTTTGTAAAAAATTTTTCAATTTTATAAAACCAAAATTATCCACTTTATTTTCAGTGATCCTCTCTCTCTCTCTCACCTGTTTAGTCATGAACTCTTTCTTTGGCCATGGGTCTGAAAGGTAATTTCTTCCTTGCTCCTTTAGTTTGTTTAGGATATTATCTTTTATGTCTAAATCATGCAGCCATTTTGAATTTATGTCAGCATGCAGGTGTGAGATGTTGGTCTACACACTCAATTTTTCCTAACCTGCCTTTCCGTGGAAAAGAAAGCTCTCGTCAACAAAGTCTTTGGCACTTTGAAATGGTTTCAATGTTTCAAATGGTTCAAAATCAGAAAGATTTTTTATTAATGGAAATGGCTCTAAAGAAGGCATATTTTCTTCTACTTTGCCACTGAACCCAATGCACCTTGGGACCTTTTCATCTGACTTGTAGCTGAAACCATCCATATGTATTGTCTCTCCCATTAGAAAGTTAGCTTCTTACTATGCCCAAAGGGCTACAAAGCTGTGCTACCCTTTCCAACAATACTTCTACTGGGTCTGTATCCCAATGAGATCTTAAAAAAGGTAAAAGGACCTACCTGTACAAAAATATTTATAGCATTCCCTTTTGTGGTGGCAAAGAATTGCAAATTGAGGAGATGCCCATCAATTGGGGAATGGCTGAACAAGTTGTGATATATGAATGTAATGGAATACTATTGTGCTGTAAGAAAAGATGAGCTTGCAGATTTCAGAAAAACCTGGAAAGACTTACATGACTGATATAAAGTGAGCAGAACCAGGAGAATCTTAAACACAATAACAGCAACATTGTGTGATAATCAGCTATGACTGACTTAGCTCTTCTCAGCAATACAATGATTCAAGACAATTCCAAAACATTCATGATGGGAAATATTATCTGGAAAATGCTCTCCACAGCCAGAGAAAGAACTGATGGAGTCTGGATGCAGGTCAAATCATACTATTTTCACTTTCTTGGGTTTTTTTCATGGTTTTTCCTTTTGTTCTGTTTCTTCTTTCACAACATGACTAATGCGGAAATGTGTTTTACATGATTGCACATGTATTGTTATTGCTTGCTGTCTTAGGGAGGGAGGAAGAAAAATTTGGAACTCAAAATCTTATAAAAAATGAATGTTGAGGGGCAGCTAAGTGGCGTAGTGAATAGAGCACTGGCCCTGGAGTCAGGAGGACCTGAGTTCAAATACAGCCTCTGACACTTAACACAAAAACTAGCCATGTGACCCTGGGCAAGTCACTTAACTCCAATTGCCCTCCAAAAAGCAAAAAAAAAAAATGAATGCTGAAAATTGTCTTTACATATAATTGGAAAAAATAAAATATTATTTACATTTTTAAAAGAATAGTTTAGAAAAGAAAGAAAGAAAATTCGCTCCTTGAGAACAGGAGCTATCTTCCTATTCTGTTGTATCTCCACAGCTTAGCATAGTGCATTTGCTCAAAGTTAGCACTTAATAAATGTCATTTCATTTATTCATCTTTGTATCCTCACCACTTAGCACAGGACCTTGCCTATAAGTAGGTATTTAAAAAATACTTGTTGAGGGGGCAGCTAAGTGTCACAGTGAGCACTGGTTCTGGAATCAGGAAGACCTGAGTTCAAATCCGACCTTAGACACAACACTTACTAGCTGTGTGACCTTGGATGAGTCTCTTAACTCCAATTGCCCTGTCTTCCCCCCTCCAAAAAGATTTTTTTAAAAATCCTTGTTGAATTGAACTGAGGTAGAAGAGGGTTCACAGAACTTTGTAGGATTTAGATCTGGAAAGTTCCTTGAGGGCAGGGACTGGTTTTTTGATTTGTCTTTGAAACCCTAGAGCCTAGCACAGTGCCTGGGACAGAGCAGGTGTTTAATAGAAGGTTGTTGTATTGGACTGAAGCCACCTCTCCAAATCCTCATAGATTGTCAAGAGCAGAGACTGGATTAAACACAAGAGTTCTGATGGACAGCCATTGTTCATTCTTCTTTCAAATGCTGATGGTATGCCCATAGTTAAAAAGTAAAAAGGGAGTATTCTGGGTTTTTAGCCATTGAAAATCCCTGGTCCATAGGAGTAGGGAGATTCTAGGGGAGGTCTGGCTCTACTTTTGTTCTAAAGTAGAAAGTGTCTCAGAGATCAAAGGAAAACTTGAGGTGTGTGTGTGTGACACAAAGATTTAGAAGGCAAGATTTAAAGAAGGAAAGGAGGCTATCGGGTGGCAGAGAAGGTAGATCCAAGGAGCAGGGGACAAGGGAAAGGAATAAGCACCTCAGGCACTGGGCTAAGTGCTTTTACAAGTATTACCTTATCTGATACTCACAACAACCCTTTGAGGTATGTAATGTTATTATCCTCTTTTTACAGTTGAGAAATCTTAGGCAAACAGAAGTTAAGTGACTTTCCCAGGGTCACACAACTAATAAATGTCTGCAGCTGGATTTCAATTTGGGTCTTCTTGATTTGCCAGTGCTCTATCCACTATGCCACTTAGCTGCTTCAAGAGGAAGAGCTGGGTGGCAGATAAGTGGCACAGTGAATAGAGCACTGGCCCTGAAGTCTGGAGGACCTGAGTTCAAATCCAGCCTCAGACATTCGACATACTTACTATCTGTGTGACCTTGGGCTAGTTACTTAACCCCAATTGCCTTGCCTTCCCCCCTCCAAAAAAGGGGGGGGGGAAGGGCTGGGAGCTGGGTTATTAAATGGAGGCTGAGGATGAAAGGAAGCTCAACTGAACGTCATGGGGTATTGCCAGGGAATGACTCTGCCAGATACATGGACAGTATTCTCTCTTGTAGCCCATTCCTATGGGTTTGCCTCTCTTGGAACCCATTTACCTCAAAACCAGGGACCAGTGGGCAGCTGGCACTCTTAGGCTGTGGGTATGTGTGTTAAGTAGGTCCCAGGATCTCAGGAGAGGAAGACCTGCTCAATGTCCCTAGCACTCAAGGGGAGTGCTGAAGCCTCTGCAGAGTTTTCCCAGCAGTCATGTCCAAGCTCCTCTGAGTTAGAGCCCATCTCTGTGCAAGGACTTCATTCTTCTGTACAGGAGAAACATTCATTTCACATCTGTTTCTCATAGAACTAGATCTTGTGCCCTCCAGTTTATTCTCTGGGAGTTTTTAGTTTAGAATACACTTCTGAAGCTTCTCCCTTTCCTGTTCCTTTTTGCCCTACAAGTCACTGTTCCTGATCTAGACACCAGCTCCAGAGGAGGACAATGCTAGTGAGTACTAGAGGTGATGAAAAGGGGATGAAATGGCATGATGGGGCTCAGAAACACTGAAGTGTCAAGGTATCAGTCAGTGATCATTTCTTGGCTTGCCAGGCACTGTGCTGAACACTAGGGATACAAAGACAGAGAACTGGAGGGGACCTCTCTGAACAATATTAGAGGTAGAAGGGACCTCTGAATATGGAATGTTAGAGGTAAAAGAGACCATAGAACTTGGAATGTTAGAGCTGTAAAGGACCTCAGAACACGGAATGGAAGAGCTGGAAGGGACCTCAGAACACGGAATGGAAGAGCTGGAAGGGACCTCAGAACACGGAATGGAAGAGCTGGAAGGGACCTTTGAACACGGAATGGAAGAGCTGGAAGGGACCTTAGAACATGGAATGGAAGAGCTGGAAGGGACCTTAGAACATGGAATGGAAGAGCTGGAAGGGACCTTGGAACATGGAATGGTAAAGCTAGAAGTTTTAATGATCAGCTGACTATGTGAAAGGAACATCAACCCAGTGAGAAGATCTCACTTTTGGTTTAGTACTTGAAGTAGTGAGAAATTTACTTCACCTGGCTGAATTTCTTCTCTGTCAATGCGCCCCTGTCCCAGGCTTGTGGAAGAAAGTATTTTGTATACTGCATAGTACTATGGAAGCTGTTTTCTCTTTTTGTGTCATGGATGGACCCCTTTGGCAGTCTAGTGAAGCCTATAGACCCCTGTTCAGAAGAATGTTTTTTAAATAATCAAAGGAAATGCCAAATTTCAGTTAGAGATAAGTGAAAATAAAGATGTAATTTTTTTCCTTGTAAGGTCACAGACCTTTTGAGGGAACCCCATGTATGCCAAGTTAGGAAACCCTGTTCCTGAGAAATGTGGGCTGTAATAGATAGTAATCATCTGACCTGACCTTCTCATTTTACCAATATGGAAGATGAGCCCATAGAAGGAAAGGGACAAGCCTGAGATCACAAAGCAAAGAGAAAGGAAGGGAGAAATATTTTTTTAGGAAGCTAAGGGAAAAGAAATATTTAGAAGGAGTCTAGCTTCATTGTAACCTCAGCATCAAAAGCGACAGAAAGATTGATTCCACTGAGGAGTGAGATAAACTCATTGGATTGAGCAGTTGAGGGAGAAAGATTTTTTAAAAATTATATGGAATCACATTTTTTAGAGCTGGAAGTACCTTCAAAGTCATCTGGTCCAATCCTCTGATTTTTCAGATAAAGAAACTAAGGTCTATGTTACAAGAGGTTTCGGAAGAAGAGACAATCTGGGATATCAGAGATAATGCTTCCCTCACTGAGACTGGATTCTAGCCTCCTCCCCTTTGCCCCCTCCCATTCCTTTGTCTCCTCCCTCCCTGAATCCCATTCTAACCTGAGACGCCTGACTGCAGACCTGACACTGTCCACCAGGGGACACCAAGTCACCAGCTTCGGCTGCCTGGCCAGGTTCGGTCAGGGCAATCCAGGTTTATTTTCCCAGGAGAAGGCGCTTTCTGGAGGGAGAGTATCTGAGGGGCATCGGGTCAGGAGCATCACTGTAGTGTCTCTGGCTGTGAAGCCTAGAGGCGGGGGCTGCACGTAACACTCCAGAACCAGCCGCACATCTGGGTCAGTTTGCACATCTTTGAAAGGTCTATGCTTTAAGAGTGGACGACTAAGCAGAGATTTCAACATTCTTCCTCCTCTTTCTCAGCCTCCAGGATTCGAACTTTATATCCATTCTCCCTCAGCTAACAGCTCCTTTCCCCCATTAATTTAGGAATCCTCGCTTCCCCAAGAATCCCTAGATTCAGACAGGCTGTCCCTCAGGGTATACAGGTGTTGTATACAAGTGGCCTGGGTCCATTTCTAGTCCCAGCTCTGTCACTAGCTCTATGACTTCTTTGGGCAAGTTCACTTTCTTTCTCTGGGCCTCAGTTTCCCCTTCTGTAAAATGGGGAGGAAACTGGACCATCGGATGCTTGATCCAGAGGTCACTACCAGTTCGACCATTCTCTGAATTTATAAGGCGTCCATGGGAAGCCTAGGGGGTGGGAGGGAACCTAGAAGGGTCCTCGTTGACTGCCCCCTCTTTTGATTTAGTCACCCCCATATTGCACAAGCCCAGGCCCCCGCGCGGGAGTCCAGAATCCCCAGCATTGAGCCTCCTAGGAGTTTTGCAACTTGGCCAGCAGGAAATGCGACGGCCGGTTCCCAGAGAGATAAGAGCACCCCCCCCCCCCCCTAGGCCGCCCCGCCCCGCCTTCCCCTCCCTCCCGCCCCGCCCGGCCCCTTCCCTCCTCGGGTCCTGTCCCTTTCCCGGATGGGACCTTGGGTCCTGAGTCACTCTTTTTTACCACCCTCCCTCACTCCACCCCCTGGAACTGGAGCCTCCCCAGATGGGGAGTTGGGCAAGAGGGAGGCTCTGGGGCTGCTCCCTCCTGGGGAAGGAGGAGTAGGTCGTCCCTCCCCGGCCCCGCCTCCCAACTGCGGTGGGGGGGGGGGTGACTAGGCTAGGTCCCAGGCTGCTCTTTTCTTAGGCTAGGCCCCAATACTCCAATTCCAGGAACTGCTTACTGCCTCCACCTCCAACACACATCTTAGACCTTAGGTAGAGTGTGAGGGGGAGGGTGCAGAACTCTTCTGCTCTCCCCACAAAGAATCAGAGTACCCCACCGTCCTGGGGAAGGGCCCTGGTGAGGAGGAAGAGCCTGGACTTGCAGCTAGTAAATTGAATTCAAGGTCCTGTCCATGTGTAGCACACATTGTGTAGCACTGGATAAGGTTTCTAGGCCTCAGTTTCCTCAGCTCTAAAATGAAAGTTGGACTAGAGCAGGGGTCCTTAACTTACAAAATACGAGGAGTACAAAGAACACCTTTATATTATGTTAAAATATAATTATAAATTAAAAAAAAAAAAAAACCAAATCATGGATCCCAGGTTAAGAACCCCTGTGCTGGATGGTATCTAAGTTTCCCTGGAACCTTGAATCCTTTAAATTTTTTCCCCAGGCTTGTTAACAGCTATTATTATCCTGGTCTAAAAGGGCAATGGATGACATAGAAATATGCCTATGGTGGAGGGGGTGTCGGCACCGGAGAATGAGAACCTCTTTTGCCTCTAGGTTCAATTAACGTCATTGTTGGGTGTAGCTGCTTTTGGGAAGGCATTGTTTTAAAAACACTACCTGTTCATACCTTACAAATAAGAAAATGGGCCTGGGTCCCAATCAGCCTCCTCTATAGTGGGGAGTAGTGGAGAGGGTCCTGGACCTCATGGGAGACAATAGACTTGGGACATAATCTCATTTGTTTCTCATTTGCTGTGAGATTTTAGGCTGTGAAATCTCCTTTTCCTTCCTAGGCCTTCTTTGCCCCATCTGTCAAATGAAGGGATTGAGAGTCTTCGCTAATCTAATGTTAGATGACCTTTAACATTCCTCCTGCTAAGGGCCCTTACATCTCTAAGAGAGCCTGTATTCTAAGTTCCAAGGTCTTTGGAATTTGGGGTCTAGGATTTTATGATCTTGACCAGAGGGTTTAGTAAATCATTCTATCTCCAAAATCCTAGAGTAGCACCCAAGGGACTCAGAGACCCACTAATTTGTCCCAGGAAACTCTGCCCAGACAAACAAACTCTATCCTATGCTCCCCAACATTCTGCCTGCAGGTTTCCGTTCACCCTTTTCCCCTGAACAGGGGGAGGGGAGGTTCTGCCTTTGGTCCAGAAATACTGGTTATTGGGGAAAGGACTCAGGAGACTGGACCCCCAGTGATGCCCTCTCCCAAGACCTGCTGATAATCCTGAAGAGCTAAGCCAGAAAGGGTTAACTTTCTAATGATTTCCCAAGCCATGGTTGAAAGGAGAAGGGTTTTGTGTGCTTTCAAAAAAAAAAAAAGGGCTCACTCTCTCTCTTTCCCTCCACCCCCCTTCTCTTTCTCTGAGTCTCTTGTGCAATTCTTGGGCTGCAGTTCCCAGGCCGGAGATGCAGCTGTGGAAGAGGTGGTTAGCTCCAGCAGGCAGTGTGGAAGGGCGGGAGGGTGGGAGGGGAAAAGGAGGGAGGGTGGGAGGGAGTCATGTTTGTCTAATACACTGGTGCCAAAGGCAGGCTGCCGGCTGCCTGGGAAGGCCTCCCAGCCCCAGACAGAGAGGCGCCTCTGTACACCTGGGGATGTTCAGGTTAAATGACTACACATTCTTCTGCACCCAGCTGATTGAAACATTCACAAACAGGCAGGCTGCGCCAGGCTCCAGATGGGCTGGGGCCCAGCCAAAAGGGAAAAGAGAGAAACAGAGAGATTTCTGAGCAGCTCAGCTTAGCGGGCTGAGCTCTGTAGGGAGGGTCCACAGTCCTGGGACCCCCACCTCCACCCCTCTCTCCCAGAACCAGGGGGTCCTGTAAAAGACCACACCACATGTATACATACATATATATGTAGATATGCACACAGAGACATGTGATATGTGCATACATGTTCACATCTGCAGGATAGTGTAGTAGAAAGACCCCTAGCCCTGAAATGCAAGTCAGAAAGAAGTCCTGAGTTCTGATCCCAGCTCTGATACTCATTAGCTGTGTGATGCTGGGGCAGTGGCATCTCCTCTCTGGGTCTCAGTTTCCTCATCTGTTTTTATAAACAAAGGGAGTGGGATGGAGTAGATAATATCTGAGAACCCTTTAGATTCCAAAATCCTATGACATTGACCACTACATGGATATATGTACATGATATATGCATATTGAGACAGTGAAGCCATATTCATGTATATACATCAATGTTTGGACCCACATAGACATGTATGTGTGTATATCTATGTCTATATATAGATATGTTATATATATACACTATCTGTATGTGTGTATATGTACACATATACAGCTATACAGATTTATATCTATCTCTACATCTAACAAAAGAACAATAGAGTGTAGGGGAAAGAAGATGGGAATGAAAGTTCAAATCCTGACTCTGCCATTTACTAGCTCTCAAACTATGGACATTTTTCCTCTCTAGGCCTCAGATTTCCCATGTTAAAGGAGTGGGTTGGACTTGATGACCCCTGGCTTTCTTTCTAGCTTTATGCAGCAGTCTTTTGCTTTTCATACACTGGTAAGAGGCATCATAGAGTGAAAAGAACCCTGATCTGAGATTTAGTTCTGGGTTGGACCACTCTGTCACCTCCTGGCTATGTGACTTTGAGCTAATCACTTTCTCTAAGCCTCTGTCTCCCATCTGTAAAATGGGCATAATAACAGTTGCACTAACCTAATAAGTATGTTATGAGGAAAATACTTCACAGACTGTAAAGTGCTACAGAAATGTGACCTATGAACTATTGAGACCATGTAAATACACACAAATATAATCAAAGAATCACATGTACATATATACACCTGCCCACATATCTAGTGAACACATGGTGATATGCACATTCATGTACACTTTAGGCATGTTATATTCAACAGACCTTTACACACATGTAGATACATGGCCTGCATGTGTACATGATCATGAATATATGTACACATGTACAATCACACACCTACTCCATAATAACCTATTCCTAAATATACAGTGGTATACATACATACCAGGGCTTTTTCCTCAGCCTAGGGCCTAGATAGACCAGGTCCCTGGTTTTAGGACCTCTCTTTGGGCATTGAGTTTTCTGCCCCCAATCCCTATTTCTTAGTTGCCTCAGCCAAATCCTTCTCCTTCTCCCACATCTGAACCCAGTGTGTGTCCCCACCCCCATGTCCCTTGCTGGGAGAACTGGTCCCAGGGTGGGGCCTAGAGCCCAGGAAAATGGCCCATCTCCTAACTCCTAGGCAGGTGGTGGCTGGTGCAGCTGAGACCAGTGGGCAGTGGGGTGGCTGCCAGGCAAGGCAAGGGCAGGAAGGAGTCAGCTGCTAGGCTACCTGCCAACTTTGAACAGGCTCACCCTGCCTCCATGGCCCCCACAGGCCTGGCCACCAAGGCCAGATAAAACCACCTCCAGTTTGCTGCACCATTCCCCTTCCCCAACAGGCCAAAGCTTTGGGCAGGTGTGTGTGGGAAGGGTAGGGCAGGGCTGCAGGTGAACACCCACCCACCCTTTCCAACCCCTTCCCCATATGCAGGTTTGGTTTTTTATTCAGTGTCCTCTTATTCCCAGCTGCTGTTCCCCTTTCGTGTGTGTGTGTGTGTGGGGGGGGGAGATTAGAAAAGACCCAGTCCAGCCCCTTCATTTTACAGTTGATAAAACTGAGACTTAGCACATAGCAGACTGATGGCAGGCAGCTATCACAGAATGCCAGAGCTGGAATTTAGAGATGTAGTACAAACCATTCCTTCTACAATTAGGGAAATGGGTTCAGAGTGTAACTGACTTGCCCAAGGCCACTCAGCCAGTTTGTGGTAGAGATCATAAATCGTCAGTTGGTTGTAAACTTGGTGATTGTCTAGTACAGCCCCCTCATTTTACAGATGGAGAAGCCCAGAGAGGCCAAGTTAATTTGCCCAAGGTCACACAGCTGGTGAGCTAAAGAAGCCCAGATCTCCTGACTCTTCAGCCTAGGGCTCTTTCCAGGGCATGTATTGCCTCCCCCAGCTCTGTACATAAATGGCTGCCTAATGCCTACTGTTCTAGGCCAGCTGGGTCATGAGTTGGCTTGGGTAAAAGGGCAGAGCTGAAGTATTAATGCTGGGGAAGAGGAGGGGGAAGGGGAGAGAAGGCTTTTAAAGATCCAGAAAGGCTGAGTCTGATCAAGGTTAACATCCAACGGTTCACCACTCAAAGCTCAGACACCACAGGCTGTCAGTCCCCCCTTCTAAGCCCAAGGACTGACTCTTATCCACTAGGGCTCCATCCCCAAACCAGGCAAGAAGACTCCAATTTATCAAGTATTTGTTTAATAACAAAACGCCCCACACACTATTGTAAAAAACAATATTCTCAATAATCATTGTAATATACAATACAGGCAATTATTTTCTCAGAAATCTGAGAAGCAAAAAACAAATTACATTTTTTTCAAGGAGTGTCTTTAAAAAAAAATAATAAACAAGTCTCCCCCGAGCACAGAGAAGTCAAGAGTCTCACTGGGGCTTAGAGGTCTCTGGCCCCCCTAGGGCTGCAGCGACTCCATGCCCCCTAGCCCCAACGGGGCACTGGGATGGGCCAGCTCATCCCATGGAGTTCGTGGGAGGTCACTCTCCCACGCGGGACAGCAAGTCTCCCGACGGCCCCTTTCCTCACGAGTTCGGGAGGGGAATGGGGAAATCTGGGAAACCCACGGGTGCTTTTTTCCCTCGCCTCAGCTTCCAGAGTCCGTGGTGGTCTGACAGACGTCTCAGCGGCACAGTATACGATCATCTGCACCAACGCAGGCAGCCTAAGAGAGAGAGAAAGAGGGGAGGTGGTGAGTTGGCTGTTCAGGTCCCTAAGACCCGCGACAAGTTTTAGTGCCCCAGGACTGGAAAGACGGACGAGGTAACACGGCCCAAAGTAAGAGGTACGACAAGGACCCTCCCCTCCTAGATCTTCCCAATCCGCCTTTCCCCCACCCACCCCTGGAGCAGATGGCCTCTTACTACTAAGAGGACAGACTGCGAAAACCGGGAAATCGTGCTCACCTCGGCCGCGAGGGCACTCATCTCGCCGTTGAGGGTGCTGAGGGGCGCCCGAGCAGGGAGGCCCCGGCCCCCGGGGTTGCCGGCGGCCTGAGAGTCCAGCTCCAGCTGCAAGTCCCAGATGTAGTCAATGACATGCTGCAGGATCTCCACCTTGCTGACCTTGCGGTTCTGGGGCAGCGTAGGCACCAGCTCTTTGAGACGCGAGTAGCACCCGTTCATGTCGTAGAGCAGCACGTTCACCTGCTGCTCGTCCAACAAGGCAGGGAGCCGGGTGCCAGCCCCGCCGCAGCGCGAGATAGAGACACTCTGTTCGGACAGGCACCGCACCACTTCCCCGGCACTCCCGGACACCTTTCCGGCCTTAAGCGCGCAACTGGGGCCAGCGGCGGCGGCACTACCACTCGCAACCTTCATGATTCAGCCGTCGAACAAGGAACCAAGGAAGAAGCGGGACACTGGTGAGAGATAGGACCGCGAGGCAGAGGGAGGAGGGGAATGAGCGAGCAAGCTGGTAGTGCGGAGATACCAGGCAAATTTCTAGCAGGGAGAGAGGACCGCAATTGTGCGAAGTCCACGACCTGATTTCTTATTTATATACCAATCGGAGCCAGAGAGAGGCGGAGCCAGAACGTTCAAAAGCAGCCAATGATAGGCCGGGGGTGGGCCTGCCGCTTGTTAGGGATCCGCCCCCCTGTTCCCCACGTGCGGCACAGCGTAAAGGGAGTTAAAGGAGCCAAGATCCCTAAGGGACTAGAATCGAGGGGTTTAGAGAAGCTGGGGTGAGGGCTGAAGCGGGGAGGGGATTGTAGGAATGTGACAGCCTCTTTAAGTGGTTTAGTGACAGCTCAGACAGCCTGGGTGTAATGTCGGGAGTTTAAAATCCTCCTCTCCTTTGGTCCCTTTGCACCCCAGGATTCGGGACTCCTCGGTATTGCTGAGGAGGACCCCCCCCCCCCGCCGCCCAATTTCAAGCGAGATGATGATCTGAGGCCGTGGGTGACTGGGGAGTTGGAAGGGACTGTGTCCATTGCTCCAGCAGAAGCCGCGAGCTGCTACTGCCTCGGGAATTCCCTCCCCCACTCATTCTGGGGCTGGTCACTCGTACCCCAATCTCCAGCGGGCTCCTTGTAGGGCCGCCCCCCGGGGGCTCCAGCCACTCAGTGCACATTCCTTGGCCGTGTTTCTTTGGGTGGGACTGTAAGCACCCCCTGCCTCGGATCTCGGTCGAGGGGATCCCCAGCTTCCACTCCCAGATCGCTGCTTCCCTCCCTCCCCCTCCTCTAGCTTTCACCGACCCCCTTGGCGGGCCCAACCCTGTGTCAATGTCTAAACAAGCGGCTCAGACCGTTAGACGCCAGTCCCGTGACGTCACCCATTCATAAAACCCGGACGGGCTGTCAGGCTGGCGCCGCGCGGGCGGTCGCCATGGAGACCGCAAACAGGGGCTCGCGCGTCTTTCCCTCTCCCCCGCCCCTCCAAACGCTCACACACTCTCTCACAGTTAGTCACCTGCAAAAGTGCAAAGGCAGGGGCTCAACGCGGAGCCAGTCAGTCATTTATCACCTTAAAACTTCGAAGTGGAGATTAGCTACATCTCGCACCTGCAAAACTGCTGTGGCCCTGCGGTACCCCCTCCTCCGGCTTTGGCTCTGTTCAGCCTGTTAGCCTTTGCCTCAGCGTGGCCGCCTCGTCTCCGCCCTGCCTGCAGCTGCCGCCGCTGCTTCTGGTGTTCCCCTAGAGCCCCAAACTTCTCTGCAAAGAGCAAAGTTGGGGAGAAGCTGTAAACTACTTTTTTCCAAGTCGGGGGGAGGTAGGGTTTAAGGAAAACTGAAGGCTGAGAGTGACCTGGGACTGGGGGGGGGGAGCAAAAATACCATGGTGAATTCAAACATGCAGCCCAAGAAGAATTTTTATACCGCGGGCTTACTTTCCAGTTCTTTGCCACTACCAAAAGAGCTGCTATAGGGTTTGTTTGTTTGTTTTTTTACATATGGGTCCTTTTCCTCTTACTTTGATCTCTTTGGGGGTTGAAGCAACTCCCCAATTTATAAAAAGGTCCAGAAGGGACCTTAGTATATAGCGTGTTAGAGCCCAAGGGTCCTGAGATTAGATCTCTGAGGTCACAGTAGTTCTTGGCTGTGATTTTGGGCAAGTCACTTAATCTCTCTGGGTCTCAGTTTCGTTATCTGTAAAAAATGAAAAAAAGCTGGACTTAGATGACCTCTAAGCTCCCTTCTAGTTCAGCTGTAAGAAAATTTAAATAAAAAATAATAATGAAAGGAAATAAAAATTTTCTCCTGACAGCTCTAAAACTGTGATTCTTCATTTTGCAGATAAGGAAGTAACCTATCTAGGTCAAACAACAGGTTAAAGGTAAAGCCATTTCAATTTAACATATTTATTAAATGCCTACTGTGTGTAGAGTGTCAGATGACCCCCCTGTGGAGTACAGGTGCCTGATCTGGATTGCAGAAGGCTACCTTGTCTGGGGAGCCTATTAGCTTCTGAAGGTTCTATGATACTAGAAAGTCTGATGGGACATTCTGTAAGGAAAGGTAATATCTATGGCTGTAAGTATGGGGAAGGAATTGGAACAGTGATTTCTTTGGATGAAGGGAGCTCCTGGCTTCCAAAAGCAGTGTGTATTTTCTCTGCAATCTGTAGTCTAAGACAGTCTTCTGGGGGCACTGAGAGCTTGTGACTTACCCAGGGTCACACAGCCAATATAAACCAAATTTTCTTGGCTACCCATTGGGTATCAGGAAAGGAGACATTTAGAAGGTAGTGTCTGAATTGAGCTTTAAAGGAGAAGCAAGGAGGAATGAAGAGTGAGTGCATTCCAGGGATGGAAGACCAGCTGTATAAAGACCTGGAGATCAGAAGGGAGTAATGTATAATAAGGGTGGAAAGTTAAGTTGGAGCCAGGATGTAAAGGACTTTAAATGCCAAAAAGGAGTTTAACTTTAGAGGTATAGGGAGTTTATTGAACAGAAGGATGACATAGGACTGTGCTCTTGGAAAATCACTTTGGCATCTATGTGGAGATGAATTCTTTGGTCATAGTAATACATCAATGCAAGGGAAAAATGCTAATGGCCCTCAGCCCTATGCAGTTAGACCAGAACCACATAGATGTCAATATTCTTGAAATCACAACAAATAAACCAGAATATAACTTTCAGCTTAATGACTTACAGGTTCTCATTAGAGAGGACCCAAAAGACAATGCAGAGGCCACAGAATATTGCCAATGGTGATCTTCACTCAGCAAGGTCAATATCATTGAGAAATGGTATACTCTGAATGAACTGTGTGACATGATGGAAAGGGCATGGACTTGGACTCTCTGGGCTCAAATGCGGCTCTGCTGTAGAGACTCCTCCTGACTTTGGACAAATCATTTACACTCTCTGGGCCTTGTTTTCCTTGTCTTTATAAAATCCAGGGGGTTGGACTAGATGACTTCAAAGGTTCCTTCTACCTCTGACTGTGATCCTGTTACCCTGAGTGGCATGTAAGGGTTGGGAGATAAGGTCAATGCTGCTACCCTCAAAATGGGGGGGAAACAAGCAAGCAAACACAGGTCAGGAACTGGCGCCACTAGACTTCTCCTCACCAGCCTCCTCGCCCATCTGGGGGGCACCCATCCCCTTTCCAGTTTCCTTTTATAGGCAGTCTTTCCCCACTCAAATGTAAGTTCCTTGAGAGTAAGGTCTTATTTATTTATATTTATGTTCCCAGTGCTTATTACTATGACTAGAACATAGTAAGCACTCAAGAAATTATCTATCTAGCTCTCTATCCACCCATCCATCCATCCATCCATTTATCTATCTATCTGTCTATCTCCATTCATAAGGCAGCTAGGTTAGGGAACTAGGCCTACAGTCAGGAAGACCTGAGTTCAAATTTGGCCTTAGACAAATACAAGCTACATGTGACCCTGGACAAGTCCCTTCACCTCTGTCTGCCTCAGTTTTTCCAGCTGTAGCATGTGGGTCATAATAATAAGTACCTGTATCCCAGGGATATTTTAAGGATCAAGTGAGATAATATTTGTAAAGTTCTTAGCACGGTGCCTGAAACACAATAGGCAGTTAATGTTTACTCTCTTTCCCCATCTATGCATTTATCTGTCTTTACACAGGCTGTCCCTCATGTTTGGAATATACCTCCTCCTCACATCCAACTCTTTGAATCTCTCATTCCCTTTAAAGCTTAGCCCCAGTGCCACCCCTTACAAGAACCCCATCCTGATTCCACCTTCCCACCTACCCCTTACCCCAAAGCTATTGTCTGCCATCCCAAAATTATTGTGTATTTGTTTTGTATTTATTCTGCTGGGTCTATCATGTTTCTGTCCACAAGGACAGGGACCCTTTTGTCACTGTATTCCCGCTATTTAGAACAGCTCCTAGAACTACATAGGCATGTAATAATTGTTAAATGAATGAATGAATGAGTCTGTAAAATGCAGGGCATGGACTAAATGACCTCTAGTATTCTATCCAGCTCTAACTGATTATTTATGGTTTTTTTCTTTTTTTTTTCTTTTTGGAGGGCAATTGGGGTTAAGTGACTTGCCCAAGGTCACAAGCTAGTTTTTGTCTTAAGTATCTGAGGTCGGATTTGAACTCAGGTCCTCCTGACTTCAGGGCCGGTGCTCTATTCACTGTGCCACCTAGCTGCCCCGATTACTTATGATTAAATGACAATAAATGCATTGCATAGGATGAGAAATGGTGAAATGTGACTGATGCTTCCATGGAGACATAGCGGCCCAGGTGAGATTGTGGACATGTTCAAAGAAGTATTCAGAGAGAACCCGGTGCAGAGTACTAGACCAGAAGCCAAGCTTAGGTAAGACACAGACAACCCTTGTACTCAGTATACAGTACATTAAGTACACCAGGAAAGTTCGAACAAAGTCCTGTGTCAATCAACCACGCATTATTAAGCACCTGCTAGGCACTGTGCTGGGCAGCACTGTACATATGTAGGCATTTATGAAGCCCATATGTACATGTGAGGTACACAGCCATGGCTGTTACCCACTGGAGAGGTCTGGAAAGGCTACTTGGGGGAGGCGGCATTTTAAAGGATGATTAGAAATTTAAGAGGCAGAGGCTGGCTGGGGTAGGAACCCAGGTCTACCTGACTCCTAACCAAGGGTTTTGTCCTTCATGCCTAGACACCTCCTTTTCCCCTCACTTTGCTCTGTGAGCATTAACCGGTGAATGCCCACAATGTGTCCAGGGCCAGTATACCTGTAGGTTCCTGACTGGTTGGGCCTTGGACTTTTTTTAAGAGAGAGGATGAAGATTCTCACACCTGTCTATCCAGAGGGCTCCTGAATGGATGCTATAGGATGGAATAGGGGTGGGGAACCTTCAGCCTTAAGGCTACATGTGACCCTCTAGGTCCCCAGGTACACTCCTTTGAATCCAAACTTCACAGATCCCCTATTGTTCTGTGAAGTTTGGATTCAATCAAAGGGCCGCACTTGAGGACCTAGAGGGCCATATGTGTCCTTGAGGTCACAGGTTCCCCAATGCCTGGAGCGGGATTCCAAATGTTACTTTATCCTTAAATCAGTTTCCCAGAGCTGCAGTTCCCCCTCCTTGAAATCACACACACACACAATCACATGAAATCACGCCCTCACACACAGACATACACACATAAACACCCACACATGCACCCCCCCCCCCCCACACACACACATACATACCCCTGCTACTGAAATGGTTTGGGAGAGCCCAAGACAACAGAATCTTTTCATCAGTTAACATACAGGCTCATTCTCTGGTCACATTTTTACATGTCCTGGTTTTATCTCCCGCATTTTTGGGGCATGACAGGGAGTTTAAATAAAGAGACACTGTTTATCTTTTTGTAGGCTGAGGGCATTTTTGTCTTTCTTCTTGCAGTTGTAGATGATTCAGTGTTTTCAACTCTCTCCAGCTTCCAGCTGACCCCAGTGCAAACTTCTCAGCAAAACATGTCAGGGTGAGCAGTTGGGGCTGGAGCCTTTGGGAAGGCCTAGATGCCTTCCCATCCCCAAACTCTCTTCTGGCCAGAAACTCTTGAGGGTCTTCTCCACCTAGACTGATTCTTTTGGGAAGTCAAACTAGGCCATCTTTTGCCTCGGCTCTTACCTAGCCTTAATCACTGAGTGAATGTTGCCTCAAACAGACCTATGAAAGACCTTAGTTTAAAAAGACCAGGGTTTCCTGCTTGTATTCCAGGCTGTCGCCAGTTGTGCTGACCTATGTCTTGCCACTGGAGCTAATGACTGGAGGAGAGAGTGAGGCTGATATCTTTGCACAGCCCTGCCTCACTTAAATGTAATTCACTTGTAAGTCAAGATGTTACCCTCTTGATGACATTGGTCCTCTTTGAGAATGAAGGATGAACAACAGCCCTCAGACTCTATACATGTATCTAAGCTTGGGGATCTCGGACCATAGAAGAAAGGTGTGGGAGAGGGAAAGAGCACTGGGAAGACTAAATGGTATCCAACTCTTACACTCTGTTTTCTTTCTTTTTTTTTTTGGAGGGCAATTTGGGTTAAGTGACTTGCCCAAAGTCACACTAGTTTTTTGTGTTAAGTATCTGAGGTCGGATTTGAACTCAGGTCCTCCTGACTCCAGAGCCGGTGCTCTATTCACTGCGCCACCTAGCCGCCCCTACACCCTGTTTTCTAAGGCTTCTTCTGATAAGAATGTTCTGTATTCTAAATTCTGAGGTCCCCTCTGACCTCCAGTCATCACTGGGTTCCAGGAGCAAAGTGTGAGAAAATGAGTTTTAGTCATGTGTCCACTTTTGGTAAGATATTTTTCCCATTTTACTGATGAGGCAGATGAAGGTCTGAAGTGTAGAGTGGCACCCCCACATTCACAAAGTCAGCAGACCAGAACCCAGGACACCTGCCTTCTGGTGGAGCAGGGTCCCTGCCCATCATCACCTGATTTGGAGGCAGAATATAATGGGGCAACCATACGGAACTTGAGTCCTTGTCAATTAATGGCCCAGTCACCAGGCAGAGTGAGGCTTTCCCCAGCCACCCTTCCTATAAGGCTCAAACATCTGCTGGCTTGCCTGCAGGGCAATCATTCTCAGGGTGGTGTCCTCTCCTCTGGGGCACTAGACATATGTCCCACCTGTCCCTCCTCTGAACATACACATCTTTTAAACTTCAATATTCTTCCAGTGCTGCTGTTTAGCTGCCAGTCATGGAACACCAGTCTCTGAAGAATTAAAAATTTTGAGCCCCCATAATGCAAAGTAAAAGAGCATGGTGGGCATGAGTAGGTTGCAGGATATCAGAAATGAAGATGTTCACAGGAGAAATGTGGAGAGGGTATTGTCAGAGAGCTGTACAGCTAGCAAAAGGGAAAGCAGGCTGGTCATGGGATGAGAAGGAGGAATTGCCAATGGATAGCGGACACGCCCTACCGATAACCAGGCAATATCAAGAAATCTAGCACTCTCCCAACTCTGAGCTGTGGCCTGCCCTGTCCTCCATGCCTGGAAAGTACCTCTGTTCCTGGGAATCCCTGATTTCCTTCAAGACCCATCTTGGGCACCATCTTCTACATGAATCCTTGCCTGGTTCTCCTGGATACCTGGGCCATATGTCTTAAATTACACTGTAGTCATTTTGTACATATGTATTATAGATGCATGTGTGTCTGTGTATGTACATATATACACATAGGTGTGTTTGCATACACTCATGTATACGTGTGCACAATGTAGCATACATTGCAGTGTAGGCCTCCATTTTATATATGTCTCATTGTGGGGCACATACACGTGTCTATGCATGGCTGTACACATGCATGTATATCTGCATGTGTGTATGTATGTGTATAGACACATGCATGCATGCATAGATGTGTGTGTGGACTCCCTTGGGGAGGCACTCTTTCACTTTTTGAATGCTTGGTAGTTGAATGGAAATGCCTTTCTGAACACATCCCTCCCCTCCCATAGCCAATCAATAAGTATCAAATACTATGTGCCAGGCACTGTTTGGGGACACAAAGAAGGGCTAAAACTTGGCCCCCATCCTCAGAGTGCTGGCATTCTAATAGAGAAGACAACACGGAAACACTGCCTATAAAAGCCCTTCCATCACCCGGTCCCTTCCTTACCTTCCAGTCTTCTTACTGTTTTCTCTCCTCCAGGTACTCTGTGTGTATGTGTGTATATCTTTATACACCCACATATAAAGATACAGACATATGTAAAGCATTTATGTATGTGTATGTGTGTACACGTATATGGAGAAAGCGATAGATACGTACAGCTCTACACGTGTGTGTGTGTGTATATCTGTCTATGCAGGGAGAGAGTATGTACAGTTATTTACATGCTGTCTCCCCATTAGATTCTGAGCTATTTGAGGGCAGGGATTTGGGGGGGGCTTTCTTTGTATCCCTAGTATTTAACACAGTGCTTGGCACGTACTAAGGGATTAATGTTTGTTGACCAGTATAAGTTGAAGGTAATTTCAGAGGGAAGGCACTAGCGTGATGGACTGGGAGAGGTCTCATCCTGTAGGAGGTGGGATCTGAGTGAAGCCTTGAAGGAAGCCGGGGAAGCCAGGAGGCAGAAGAAAAGAGAGCATTCCAGGCACAGAGAATGAATGGAGACATGGGGAAAAGTTGGGAGGTGCAGTGTGGCATTCCACAAACAGAAAGAAGATGAATGCCATTGTATTATAGAATATGTGGGGGGGGGAGAGTAAAAGACTGGAAAATGTAGGAAGGGCTCAGTCAGGTTGTGAGAAACTTTAAAAATTAAACATTGGCTTGATTTTATTTTTGCCACTGGAATTTACTGAATGAGGTGGGGGGCAACACTGTCAGAACTTAACTTTAGAAGAATCACTTAGGCAGCTGAGTAGAGGATGGATTGTAGTGGAGTGAGAACAGTTAGGAAGCTGCTGCACCAGTCCAGGTGAGAGAGGCTGGGCCCGTACCAGTGGGTAGCAGCTGTGGGAGTGAGGAGAAAGGACATATCTGAGAAATGTTGGGGAGGTAGAGAAGACAAAACTTGGTAACAGATTAGATGCGTAGGGTGTGTGTGAGGGAGAAGTTGAGGATGGTACCAGGTTACAGGTGTGGGTAACTGAATGGGTGGTGAGCTCTTAACAGACGAGGAAAGGGACATTTTTGGTCCGATGTGTCAGCAAGTTGAATAGATATGACCAGAAAGAAATTTATGGAAGGACATGAATAAGAGTTGCATATTTGGGGTGGCTAGGTGGCACAGTGAATAGAGCACCAGCCCTGGAGTCAGGAGGACCTGAGTTCAAATGTGGCCTCAGATACTTAACACAAAACTAGCTGTGTAACCTTGGGCAAGTCACTTAACCCCAATTGCCCTACCTTCCCCCCTACAAAAAGCAAACTATTAAACAAACAAAAAAACCCACAAACAAACAAACTAAAAAGAGTTGCATGCTGTTGTTCAGTTGTGACACCATGGGCCCTGGCATGCCAACACTGTCTGTGGGGTTTTCTTGGCAAAGATACTGGAATGGTTTTGCCATTTCCTTCTCTAGTAGATTAAGGCAGAGGTTAAATGACTTGCCCAGGGTCACAGGGCTAGTAAGTGTCTGAGGCTGGATTTGAATTCAGGTCTTCCTGAGCCCAGGCCCAGGGCTCTATCCACTGAGCCACCTAACTGCCTAGGGTTGCTCAGGATAAGAATTTGTGGATGTACCATTGATAAGATCATGGATCTGTTGAAGTATTAAGGACCACAAACACACTCACAAAATACAGATGGATGGATCCCAACCCAATTGCTTTGGTTCCTACCAGGGTGAATATAAAGTCAATACAGTATGAGTACTGTATTTCAGAGTCAGAAAACCTGAGTTTGGGGCTTGGTCCTACTGTGTGACCTGAGGCAAGTAGCTAGGGTCTCAGTTTCCTCATCTATGGAACGGATGAACTGAACTAGGTGACTGATATGATCCTGATCTGTCTCAAAGTCAGATCCTTACACACTGAAGGGAGACCAAAGAGACTGTAGTACCCTTCTTTTACAAATGGGGAAACAGAAGCTCCAAGATGGAACAGGATTTGCCTAGTGTCACATAGGTGGTAGGTGGGAGAGCTACAATTCAGACCTAAGCCTTCTGACTTTAATTCCAATGGAAGGATTCCTTCAGGATTTGACTCCTAGCTGTCTGAAACCTATTAGGCAATGAATGCGTGCGTGTGTGTGTGTGTGTGTGTGTGTGTGTATGTGTAGAAACAGTACTGGTCTTGGAGTCTGTAGCAGCAAGCACCCCAAGCGCGTCCTCAGGGTTTGCAGCTACCACAGGTTCTTGGATCTGCTTTGTTAAAGGAAAGCAACTCAAAATGGGTTAACAAGCTTACTTTAATCAGTCAGACATATATCGTTTACCTTGTTCAGGAGAAAAGGTCAGCACCCTGAACCTCAAAGTATACAGGCATAATTATCAAGACAGAAACATCAAGTAGACAGATTTCCAAACTGTCCAACCATTACATCCATACCCAGCCAACATCTGGGTTTCCATATTCTGGGTTTTTCAAAGCCGGGGGACTCTCAACAACGGCTTCCCAGAATTCAGATCAAATCACAGAATATTTCTCAAAGTGAGTCCCAAAAACAAAGCTACAAATCAGGGCTTATGTAGCCTTCTCCTGGCTCAGAGAATGTAACAACCTTATTGACTCACTGGCCAATCAAGAAGTATCTACTGAAAAACAAGCCTCCCACCCCAGGCTTCAGGTGCACATTAGCGTAGGGGCAGGGAAGATCTTCAAAATTTACATTCTTACTACACAGGGAAATGACTCAGTCAAAAAAATTTTTTATATTTAAGTGACTAGCAGTCACTTTGCTTGAAGGTTTGCAACACAAGCAGATTCTTAAATGTTGGTTGTTGGTTTAAGATAGGAGGGTCCTGAAGGATAGAGAATGATGAAATGAAAGCACCAGTAAAAATGCTAGATATGAGTCAGATGGCAGTGAATAGAGTGAACCTGAAGTCAGGAAACCCCGGGTTCAAATCAGACATCAGACATTTACTGTGTGACCCTGGGCAGGTCACTGAGCCTCAATGTTCTCATATATAAATAAGATTAATAACCTACCTCCCAGGATTGTTGTGTGGGTTGAATGATATAATATTTATTAATTATTTTTCAAACCTCAAATCACTATATGGATAGCATATATGAATAACAGTAGCAGCAGCAGCAACAATAGTAACAGTAGCAGCAAAAATAACAGTAGCAGTAACAGGTGTTATAGTAGTACCATGTTTCCCTGATAATAAGACCTATCCCGAAAATAAGCC
>NW_027187368.1:13704284-13728449 GCF_028583685.1 Petaurus breviceps papuanus | reverse complement strand
TTTTTTTTTTTTTGGAGAGGGGAAGGTAGGGCAATTGGGGTTAAGTGACTTGCCCAAGGTCACACAACTAGTTTTGTGTGTGTGTGTGTGTGTGTGTGTGTGTGTGTGTGTGTGTGTGTATGTTAAGTGTCTGAGGCCAGATTTGAACTCAGGTCCTCTTGACTCCAGGGCTGGTGCTCTATTCACTGAGCCACCTAAATCATGGTTTTCTCACCTTATTATCTATAGGACCTCTCTGAGTCTCAAGTTCACCATCTGTAAGATGGGGATAAAAATACTTGTTTTCATCCCTCTTACGCTTGTTTGTCCTGAGGAAGCCCTTTGTAAATCTTAAAGCATGATAGAAATATGAGCTTACTCATTGTGGATGGGTGTGCTCACATACCAATGCATGTCAACATGTGTGTGCATGGGAGTTGAGGGAAGACCCTATGTGTTACTCTGGGCAGATGTGTGTGTCGTCTTGGATATTTGTATGGTTTTGGAAATTTACAGCTTACTTAAAGCCACCAAACTCTCAGCAATCAGTAGAAGATGGAGAAAACTGCCCCTTCACCCCTCCCCCCCATTTAGCTACCAGCCCCTGGTCTTGATAACCCTAGAGAGACTATGTCTTTAAGCCTCTGAAGGGACCATTCAGTGCCCACGTGATTTGCTGTAACACAGCTCTCTACATCCAGCTGTTCTGCAGATGTGCCAACATTTTTAGGGCAGCACATCTTCTTTCACCCGCCCAGCAGGCGCCTCAGGGCCTGGGGCCAGCTGCTGACCAGCAGGGTTTTGGGGAAGAGGCCCCCTGGACCTTATTCAGTGGCCACCAGGGAGATAGGGGCAGGCTTTTCTTACTACCCTCCCAACCTACACTCACCCAGACTGGTTGTGTATACAGGGTGTCCCCGATTTCTTAGTGAAGTTTTAAATTTTAATAACTTAAAACCTAAAACTTCATTCAGTGAGACTTTTGAAACACCCTATATATTGGCTGTTCATGTGTGTGTGTTGGCTGTGAGTGATGTATGTCTGTGTATTATATACAGTCACCTAGAACTACACTTACTCCCAGACTCCCACAGTCCTAAACATCTGCACTCACCCCTTACATAGTTACACACAGAGTCACAGAGAATTAGACTCAGCTCTCACACACATATGGAATAGAGTTCACTCCCTCCTCACCTCCCTTCCCCGCCCCCTTCCCCTCAAGTCATGCAGAACTACACTTAACCTTGCATATGGAGTCACACACACTTAACACTCACCAGTCTGGGCTGGCCCTGATGTTTCTGGAGAGCCTCTTGAAGGACAACCACAGCTCATGCCATCATGAGAGAATTCATTCACTCCCTGGGTGGGAACTTTGAGGTGCAGGATACTAATTGTCTCCAATTCTAGTGTGGATCTTGGGATACTTGTATGAAAGATGATGTGTGTGTGTGTCTAGGTCCAGGTGAATGTTTTGGTCTGGTAGCATGAGAGATGGATATCTGGATACCAGTTATACCCACCTCCAACACTTCCTGGTTATGTGATTATTTGTAAAATGGGTCCACTAGTACTTTTTTTTTTGCTTTTTGGAGGAGGAAGGCAGGGCAATTGGGGTGGACTTGCCCAAGGTCACATGGCTAGTCTGACCAGATTTGAACTCAGGGCCTCCTGACTCCAGGGCCAGTGTTCTATTCACTGCACCACATAGCTCCCACTCATACTTTTAATACTCAGTTCATGGAGTATTGTGAGAAAAGGAAAGAGTGCATTTCTGAAGCACCTCCTATGTGCTAGGCACTGTACTTGGCGCTTCAGATATCTCATCTGATTCTCATAACAACCCTGGGAGACAGGTGCTTTATATCTTCATTTTACAGTTGACAGAAATGAGGCAGACAGAGGTTAAGTGACTTGCCCAGGGTCACCTAGCTAGTAAATGTCTGAGGCTGGATTTGAACTCAGGTTCTGACTTCTGACTCCGGGTCTGGAGTCCAGTCTGTAACTTGTTGGAGATACGTGTGTTGAGTATATATGGGCACCAGATATCTGTGTGACTTTATAGGGTTGGATGTGTTGGTAGCATAGGTGTGGTGTGCGTCTAGGGTATGTGTGTACATGTTCAGTAACAGCAGGAAGGAACTTTAGAGGATATCTCATCCAACCTCATTTTAGGAAGAAACTGAGGGTCAGAGTGGTTTGTGATTTCCACAAGGTCACACAGAATCTAATATTACTGGACTTTTCACAACTACTTAGATGGATTGGATGTGTCAATGAATGGGGCCTTTGCATTCAAAGGCACCCCCTTTCTATTTTAATCTTCTCCTCCCCACCTTGACCCCCCATCTTCGCCTCCATGCTATCCCCCTACCCCCATCAGCCCAGTGGGCCCAAAGGCTGACCATGGATCTGACCATTCCTGGGGAACCTCGGGCCTCATGTCCTCCTTTCCTACTCTGATTGTAAGGCCCACAGCCGGACCCTCTCTGCTTGCCCAGCCCCTAGCTGTTCTCCTTACTTCTGGCCCGTGGGGAAAGGAAGCCAAGGAGTCTGGGACCAGAAGCAAACTCCCTAGCTCTCTCCCCCTCCCCCTCTCCTGGCTGTGTGGCCTGCTAACCCCTCTGCAGGCAGTGGCCCCAGCTGTGCAGAGGTATTGTTGGCCGACACAGGAAGTATTGATAGCCTCGGCAGCTGAACAAAGCCAGGGGGAGGTTGGGCTGGGGAGTCCTAGACAGCCGGGCTCCAGCCTGGCCCTCCCTCCCACAAGCCCCTGCACTGATCTCCCATTGTTCTTCTTAGGCCCTCCCTAATGGCCCAGCAGACCAGGCCCAGGCTCTGCTTTCACAAATGATGAGGTAGCGACCAGATGGGTAGCATCCCCCTTCCCAGCCCAGCCTGTCCCTCTAGTTTCAGTTCCCTCATTTTCAGTAAATAGGGCATCCGAACATAGGATGTTAGAGTGAAAAGAAACCTTAGAACCTAGCAGGTCAAGCTGGGAGGGACCTTAGAATATGGAATGGCAGAATTGGGAGTGAGCCTGGAAGCCTCTGGAGCTATGAAAAGGGTACTGGGCCCCGTGAAAGTCAAGGGATCTGGGTTCAAGCTCTGAGTTCTGGCGCTCCCTATCACTCATTGTGTTTTCTTGGGCAAAGTCACTTCCTTTCCCTGGACAGCTTTCCTCTTCCTGTAAAATAACAGGATTGGACTAAGTGGCCCCTCCTAGATCTCTGTAATAATTCTCCTTCCCAGAGTTCTTTTCCTCCCAGCCTCCCCCACCTCCCACCTGGCTCCCAGCCCCTGGCCTATCCCTCCAGAGCTTCAAGATACAGCCTCCTCCACTGGCCTGATTCACAGGCCTCTCCACACCTGGCTTCCACCTGCCCTGGGGGCTCTAGAAATCTGGGGAACTGGATGATTCTGCAGCTCTCACCAGCACCACCCATATCCCTGCCTCAGGCTATCACCCCTCTGGAACCAGCCCACACCCTCTCCTCCTCCCCTCCTCAACCACCCCCACTTATCCCTGCTCTCCCAGATCACACCTTAACCTCCCTACACCCTCCCCACATTGCCAACACACCCCTGTCACCCTGACTTCTCTCCCTTCTTGGCCACAAATATACACACAGACAGACACATACATGCTCTAAGGCTGAGAGGGGGCTCCCATTGGCCAGTCCTCCTTGACACACATATCCTGGACTCATACAGTATCAGAGTTGGAGTGGACCTTAGAACATGGGAATGTCAGAGATGGAAGTCCATCTAGTCCCTACAGATAGGGAAACTGAGTCCCAGTGTTGTAGGATGAGTTAGTAGGAGAGCTTAGGCTAAAATGTGACCTAAATCCCTGGAGTCAGAAAGACATGAGTTCCAATCTGGTCTTAGATACTAGTGGTATGACCTTGGGAAAGTCACTAAACCCTGTTTGCCTCAGTTCCTCATCTGTCAAGTCATCTGTCATAGATCTAGGAGAAGGAAATGGCAAACCACTCACTCCAGTGTCTTTGCCAAGAAACCCCAAGAAGTCATGTCACAGACGAAATGGCCGAACAACAGCTAACAACATCCCAGCCTTGTGTCCCTTCCACCATCCCACCCTGCCTGCAGTGTGCACTTATGTGCACAGCCATCGCTGGCACAGGAGAGTCACCGACTGCTCTACTTCCATCAAGAAGCAGAGCTGAGGGTGGGGCTGGGGAGGAATGGGGGAGAGGAGAGGAGGCCTAGGGGTGGGTGGGTGACATGCCACATCTCTGGGCATGTCGGGTGTAAGCTCCCTCCAGGGAAGTCTCCTGGCCAGGGCTGGAGAGCATGAGCCTTCATTACCCAATTCCTCCTCACCCGGAAGAGCAGCTAGTCCTACCCTGGCCCAGGGCTGGGGGCGGAGCAGGGCCAAGCAGGTGTGCTGAGGGCCAGACCCATTTGCAGCCTAGGGCCAGGCTGGAGGAATGCCAGGGGAGAGTTTGACCCACTTCCTGAAGGTTATTTGGCCTAGCCACCCTTTCCCCGCAGCCCCTCCTTGACCCCTCCTCTTTTATCTCCAGCACTTCCTCTCCTCACACCCACTCTTCCTTTTTCCTCCTCTCCGGTCTTCCTAGGCTCCCTTCTCTCCTTTCTCCCTTACTCCTTCCCTCCACTTCTCCCCCTTATTCTTTCCCTACTTCTTTCTCCCTTCCTTTTTCTAATTCTACCTGCCTCCCTCATCTGGAGGGTAAGGTAATTAGTTAAGTTCCCATTCAGCTCCCTGGTGAGCCAGATCCCCCTTCCCCCAGGGAACTACGGTCCTCTCCTTTAGGATTCTGAATTCTGTGCTCTCCCTACTGCTTCAGATGCATTTCACTGAGACATTGGAGATCTCTGGGAAAATGATGCCCTGACCGCTGTGAAAACCCCAGCCCTTGGTGGTATTCATACCTGCTTTGCCCTTCTCAGGACCCTGGTGCACCCCCTCTACTCCTAGGAGGCTGAGATACTGGGCACTCTCAGGGGTGAGGGAAGAATGATTTTTTTTTTCCCAGAGCAATTCCCCCTCCTCTCATGAACATCTGGACATGAACATCTGGTTGGAGCTCTATTCCTGCCTGGGGCCTGGCCCCCTGCACCCATCTGCTGGCCCCATCCCATCTGTCCACACCATTCCCAGGGGCTGTTCCCAGGGTGAGCAGCCCTGGTAACTATTCTCAGTCTCCAGCCCCAACCCCCTAGCCTGGGCAGCAGAGAGTGGGTGCCCCTCCCGTTCCCACGAGCTGGGAAGCAGCAGCAAGTGGGCCCCATCTGCTGTCCAATGGGCGGGGGCTGGCCCTCTTTTGAGGTTGGTTAGGCAGGGAGATTGTACATAGGAATGTCTTTCAGTGTAGGATAAGCTAAGAGGAAAGGAGGGGGAAGGGGAGGCAACAACTGCAGTCCCAGCTCAGCTCAGGCTCCACTTAGCTTGCCCTGGGTCTGAGTCTTCCCGAAAGCTGTCATTAGCCCAAGGTCAAAGCTCATGACCCTGAGGCCATAGGTCATCCCCTAAGGGGCCCTCTCCCCACTGGGATCAATTTGCCAGCCAAAGGGGCCATCCTCTCCTTAACTCCCAGGAGGTTCCTTAGGAAGGGTCCTGTTACAAAACAACTGCAAAACCAAACCAGGAGGATAGCCCTCTCACCTAAACTCATTTTACAGATACAGCAGCTGAGGACCAGGGAGAGTAGAAGGGGTCACAGAGTGTATCAGTGCTGACAGAACCTGCATGAGCTCCCAAGGCTCCTGACATGCAACCAAAGTCATTTTCACTGGACATTCTCAATCCCTTGTCTGGTAGGTTTGGAGCAGGAACTAAGGGAAATCATGGGATAGTGCAAAGAAAAGATTCAGAGCTCCTCTTCCTAGTCCAGTGGGCTTTAAGCAAGTTACCTTCTCTTAAACTAGGACCCTGAACCCAGGTTCTGCAATTCCAAGTCTGGGTTGGTTTGCGAGAGCAGAGGAAGCACAAGATTAATGGGAAAGAAGGGAGGAATCTGACCCTGCCATAGGATCTAGAATCTGTTGTCTGTCCCATGTCCTCCCACCCCACCTCTCTCCCTGGGGGGCTTCAAAGCCAACGCAAGCCAGGAGGCCAGCAGAAGAAAAGGACTGGGGCTGAGGAGAGCATTAAATTCCCTTTGCTCTCCATTATTCTCCGTGGGATAATCAAACAGGTGGTTGTACTTTGGGGGCCATTGTGTGGCAAAGGGTGGAAGGGGGGGGTCGGTGGATGGCAGGATCCCTGCTCCTTCTCTGAAGCTCGGACTGGCCCAGGCTTTGGTGTCTCTGGCCAAGACAAATGCCTTCATTACCATGTGAATTCTGGGAAAGGGGAGGCCAGACCGGTAACACTGTCCCAGCCATATGGTGCTGTGGCTGGGGCTAAGCTGGGCGGGGGGCACAGACTGAGTAGCCCCTTTGAGTGGCTGGGAGCTGCTCTCCCTGATAGCAAAGGGGCCAGGCTGGGACTACAGAGGGTTCCCAGGGCTCAGCAGACCACACAGGGACCTTGGGGCACAGCTTGCCTGTGGTCTCCCTTGTTCAACCCAGAGCTGTGGTCCTTTAAGAACCCTAGAGGGAAGGGAGGCTCTGCTCCCCAACTCTAGGGTTCCCCTGGGCTCTGGGGGAGACAGGTGCAGAGGCTGAACTGCTCATCGGGACTCTGAAGGGCTTGGTAGGTGAGGAAGTAGAGAAGCTGGGAGGGCAGGAAACAGAGACCCACAACAACAGAGACAGTGAGAGAGAATGAGCCAGAGACAGAGATTGAAGACTAATAGGAAGAGTCATAGGGAGATAAAAACATGAGAAAAAATCATCTGAGGGACAGAGAAAAAGAGAGGCGCAGAGATGAAGACACAAATAGTGAGAAGTACAGCAAGGCCTCAGTTTCCTCATCTGTAAAGCCAGGCTGCCTTGCCCTTCTGCCTTGGCCTTTGGAACTGCTGTTCTTACTGCTTATTTCTCAGCCAAGAGTCTCCCATCCTACTTCAGGGCTAATGGTGATAAGAGCTAACATTTGTATAAGGCTATGTGCCAGGCTCTGTGCTAAGCAGCTTACTATTATCTCATTTGATTCTCAGGGGGGATCTGGGAGGAAGGTGCTATTATCCTTATTTTGAGGCAAACAGAAGTTAAGTGACTTATTCTAAGTCACACAGCTATTAAGTGTCTGAGGGCTGGATTTGAACTCAGATCTTTCTTACTCCAGGCCTAATGCTCTAACCACTGTACCATCTAACTACTTCTTACTACCCCTTATGTCTAGGGCTGCTAGGAACCAGCTCCACAGCTGATTGTTAAATTTTCAGTGTGAGCATTTTACACCTTGAAATCTGCAGACACTACAGATCAGGGCTTGATTTCTTGTTTTGTTGATTAGTGAGATTGAAAGTGAAAAGAGAAAATGTTAATAATGGAGGTTAAATTTAAAAGTATCTTACATACCTTTTTTTTTTTGGGGGGGGGGTGAGCCTGTTGTTAAATATTTACCAGCACACCATTGCTTGTGACTGTCACCACTGTGTCTCCGACATCACAAACAGTCCTTATGTTTCAAGCTCCTTCAGTTTCACAATCAGGGACTCCCTCCTCAAAGGAGTCTTCCCTGGCTCACCTAGTCCACAGGAGGCTGGTGCTCTCTGCCCGGCTGTCCGAAGGTCACACTCTGGCCTATCTTGATTTCTGTTTCTGTGTGTCTCTCAAGCCACCCAGAGAGTTCCCCTAGCCAGGGAGCTGGCCTCCTTCTCTGACATCCTCCACAGTGTTGAACACAGGGGTCAGGAATAGAACTGATAAACTTTAGAATCAGAAGAAACCTCCAAGGAGTAAGCATTTATTAACATGCCTACTATGTGCTAAGCGCTTTACAGACTTGAGATCTGTCCACTCATATCTGATCGGGACTCATAACATCCCAAGCAACTGGCTGCCCAGATGAAGGCCTGGAGCCCTCCAGCTCTGGCCAGGTAGTCCACTCTACTTTGGGGAAGTCCTAAAATTAATGAAGTGAGCTGAAGTCTGTTTCTCAGTCCCTCTGCAGTCAGATCCTGGCTCTGCCCTCTGGGGCTAAGCTGAACAAATGTAATCCCTCTTCCACAGGACAGCTTTTTAAAGACTTGAAGACAGCTATCATGTGCCTCCTGAAGCCTAGTTCTCTACCCCAGGCTAAACAACTTCATTTCCTCCAAGTGATCCTTTTTTATTTATTTTTTGACAGTTTCCAGTCTCTTTCTCCAAATTGGTCCCTCTAAGAACTCAGACCTGATAGGGATCTTGGAATCTACAATTATCAGGGCCGGAAAGAATCCTGGAACATGAAGGAGTATCAGGGCCCACAGGGACCTCAGAACCTAGGACAACATGGAATGTTGGATCGCGGAGAGGCCCTAGGGTCCAGCCCCATCACATTTTATAGAGGAGGAAACTGAGATCTAAAGGCTCTTCTACTGCTCATAGCCTAGCTTCCAACATATTTGATATTCTTAATTAATATTTGTTGAGCTGAAATGAACCCCCAGAAAAATATGTACCTGGGGTGTCCTATCTCCAGCAATGGGGACAAGCTGCTCTGAACCATCCACACCCTCCAGCTGTTTGTTGTAGTGAAGGTTCCCTGAGCCTGGAAGATAGATTTGTGTCTTGGTTCCAGCTCTGCCTTAATTGGGAAGCTGCCAGGGGGTAGTGGAAAGGATTTGGGAGATCTGAGAGTCACTGATTTCCCATGTTATTCTGGGCCAGTCACTCTTCTAGCTGTACAGCCTCTCATGTTCTCTGATTCTGACAACCATGACCATAGCCATCCACCCCTGTGTTCATGAGGGAGAGGGGAGCCTAGGTACCTTTGGATCAGCTCTGGGAAACCCCCTCTAACAGTTAATCCCAGGGAAGAGAGGAAAGGAAGGGGCTGGGGAGGGGGGGAGGACGGGAAGATGGAATCCAGCTCAGATGTTGGGACTCCTTCTCATGCAGATGTCTCTTGTGGGTCCGTCTCTCCAGCAGCCCTTAGCATGACAAAGCTGAAGGACATCATCCCCCCCTCCCTTTTGTGAGGGAACAGAGCTAAAGGAGGCCCAACTCCCCCTTTTCCAGCAAGGGATTAGGGGGGAGGGGAATCCTGATAAAGGTAGCTTCCTGGCTCTTGGTTCATTTTTGTGGCGTGTGTGTGTGTGTGTGTGTATCTGCAAAAACCCAGTCAGCCATCAGGTCTGTAAGGCTCCTCCTGGGGAGGCAGGGGTATGCAGGGGTGCAGGTATGTCTGTGTATTAACTTGCACAGATGCAAATATGGACATCTTCCCCTATGCCCTTCCCACTGGACCTGTGTGTATCTCAGCATATACAGATTTGTGTCTGTCTGTGTAGGTAGACTGCCTGAAATGAAAATGGGAATGGTCCTGTCCCCTTGCTGCCACTGCCCCCTCCAGCCATGCTATTGGTTAGGCTCTGTCCAGTTCAGAACACTATGTTTTATGTGGGGCTCTGACAGACTGGAGAGAGTGAGCTAGAGGAAGGTAGACAGGGTAGAGAGAGAGAGGTCTGGAACACAGGCTTCTTTAGCATCTGGACTGAAGGCATTCAGACAAGAGAAGACAAGACTAAGGCCATTTGTGTCTGAGGGATAGGCTGTCTTCAAATATTTGAAGGCCTTGTACAAGACCTTCAGAGGGTAGAGGGATTATTGTTCTCCTCAGCCCCCAGAAAGTAGAGCCGGGACTAATAAGGGAAAACAAACAAGGAAACAGATTCCAGTTCTGTATTAGGAAAAACTTTCTCACAACTTGGTGTCCCTGTGTAGAGTGGGCTGCCTTGGGAGATGATGGTTTCCTCATCTCAGGAGAAGGGCAGATTTGGTGAGCTCTGGGGGCCCTTCTTGGCTCGGAGACCCTAGGACTCTAGGTCTGCATGTCTCTGTTCAGGAAGTGACACCGAGGCTGGGGTGGGGGGGAATTCATGCTGCCTTAGAAGAGCCTAGGCTAGGGAATAGAAATGAGGTTGGTGGGTAGGAAGAGAAGAGAAGAAAATCCAGGGGTCCAGAGGATACACACCTTGCTATAAGCAGTACCTCTTTGGGCTCTGAACAGATTGGACACAGGACCCTCTCTCTCCTGGGTCTTAGCAAATGCGGACACAGATTTGGTCTCGACAAGCTCCTGGCCACCTCTCTCCTGCCCCGTATCTACACAGGGACATATGTTCCCTTTTGCTTGAGGAAGAGCTGGGTCTTGAACTTTGCCTGATCTCTGTCCCTTGGCCTATCCTGACCTGAACGTGTTCCCATCATTAAATGAGGAGGATAATAATATTCATTTTACTTTAGAACTTGAATGTTTCCAAGCACTTTCCTCAAAACAATTTTTTGCTGTAGCATTGTTGTCCCCATTTTACAGATGAGGAAACCAAGGCTGAGGGGTCATGGCTCTCTCCCAAGTCTTCTGTTAGACCAGTGGTCCTCCTGCTTTTTGGAACCCTCTTCCTCTGCTGGGGACTGACAGGGAGGTGGGGGTTCCTCTTCAGAAGAATCCATCTTTTTTTTTCCCCAAGGAAACAAGGATACATAATACTAGGGTTATGTGAATCAGTGCAGAATAGAGCAAATAACCCTGACCTGGAAGTTGGCTTGAGTTCTAGTCTAAGCTGGGTCACTAATCTGATGTGAGACCTTGAGCTCATCACTCTTCCTTAGGCCTCGATTTCTTCATATGTAAGATGGGGACAATAGCAGCTTGCTCTCCCTACCTCACAGGACTGCTGTATCCCCTTGAATACCCTTGGTATTCAGGCCAGGCACAAAGCTGGGTCCCCACACTGGGCCCAGCCTCCTGGGGCTACTTGGAAGATTGAGAGGGTTAGAGGTAGAAGGATGAGGGAGGAGGCCCTTCTCTTCCAAACACCCCTCCTCCAGTCCTCACCCTCTTGACCACCCGTTTTCCCAAGTTAACTTCCCTTTCCCTTCCTTTGGGCTCCATCTGCCCAGACTGACTGGAGCCGTTCAGCCCTTCCTGAGATGAAAGGAAGCTCCCTGTTCTTCCTTCAGTAGCTGTCAGCTCGGACCTGGTCTGGGTCTCTTAACCTTGCTTCTGCCCAACATCAGCTCCTTGGTTTGTTGGAGGGGAAAGATGATAGGACTCAGGCACTGACTCCAAACTCAGGACCCTAACACCTTGTGTCCACCCTAGCCTTTCCCCCCAATTCTCCTAGAGGACTGGGTTAGGGGCTGGAGTTATCCTTCTGAGGGCTATTCTTAGGGTCAAGCTGGTACATAGAGGCTGAGTGCCTAGAAGGTAAAAGCGAATTTTCAAAGTATGAGCATTGATTTTTAGTAATAATAGTTCACTGTTTCCTGGCACTTTACAGTATATAAATAACGAAAGGGATGTGCCCAAGGTCATGCAGGGTAGCAGGGGTGGAGATAAGGCTAGAATAAGTTTTTCCAGCTGCCTGCCCTTCTAGGGCTCTCCTTACCTAGTACCAAACTACCTTTCTAGTTTTCCCTGATCCAGGTGGCTCACTGGAGTCAGAAGATCAAGAATGGCTAGCCTAGAGAGTACAGAGTTTAATTCTCTCATTTTACAGGTGAGGAGACCAGGACTAGGCCAGGGGCTTTGTTGCAAGGTGGCAGGAGAAGCATGCCTTCTACTTGTGGTGGTCCAAAGACCTCCTTCCTCATACCACTCTGTCTTTTGACAGTGCGTTTGGGACAAGACATCTTTCTATTGGCTTGGCTCCAGGCCAGCGTCCTACCGAGGTCTTCCAAGGCCTTTCCTGAGGCCTTCCTCCCCCACACTGTGCCGCCTCCTCTACCCCTACTGGAAGTGTGGGCCAGACTCTCCTGGGATGTTTATATCCATGGTCAGACTATTTTTTGTACTGCTGCCCCACATCCCAGTGGAAAAAAATCCCTAGTTATGGCTCTGGCAAGTAGCAGAGCTATAAACAGAACTCAGATCTCCTAGCTCCAAATTCTGGCTTTCTCATAGAGCATGCTGCTCCTCCTCTGGTCCCTTGGCCTCAGTGGTCACAAATCCCCATCCTTGGTACTAGACTTCAGCATACTGAAGGCATGAGATCATAGCATCATACAACACAGCATGTCGGAGATGGAGGGGGACTTAGAACATAGGATGTCAGAACTGGAAGGAAGACTATGGACTGTCAGAGTTGGAAAAGATCACTGTTTTTTTAGTCCAAACTCCCATGTCATGTAGGAATTGGCTTTCCAAAGGATCATGGACCACAGGAGCTATATCCGGAAAAAGGTAGTGTGGTACAGTGTCAAACCCCATTGGTGCCACCTCCATGACCAGAGACAAGTCACTTACCCAACCTGGGTCTCAAGTTTTGTCGTCTGTAAAATGAGGTGATTGGATGAGATGGCTTCTGAGATCCCGTCTGGCTCCCTCTGAGCAGCCCATCCACCTCAGGTCATGCGGTTATGTAGCTAAGCTGTAATTTGAAATGTCACAAATGGGGGAGACCTGAAGCTAGGTCACCTGGTTCTCAATAAAGGACTCTTTCTATGGGTCTCGAACAATAGAATGCAAGCTACAATTTTTATGATAGCAAAACACTGGAAACAAAAGTAGATGTCCACCAATTGTAGGACGGTTAAACAAGTTGTGGTGTACGAGTGGAGTGGAACATTACCAGACTGTAAGAAGCAATGACTGTGAAAAATTCCAAGAAGCAGGGTAAGAGTTATAGGGACGGATGCAGAACGAAGGAAGCAGAACCAGGAAAACAATATTCACAGTGACAATGGCGAAAGGAAATAACAATAAAAAACTCCAAACAACTGAATGCTGGTCTTATTCCATCTTCTTTGCAGAGGTAGATGGGACCATGGGTCTCTTGATGCAGTAGTATGGATCACTGAATAGAGGAAAGGGGGATATATCTTCAGAAATGAGGGGGATAGAAAAACAAGACAGCTAAAAAAATTTTTTTTTCTTTTTGGAGAGGGAAGGGCAGGACAATTGGGATTAAGTGACTCGCCCAAGGTAACATGGCTAGTTTTTTGTGTTAAGCATCTGAGGGTGGATTTGAATTCAGGTCCTCCTGACTGCAGGGCTGGTGTTCTATTCACTGCACCACCTAGCCACCCCTACAAAAATATTTTTCAAAAAAGAATGCAAGCTCCTCGAGGACAGACTTTTAATTTGTATTTTTGTAAGTCTAGTCAGTCATTCAGTCAAGCTGCACTTATTAAATACCTATTATATGCCATGTACTGTGCTCAGGACTGGGGATACAATGAAAGGCAACCCCCCCCCCCCCCAAGAGCTCATAGTAACTAAGGACATAACGCAAACAACTATGTATTAACAAGATCTATACATGACAAATTAGGGCTAGTCTCAAGAAGGAAGACACTGGACTTAAGGAAGACTGGGAAAGGCTTCTTGCAAAAGGGGGAGGGGAGGGACTAATATCTTGCCTTAGGCCCTCAATGTTTGTTGTGAAATGGCCAACCAGCCTCTGCCCAAACACTTCAGTTACTGGAGAGATCTTTATCCAACAAAGCAACCATTTCCATTTTTCTATGGCTCAGTAAACATTTTTTGGGATCATAGGATTTTGAGCTGGAAGGAACCTTGGAAACTATCTAGCCTTTGGATAATTAAAGTCTTTAAAATATGAAAACCTCTTATTTTAAGGAAGAAGAAACTAGAGGCCTGGAGAAGTGACAGACCCAAGGTCACCCTGGTAGTAATGAGTAGCAGGATATTTGATTTAAACTCAGATCTTTTTTTTGGAGGGGGAAAGGTAGGGCAAGTGGGGTTAAGTGACTTGCCCAAGGTCACATGGCTAGTTTTTGTGTTAAGCATCTGAGGTCAAATTTGAACTCAGGTCCTCCTGACTCCAGGGCCAGTGCTTTATTCACTATGCCACCTAGCTGCCCCTAAAATTTAGATCTTTTAAATCAGGTTTTTATTGTATTCAAACACTCTAGGGTACATGTTGTTTCTCCCACTAAACAGTGAGCTTTGTGCAGATAGGAATAAGGAATTGCTGCTTACATCTGTCTCCTCTAGCATCTAGCTCAGGATGGACACAAAGGAGGCCAAAACTGGTGTTTACTGAATGACTGGCACCTGAAAGTTGTCCTGGCCCAGCCAGAGCCCCATGGGTAGTTACATTGGTGCTATCAGGCCCTAGTCTCCTGAGGGACCACCAGCATGGGCACAAAGTACAAGCTGAGAAATGGATCCAGTGCAATGGATCAAAGAAGGAAGGGGAGGAATTGACACGAGGCCATAAACTTCTCACAAACATGCCAGAGGGGAGCAAAAGACCTGGGTTCTAGTCCTGGTGGACACTGTAAAACACTAACTTGGACTATTTAGGTAGTCACTTCCCTTTTCTGGATCCCAGCTTCTTCCTCTGCTAAATGGAGATGATAATTTCTGTCATTCCTACCTCACAGGAGTGATGTGAAGATTAACCAGTCACAGCTCCTAGATTTAGAGCTGGAAGGGAGCTAAAAAGCCATCTGGTCCAACCCCCTTATGTTATAAATGTGGAAACTGAGGCACAGTGCTTTGCCCAAAGTTGCCCAGATGGTAAATGGCAGTCAGGATTTGAATCCACTCCATCTCCAACTCCAGAGCTAGCCAGCTTTTCCATAAAGTCCTCAAAACCATAAGGCACTGGAAACAGGTAAGGCATCACTATAACATGAGGATACTACTTGTGGGGTTTGTGGGGGGGGACAAAAAACTGAAAGGGAAGGGGAGGGGGCAAAGGACATTTGAGAATAGA
This sequence comes from Petaurus breviceps papuanus, assembly GCF_028583685.1. NCBI lineage: Eukaryota > Metazoa > Chordata > Mammalia > Diprotodontia > Petauridae > Petaurus > Petaurus breviceps. The sequence continues at coordinate 13,713,699 of NW_027187368.1, read as the reverse complement.
GAGGCCCAGGGTGGTGTCAAATCTAAAGAGTTAGAAGGGATGGAGGGTCTGGTGTCTTCCTACTTCCCCAAGAAAGTCCAAATGCTAGTGGAGAGAAAGATGGACTGGCAGGAGACTTGGTGCCTCGTCTCAGCTGTCATTAATTTTCTGCTTGGATGTGGGCAAATCACTCCCTCCTTTTTCCTCCAAATGTAGAATGAGAGGGTTGAACTAGATGGTCCCTTCCTGCTCTGCCATTCTGGCTTCTAGAGTACCTTCTAATTCAGTTGAACAAATATTTATCAAGTAAGACCATGTGCAAAGCCCCATAGTTAGGGGCTTTGGGAAGGAAAAAAAACAAAACAAAAACAATACAGTTCCTGACCTCAAGGGGCTTACAATTACGGGCACAAAAACGCAAATAGCTGTAACTGCAAGTTCAAACGTGAGGGGCAAAGGAGACACCCCAAAGGGATGTGCCAGACATCAGACATACTAGTGTCATTCAATGTTCAAAAGCTCTTTCTAGCTCTAGCGTCCCAGTATACATTCTTTTCATGCTCTAACATTCTCCTGTATGTTCTAAGAATTGGGGAGGTGGAGACGCGCCCCCACTCCCCCTGGAAAGCCTTCCAGCGGCCTCTGCCCTGCTCCCCCTCCTGCTGGCGGAGCCGCATTCCTCACTGCCGGGAGGGCCACCCCGAGATTTCCTGCACGAGTCGCTGGGCAGTTTCCTCCTCAGCCCGCCGGCTTTCCCATCTGGCGGACCCCACGGGGCGAAGGAAGGCGGTCCCCGCAGCTGCCCAGACTCACTGGAGCCAGGCTGGGGCGGGGGCGGGAAGGGGGAGGAGGGGGGGCGCCGCGCGGGGAGCTGCCGGGCCGCCTGTAAGGAGGCCAGGTGTGCGGCTGTGGTGGGGAAAGGAAGCCGGGGAAGAGGAGGGAGGGAGGGAAGAGCCACTCAAGGGCTCAGCCGAGGGGGTAGGCTGCTTTCTCATATATATATATATATATATATATATATATATATATATTTTTTTTTTTTTGCAGGACATCCCTAGGGTTCCTGAACCTAGCCTCACCCTGTCCTATCCCATCCTGTCCCTCTCCTCCCCAAGGGCAGGATACAGCCGGTTTCCCCGCAGCACACTCAAGAACTGGGCAAGCTTTTGACCATAAGGTCCGAGGAGGTGTGTGTGTGTGGGGGGCAATTCAACCCTTAACCTTCCCCCTTCTCTGTCCCTGGGGGTGGTCATTGGGAACAGGAGGGCACGAGGACGGTCGGGGCTGCTAGAATCCTTAGAACCTCGGAACTCTTTTCTGCAGAGCTTGTTACTTTTATCATCTCTTTCCCCACTAGCACCTTGGTAGTAGGACTGTTTTTTTTTTTTTTAATCATCTTGGTTTTACAGATGAAGAAAGTGAGACTCAAGAGAGTTCCAGTGACTTACTTAAAGGCACGTAGCTAGCGAGTGGCAGAGCTGGGATTTGATGCACCCTCCCAATATCGGATTGATTACCTGAATATAGAATGTCAGAATAGGAAGGGCACAAGGACAGTGGCAAAGCTGCAAGGGACCTTGAAACATAAAACATCAAAGCTAGAAGACACCTTGATTACTTAAGTCCAACTCTTCCCCGACATCTCGAGGCGCTTTGTGTCATGTGGGCATCCAGAGTGAATGCTCGGTGTCATATATTTTTTAGTTGTGTTCTTGGTAAAAACACAACTTCTGGGGGGGGGGGGAGTCAGCATGATTGAGGGTGCTACACAAAGAGAAATCTCCTGATGCTGATTGTCTTAGGTCACCTGGTCAGCAAGCTCTTACTGCAAAGAGAGAGCTCACTGGCTTGGGGGAAGAGAAGCCTCATTCATAGGAAGACTGAACAAGAAACCAAAATGTGAGGGTTGAAGGAGCTGGCTGTGGCAGAGTAGGGGCCAGCGAGCCACCCTGGAATGGATGACTCAGACCCACAGCCTTATCTTCAGGCTTCTATGCTGAGTCAGAGTAAAGAGATCTCCTTCTGTATGGCATGAAACTGTAGGAACTAGGAGCAAGCACTGTGAGTTGGGGTCAGGGGAACCTGTCCAACATAAGGTAGGACCTGAGATGTATCTTGAAGCAGAGGGTAAGATTTGAAGTGGAAAAGAAGTAGGATATATTTTGCACAAAAACATGGAAGCATAAATCTACTATGCCCCCTCAGTGAGCTCACAGAACATAGAATAGAGCTAGAAAGAACCTTGGATGATTAGGGTAGTAGTACTAAGTGCCCTGGGAATTGGGATTTATATTTGAATCCTATCTCTGAAACTGCTATGGGCAAATCAGTCAATTTGAGTCTCGGTTTCCGAATCTGTAAAATAGGGAGAATAATGCCCATTGCACTTACTTCACAGGTGGCTATATCAGCTATAGGGAAAGCTCTTTGAGAAACCATCGATGTGCAACATAAATTAGGTACCATTTCATTAGGTACTATTATCATCAACAGAGATGAAGCATCTGCGGTGTTAGTAGAGAGCTGGCATCAGTCAGGAAGAGCCTGGTTCAAGTCCTGTCTCTGATATATAGTGGCTATGGGACCTGGACAGCAGACTGCAAAGAAGGTTCTGGTCTGCTCTGGTAGATGCTCCTCACCATGGGCTAGCTCCCGGCACCACTGAAAGAACAGCTGAGGAGGCCATCTATTGGAAACCAAAGTCAGGAGTGACTTGCTCAAAGGGATGCAATTTTTCAGAAGCAAAGTCAGACTAGAATCTAGTCATCTGATTCCCAGTTTGTGGTTCTAGGCCAGTCAGGCTGGAGGCCAGGCGGGGTTTTTAATCTGGGATCCAGTTAGATTACAGCCCATTTTACTGTAGCCTAAATTTGATATTTGAAAAACATTTTAATAACTATTTCAAGAGAATTTCTTTGTATTTTATGCACTTACAAAGATTATTCTGGAAGGTTCTGTAGGCTTTCACCAGATTGCCAAAGGCATCCAGGACACAAAAAAAGGTTAAGAACCTCTGGAGTGCAGGGATAGTTGGGCAGCAAAACGAGAGGCTATGAGAATGGGGAAGGGGGAAGGATGAGGGAGGATTAGCCAGGTGATGTTGGAGCTGTGAGCAGGAAGCTCCCTCTCCATTCTGGTGGAAGGGGGCTGGCACCAGTGACCCAATTCTGGGGAACGACTGCAAGGGCTTGGCTTGATGTGAATGTTGTTGGAGGGCAAGGCTAATCCTTTAAGGAACGAAGACCTTCATCCAAGTGAGTGCTCCCTCCTCTGCCACAGTTCCCAGTTCCTCCACTGACTCTCTTCATAAGTCACTATCATAGTGGACAACCCTCTGGCAATGGGCTTTCTCTGGATTTGGCTAGGGTGGTTCTCAGAGGTCAGGGCACAAGGCACAATCCCTCTTGAGTTGTCCCACAATTGGAGCTTTTCCAGCTTGGCAGAATCCAACAGAATTTACACTTGGTCTGGCATAGCCTTCCCACCAGGTTTCTATCCCATTAAGGCAGAAGATGTTTCCTTCCTCTGACTTCTGCTGTAGCTTTTACTGTATGGTAAATACATATGGTACATAAGGGCAGTAAGAGGCTCTTTTCAGGGGAAGTCATTGTAGACTGGATGGAGGAAGCAGGAACTGAAAGTCTGGGTAGGTAGGTGGAGAGGAGAGGAAGGCACAGATTTCAATAAAAATAATAACAGTTCATATTATTCTCTCCAGGCTTTACAGATTACAAAGCACTTCCCCCCAAACAACCTTACAGAGGTAGACTGGACAAGCATTATTCCTATCTTACAGAAAAGGAAAATGAGGAGGCCCAGAGATGTTAAGGCATTTACCCACACAGCTACCAGAAGGCACTGTCATGACCTCCTTTTCCTTGACTCAGCCTGCCACTGGGTGGGGAAGGAGAGAGAAGTTATGGCTGAACATTCCCAAAGTCACCTCCACCCCAAATGTTTCCTAGGACCTGAGGAGCTGGCAGAGATGGGGCTGCTTAGATCCCCTGTAGTCTGTATCCCATCCCTTGCCTGGTACTCCAAAAGGGAACCTTAAAAGGCCACTTGGCACCCTAAGCAAGCTGCTCTGGGTCACGGCTCCTCTCTCCAGCCTTCCCCCCTTTCCTTCCCATCTTCCTCAGCGTTTATGGCCCTTCCTGGCCTGAGTGTCATTTTTCCATGGGACATTGGAGGCTGGTGAAATCACATCTGGAGTCTAGACTCAGAGACTCTGTGGGCTGGGTTTCCAGGCTGGGCCTGGCCTGCCCTGCTCCACACTGTTTGCTTAGCTGGAGGTATTTAATTAGAATTAAAGTGGCCTCCCTTGTTCCTGCGGACAGGCCCGCTGGAAGCTGGGCTGGAAGTCATAGAAAACATCTGGGGGAGGCTGCAAGGGGTCATTAGATGGCAGAATGTGAGGCGCCGCTTAGAGCAGCCACAGCCGGCGTGGGGCAGAGCTGTTTCAATACGGCTTTTGTGGATGGACAGCCAGAGCCAGGCCACGCTGCCAAGGCAGCAAACACTCTGCTGAATGTTTGTTCTGGCAGACTGAGGGATCTTGGGGGGCTGCTGCTGGGGTGGGTGTGGGTAATGGAGGCTGGGGGTTTGTTGGGGGTCTGGCCTCTTTCCTTATCTACCTCCTTGAAGAGAGGGGCCCAGAAGGATGTTAACTGTTGTTCCTTTCACTCCAGGGTTTGTCACTCCTGGCCAAGAGATTCTTCAACTTGGCATGAAGCAGCAGGATGGTGGGGGGTAGAGACCAGAGTTGGCAGGACCATCTAGTCCAACCCTCCGCTTTACAGACAAGGAGTCGGAGGCCCAGAGAGAGTAAGTGACTTCTTCACAGTCATACAGTTAGATTGCTGACACACTAGGTCATGAATCCAGAAGAAGATATGCTCCTGGAAGGCAGGGACTGCTTAGAGTGTCTAGAACAGTGCCTGGCACATGGTAGACATGCCAGACACTTGTCAGATGGAGCCCAGGTCTTTGACCCAGTCTGACGCTCCTCCCACTGTGCCAACGGTCTTATACTATCCCAGGCTCCCAAAGCCTGGGGAAGCTCTCGTCTCAGACTGATGCCAACTCCAAGAGGGCTGGAAGACACAGGATACCCGGTTTGCTCAGCATGTTGAGCACTCATTATATACTAGGCAGGAGGGACACAAACAGAAAAAGGCCCTGGCCTCCGGGGCTGACGTTCTGCTACAGGATTCCTGGGTGATGCCTCTGGGTCCCGCTCAGCTAGCCCTACATCTGGGACTCACCAACCACAACCTATACGAGCCCTGTGCCAACCACTTAACCCAGTGCTCCTCCAGAAGCCTCTCCCAGAATTCAGGGCCTCTCATCCAGGATCCCTCCTCCCAGTCATTGTCTCATCCAGGCCTCAAAGATACAACTCAGGCCTCCCCTTTTTTGCCATGTTTTCAGGCCTTGTTCTGGATTTGTTGGTTGTAATCCTAAGGTATGAGCCCCTAGTGTCGCCTCCACTGGGAAGAGGTCATGCTGGGGGTGAATATGAGAATAAGGTAAATATGGGTTCTCCCACCATCGTCCACATCGATGGAGTCCTCATTTTCAGTGCCAATCTTCCAACAGCTGTTCTTTTCCATTAATGTGTCAGCAGTCCTGGAACTCCCTCCTCCTGAGTCCCTAGGGACCCAGGCTCAGCTTTTTTGCCAAATTCCTTTTCCCCCCATTCCCCTCTCTTGAGTACTGGGATGAGAGTCACTGCCTCCCGTGTAGCTCAAGGGAACCTGGAGGGCATTCGAGCTTTATCAGCTCTGAACGTGTGTGGGGACAAAAGGGGAGGGGCAGGAGAGGAGCCAAGGAAAGGCCTCACCTGGAGCCTTTGGAAGCTGTGAGGTTTTAGGGAAGGGAAAGCTTTTGGGAGTGAAATTCTAGAGACTCCAGGGAAGGTCTTGTCACTTTTATCTGGGAAAGGCAGGCAACCCCTTCCTCTTTGCTTAAGTCTCTGAGATCCTTTCAGAGAGACAGGAAAATATAAACTCTCATCACACCAATCACTGGCAAGTATTCTCCTCATTCTCTTGGCAAAGAAATGGTGGTAGAAAGGGGAATGGCTATTCAGCTCAAGGGGATTAGATGGTACAGCAGACAGAGAACTGGGTAACAGAAGCCTGGGGAGATCTGGGCTGAAATATCTCAGCATTTCTACTCACTCACTATGATTTTAAAGTCCTATCTCCTCTCTGGAAGATTTTCTAATTTTCTCTTAGAAACATAATTACGAGGTCATCTCTGAGGCTTTAAATTCGGTTAACTGAAATCCAAAGAGTCCAAAGGCCCAACCTGAGTTTGACACTGTTCAGCCACTAGGATGGCCTACTCTCACTAGCTTCCTTGGACACCTTCCCCAGGGCCAGGCACTTTCCCTGTCCTTGTGGTTGGGGCCTGTGGGCCTTCCCCACCCAGCAGTAGCTCCTCCTTCCTGCTGTTCAGGAAGCAGGCCCTATGATGCACTGACTGCTTCTGAGTCATCTCCAAATCAGCACCCAGCTGCAGGGTGGGCAGGGCAGAGCTGAGCTAATGTCAAGTGGGATCCCTGACTTTCAAAGACAGTTTCTCTCTGTCCTGGTGGGGTAGCCTTTGTCTGGGGTCCACCTGGGGCTCCTTGTTTCTACCTAAGAAAATCAGAGTGGCTGTGGGTCCCAACAAGGGCAAAGAACCCCAAAGCCAACATGTACCATAATAGCATGTACTCATTGTAGAACAAGATTTTGACTTGTCACCCGGAGGACAGACCTGAGGTCTCACTTTTCTAATGGTGGGGATAAGTTTTCCTCAGCCAAAACCTCTCATTTACTCAAGAGCTCCCTTTGGCAAGGTAGCTGTCCAAGGTCAAAGTCTGGGGCCTTAGCACAAAGCAAAGCTCATAAACACAAGACCCTGGCCTTACCAGCAACGGCTAAATGATGGGGCCTTATGACTGGAGAGGAGCCCTACTGGGATTTAGTTGGGAGGATTCACAAAATCAGAGACAAGTGGAAGGGCTCTCAGAGGATATCTAATCCCACCCCTCCTTAAGCAGGAAAACCCTGCACAGTATCCCCAAGTGGTCACTTGGGCTCCACCTGAACACTGCTAACAGGGAGCTTGCTCATCCCCTTCGAAGGCAGCCATTGTTCACTCCTTTTTTCAAACAGCTCTAATTCTTTTTTGTATTAAGCTGAGATCTTCAGCTCTGCAATTTCCTGGATCAGCATGTGCCCTTCTTCCCATGATGGCAACCATAACTCTCCCCTCACCCCCTCAACCTCTCTTGGGGCAAAGGGGCTCTTGGCTGAAAGGGTACTGTCTGGAAAAGGGGAAGAGCCCAGGGAACAATGAGCATGTACCCAAGATCTCCTGACTAGGCACATCTTCCCACCTCCAAATGGAGCTAGGCTTGGGGTGGGAAGTTCTAGGCTGGAACTAAAAGTGGGTCCCTGATGAGGCAAGTTAGTTCATTTCTTTCTTTCTTTTTTAAAAGTGTGTAATGAAAGGAAAGGTATACACCAAATACAAGCTTTGAGCTAATTCTGTCCCCCCTCCTTAGCTCAAGGGAAGGCAGGATTTCAGGCACCTCCTGCTGGCTACCTGGAATTCCTCTAAAGGCTAAACCAAAGATTCTTGTACCTTTCAAAAACTCTCTGCCCTAGATTTTGTGCACAAAGCATAAAGGGAAGACTGTTTTGGGCCAGGGGAAGAAAGGGGGAGCCATTCCTAGGTATGAGCTTTGCCCAAGCGTAGGGTTGTCTCCTAAGCTCCTAGAAAAGAGAAATGTAACGTAGCGCACAGTATGAGTCCAAGAGAAACCAGGCTTTGGGGGTCAAGAGGCTTCCACCCTCCAATACCTCTCCCCAAGGCCTAGGGTGAAGTGGAGACAAAGACAGATGTACTATCCCTTGTTCTCACTTTTCACTTGACATAGACTTTTTAATGTGAGAGAGGGGTTCACGGTAATACAAAAAAATTTAAAAACCAGGCCCTCTCACCACCCGTCACCCTCCCCACAAAGGTGGGTGGGGTTTCTCTGCCCCAGGCTGGGGAGGGAGAACACAGGAGGTACACGACAAGAAACTGAGAAAATCCACAGCTGGGCTCAGGAGGGAGAAGGGAGAGGAGAGGCCGGGCCTGAGCAGGGCAGCCTGAGGCCTAGAACATCAACACCTGGCTCTGCAGGCCTTGTCTCTCCCCCAGCTCCTGCACTGGTGGCAGGAGGGCCCCCCACCGCCGAGCTCCAAGCCCACCCTTACTGCTCCTTCTTTTCTGTCTCGGAGGAGGAGGAAGAGGATGATGACGACAGTGGCGCTCCCTCTTTGCACTCACTGGCTGGCTCCTTGTCCTTGTCATTTGTCTCTTCATAACTGGAGACCGGAGAAAGGGAAGGGAGGGGAGAACAGGTAGGATTGGGGGGAGTGAGAGGAAGGTTCGGTATCAATGCTGCCCTCCCACTCACCATGAGAACAGGCCAAAGAGAAGGGGAACACCCCCATCTGCACAAGGGACAAGACTGAGCACTTATTCTTTGGGTTTCACACTTAGCAGCCTCTCCTGCCTACCAGGAGATAGCCCAAGCTTTGGCCCCACACACAGTATATAAAGGATTAGGTCCAGGGACCCTCTGGTCTAAGCTTAAGCCTCACTTCCTTCATTTTTGTAGCCACTGTGATTAATTCATAACAGTCACAGGATTTATAGCTGGAAGGGATTTTAGAGAATATCTAGTCTTACCCCCTCATTTTATAGATGAGGCAAACAGAGGCTAGTGGTTAAGTAACTTGCTCAAGGTCACACAGCTAATACATAGCAGAGCAAGGATTTGAACCTAGGTCTCTCTGATCCCACATACAGTGCTTTTTACACTATACCTTGCCACCCAGAAGCTTCACTTCCTTGCTTCTATTTGGCAGCAAAAAGGGCCCAGACAACTTCAGATCAAGCAACCTCACAACAATTCTACCTTAACTATCAGCTTGATGCAGTGTGGGATGACACAAATTTCTTTCCCCTCATCCCAGGGGTTCAATGGGAAGCCTCAAGTCCTCATGGACAGAGGACAGGATTCCTGCCTCTTGTCCCCCAGCTCTACCACAGGATTGCATCACCTTGGATCAGTCATTTCTCTGTACCCCCATCTCTCCAACAGGGAGAATGACTCTCCTTCACATCTGCCCTTTAGGAACTGAGGTTTGCAAGGTGTTCAGAGATCCCTAGAGAGGTGTTTGGCAAGTGCAAGATGGCCTCACCAGAAAGAGGAAGAGAGGCTCAGGCTGGAACCTAGGTTTAGAGACAAGACAGGACAAGAACGATCTGCTCCTCTTAGGTCCTCCCTGTCTCTCTGGTGAAACTGGACAGACTATTTTGAGGCCGACATTCTACCACTAAGCGGTGCCCCAGGGAGAAAGGGGCAAGGAACCAATGGCTCTTAGTC
>NW_027187368.1:13680715-13704184 GCF_028583685.1 Petaurus breviceps papuanus | reverse complement strand
GGCTGGCTTGGGGGGGGGCAGGAGGAGAAAGGGAGGTGAAGGGGATGCCCTACCTGACAGAGCAGAAGGGAAACAGAGGGAGAAAGGGTGCTGGGGACTACAGGGCGCTGGGGCTGTGTGGCCGGCGGCGGCGGGGGCAGGCCGCTTTCTGCTGCATGGAATCCGCAAGGCTGGCGGGCGAGCCCGAGACAGTGGGGAAGTGGGTAAGCCTCGGAGTGTGTGGCAAGATTTCAGCAGAAGATTCATAGCTGCAGGAAAGACAGAGAGGAAGAAGGGAGGGAAAAGAGGAGGAATCACAGAATCTTAGAGCTATAAAGGATCTTAGTGACCATTTAAGTCCAACCCCTTTGTTTTACAGATGGGGAAACTGAGGCCCAGAGAAAGGAAGGGACCTGCCCAAAGTCATACAGCAAGTTAGTGGCAGAGCTGGGACCAGAACTCCAGAGGAGGGCAAAGGGAGATGAGGAAGGAGAGGAGAGAAACAGGGAGAAAGACCAAGGGTAGTGATGGGAGTAGATTTAGAGAGGGGCAGAATAATTCTGCTCTTCTACTCAGCTCCCTTTCCAAAGTCTAGAGGTGCTGCCTGCGTCCTCCTTCAGAGACAGCTATGGCTGAATAGGCATCAGAGATAAGTCTCAGTATGGCCAGAGAGAGACTGGAGGTGCTGCATGTTATTAACAGCCTGATGTGGTCCTTGAAGGCATGGGGCCCTACATAGTCACAGGCTCCAAGAAGATTTTGGGGGGTGGGAGAGAATTAAAGGACTTTGATCTGGTGGGACCTTAAGAGAATATTCAATACAGCTTTTTAATTTTCAAATGAGGAAACTGAGGTTCAGGTTGTCTTAACTTTGAATCTGAGGTTTTTCCACTATATTACTCTGGCTCCTGGGGGTTGGGGAAGAACTAAGTTACCAAGTTTTTGTGTATGTATACATGCACGTGTGTGCATGCTGTGCTGGAACATAATCTTATGTCACCTCTAAGAGTGAATTCCTAGGAAGTAGAGGTGCCTTCTAGCAGGTTTCTAACTTAAGCACCTGCTGTCTATGGTCTCCATTCTCCTTGGCTTCCTGCCCACCCCCATCCCCCAAAATGGCCTGAACAGCACCAGAAACTAACTCTGCCTTAGCAGAGGACCAAGAATTGCAAAGGAAGTCAGAGATCTTATTATGTCCAACTTATTTTATAGAGAAAGAAACCAAGGTCCTGAGAGAAGTGATGATGACATGCTCAAAACCAGCTAATATTTTTTAGAGCCTTAATGTTTTCAAAGTACTTTATATATTTTATCTATCTGATCCAATCCTTACCACAGCCCTGGGAGGGAGGTGCTAGACTGCCCCCAAATTAGAGATGAAGAAACTGGGGTGTGCAGAGGTTAGGTGACTTGCCTTGGGTCACACAAGCTGGTGAGCATCCCAGGCTGGATATGAACTCGGGGCTTCCTGATTCCAGGCCCAGCTCTCTAGCCACTGAGCCACCAGCTGCCTCATCTCACAGGGCGTGGTCAGCTGCAGAGCTAGGATTCCAAACAGGTTCTTTGATGTCCCCTGGCATGTGGGGATATTAAAAACACTACTGATTTAACCATTTAGCCTCTTTTAGCCTCAGCTGCCACCTCTGTAAAATGAAGGGCTTAGATGAAAATGCCTAAGGTCCCTTCCAGCTCTAAATTAGTTCCTGACTTTGCAAAAATAGGAATTATCATTATAAATAATGATGATAATAATGATGTTTTATCTACCTTAGAAGGTTTCTAACCTTCCAATGCCACTTACGTGTAAGTACTGCTATTAATATGCTTTGTGAACCTGTGGTCCAAACCCTGTGCACTTTCCACCACAGCCCTTCTGACTTGACTGACCTTGGGCTGTCTGTCCTCAGTGGGGCCTTGGCCTCCTCAACTCCCAGCACCTGCCTACCATCAGGAGGGGGTGGGGGCCTGGAAGGGAGCCAAAGCCTAGAAGGGTGCCAGGGCCTGTCATATAAGGGACAGGGTGTGGGAGGCCTGACAAGAGGGAATCAATGTGCCCCTGTTTCTCCTAGCCCCAGGGTCTGGCCCACTCCTCTTTCCCCTTCACCCCACCAGGAGACACGGGCCTGTGACCGTGAGCCCTGCTGGCTTCCGGGGAGGGAGGGAGGGTGGCGCGGGGGTGGGAATGAATCACGGGTGTGTCAGCAGCACGGCTCAGGGCGCCCAGGTGCACAGGAAGGCCAGGACCGGGACGACTGGTGCCTGCAGCACTGGGTTCCCAGAGAAACATCAAAGGCTGAGCAGGTGGGGAAGGGACAGGGTGAAGACCTGGCCAATAACCTGGAGGGATGCGGGTGGTGGTGCTGGGGGAGGGATGGGCCATATTTGACCCCCCTGGGTGGCAGCTGCCCATGATGAGTTATTTTGAGGGTCCCTGGGGGTGCAGGGTTGCCCACCTGCCATCTCTTTGCAAGGCTGAAGGATAGGGGGTGGGGTGGGAAGGGAACAGCTCTCTGGGGCAGACGTTGAGGGAGTCATATCAGCCAGAGACAGGACTATGCTGAGGGTAGGACAAATGTGGCCTTCAACACAGGCTAGGGAAGCAAGGGAAAGGCACAGGAGATTAACTATGTACTGTCACAATTTTGGTTTGAGTCTAGAAGTCAGGATATATAAAATCACAAAAAGTTAGGAACTGAGAGGACACAGATATAGTTCTTGGAACATATCATGTTGGAGCTAGAAGGGGGCCTGACAGGTCTGATGCCTTTGTTTTACAGAGAACATTTTTCAAGAGGGAAGGTGGTCAGCCTAAGGTGACTAAGCTTGGGGAAGGAGGGGATAAGAAGCACAGTTTCCAAAGGCCTAGCCACAATGCCTTAGCCTCATGCACAGAACAGATCTGAAGCTCTGTCTCCAAGTACCAAGCCTAGAATTATGCTTATGCCTTTTCAAAGAGAAGATCCCACCCTCCAAATTACTCTACTCTTTGCCCCACATAGCAAGAACCTGAGGAAGATGGGAGTTTTCTCCTGGAGGCTTTTCCTAGAATTCTGTCTTCCTTCAAGGAGAGGCCAAGCCCAGAGGAGACATTTGTGGCCCAGAAAGCTATGCAGAGCCTATGGGTGGGCGGGTGTGGCTCCGCCCCGGGACATAGTGTCTCTAGCCTGGACGGTCCCCCTGGAGCTTTTCTAGGCTCCCTACGCCCTGACGCGGGTGTGAAGCTGCCAAGTGCAGACCCTGCCTTGTAGCCGGGGTAAAGTGGGGAAGGGATCTGGAGCTGCTCTTTAGCTCTTATTTTTTTTCCAACAGGGATAATCTACTCAGAGAATCCTAGAATAAGAGCATTAGGTATGGGATGAGTACAGAACATGGGAACAGACAGCAGCCCTGGAAGAGACCTTCAAATGCAGAGTGTGACCAAGTCGAAATATGACAAAGAATATGAGAACTAGAACAGACCTTAAAGACTGTCTAATTCAATCAGTTCACTTTGTAAGAGAGAACATGGGAGTCCAGAGATAAAAAGGACTTGCTAGAGGTCACACTGCAGGGCCCAGGTGGGCTCCTTCTAGTCTCCCAAAGCTTTCCTGTCAGCAGCCACTGTCCAGGGGAGGGATCACATAATCAAATTTAGGGCTTGAAGGGGCCTCAAAAGCCATCTAATTCAAGTCCCTCATTTTACAGGTGAGGAAACTGAGGCTAGAGGCCCAAGTTTTACACAGCTTAAACATCAGAGGTGAGATCTGAATCCAGGCCTTTCCATCTCTACGACTAGCACTCTCTTCTGCAGGCCATCTAGCCCCTTGGGGCCTGGGGCAGGCTCTTCCAACAGCTTCTACACCTGAGACAAGCTGAACACTTCACTCAGTCTCACACTCTGTCTTAGTGGCAGAAGTCATTTCTTTGTCAGTCTTGGATGGGCATGGGAGCCAGAAAGCTCACTGGCTCTGAGATGCTTTGTGCTGGACATTCTACAAAAGCAGTCCCTATCCAGAGGGAAAGAAGGTGGCTCAAACCTTGTGGGCTGCCCCTGCTTGGTCCTCAGAACTGCTTTGGGGGTGGGTGGGTATGATGTACAGTTCAGCTAACTGCCACCCCAACCATCTGGGGGAAGGGAAGGCTGGATCCAGAGCAAATCTGCCACCAGAACCTACAGACAGGTTCCCACGTATGGGCAGAAAATGCCAGAGAGTAATGTTTCCTGGGAGACGTGTACAAACACTCCACTACAGTTCTCCCCCAGCCCACAACCTCTGTAAGGCAGTGCCTTTACCCCTGGGGCCCATTGGCTGCACCTGTGAACACACCCCCAGGCCTTCCTATGCTGTGGGAATGGTAGCCTGGGCCCACCCCTTACCTGAACATCTCCGTGACTTCTCCCTTTGCCAGCGCCACCAGCAGGGGGAATCCAATGCAGGCAGGAACCAGATAGAGCAAGGCTGGCTGTGCGGGTGGGGGAAAACACAGAGGTTTATCAGCTCCAGGAGGTTATGCTGGGAAAAAGGGGATTTTCCCTAGGAACTCTGGGGGAAAGCCTTGAGTGAATGAGCAACCATGGGCTCTATTTGCTTTACAGAAGTAGAAACCTAGCTTAACCTGGCTCTGATGCTAATACCTGACCACGAGCCAGTCACTTGGTTTCTCATCTGTTAAATGGAACAAAACTGTACTACCTACCTTGAAGATTTGTTGGGAAACTGCTTTGAAAACTGTGAAGCAATATAAAACGTGCATGCGTGTGTAGATAGAGACAGGGAGATAAAGAGATGGGGAGAGAGAGGAGAGAGCTAGAGGGAGGAGGAAGGGAGAGAAGGGAATCAAGGAGGGAGATAAAGGAAAGTAAAAGAGAAAAAGAACAAGAAAGAAAGAGATAGAGAAGAGCAAAAAAGAGAGAAGAGAGAGAAGGGAAAGTAAAAGAGAAAGAGAGACAGCTCTTAAGGTTCCATGATCCTTTCCTCCACACTTTCTCTTCCTCCTCTTCTCTCAAACTTCACATCCAAGTGGTCCTCATTGTTCGGCCTTGGCAGGAAATCTCAATGCTAAAGAAAATGGCCTGAGAACTGTTTTCTGAGCTGGTTCAAGGTCACATCTACAAGAGTGTTATTACCTGCCCAAGGTCTTGCAGCAGACCCTTGGAGCTTCTATTTCTTGGGGCAGATGGAGACATGGGCTCAGGGAGATGCAGGACTCAGGGGAGTCAACTGGCATCATTGCCTTTGTCAGACAGCAGATGTCTCCCCTGTGGGTCCCCCCTCCCCACCCCCATCTTCCTGCCCCCAACTCCCTCATTTCCCCTTCTTTCCCTTCAGGTACACAGCCTACAAAGCTAGCTACCGTGTTTCCCTGATAAGAAGACACTGTCTTATTATTTTTTTGGACAGAAAAACACCAGAGGGCTTTCAGGGGAGGGCTTATTTTAATGAACATTGACAGCAATTTTAATAAACAGGTAAATGTGAACAAAAAAATGTACTTTTATTCAATATGAATTCAATAAAGAACAGGATGACGCGCTCACTGCTGCAGCTCTGATTGGATGCAGCTCGGAGCGCAGTGTGCGTTTCATGGGGGGGGAGGGGGAGGATGGTGCATACAGAGGGTACCGTAATGTAGCGTGTAGCACAGGGGATCACCTTCAATACAGTAGCAATCTCAATAGGGCTTATTTTTGGGATAGGTCTTATTATCAGGGAAACACGGTATGTCTTTTTCTACCAACAAGACCTCTGGAAACCCTGTGTTAAGTCTGTTCCCCTCTCCACACACGAGTTTCTTCATCTGTAGAATGGTCATTGCTTAGGTGACCCTGAAGGTATGTTCCAGCTCAGATATTCTATGCTCTATTTGTTTGGCCCCTACACAGCTTCCTAGTGTTACCCAGCTGGGCAGCAATAGCAAGGACTGGTGGTGGGAAGTGATGAATACTGCGTGCCCAGGGAAGATCATCCCCCTGCCCCTCCACTCCCTCCAGGGATGGAGCTACAAAATTTATCCAAAGTTGAAAAGGTAGAACTGTTGAGGAGGAGTGGTTTGTATGCCAGTCCCAGAAACAGGAGTAATGGCTCTGACAGACTTATCACATGACTTCAGGGAAGGCATTCTTCTATACTCTGCGCCAGTTTCCTCCTCAGTAAAATGAGAGAATTTGTAGTCATGTATTTTAAGGCTAGAAGGACCCAAGAATTTAGTCCAACTGCCTCACTGGACATTAAGAAACCTGAGAACCAGAGAAAGGAAATGACTTGACCAACATCTCAAATGTCTGAAGAACAGTACCACGATTCAAACCCAGGTCTTCTGACTCCAACTCCAGGACTCTTTCCACTGCCTCCCTCCCCCCGCCCCTGAAACTAAATTCAGGAAGGATCAAAATAGACAGAGAAAATGTTTGATTCAAAAGAGGCATATGCCAGTCTACAGGACCATGATTCTGTAACTGCAGGTTTACTTGTGGGAGTACCGGCCAGATGGGGAGTGCCCTCTGCTGGTGACACCGGCTATCGCCCCTCCCCCCCATTTCTGTTTCAGATTTCAAACTAGACACTGATGGTCCTTTGGAGCACTAAGGTTTACAAAGAACTTTCTTCTTAACAATCCTTTCCATATAAGGAAACTGAGATGCGGAGAAACTAAGTGACCCACTCAAGGCAGCCAAGGCCAGATGGACATGAAGTCTTCACTTAGGACTTCACCCTCCAGGTGCAGGACTCTCTGTACGTCCTGCTGTTTGTCTTACCAGGCCATCCCAACATGGACTGAGGGCAGAAAAGGTGGGGGTGGAGAAGAGAAGGGTGGCGGTTAGAACTCAGCTCCTGGGCTCCTCATCAGGAGTGGCTTGGCCCTGTCACTTACCTGGGCATGTTTGAAGACGTGCATAATGAAGATAGTGAGGCCCAGGCCAAAGATGTAGGCCACGAAGCTGGTGTAGAAGTAGGTGTGTGTGTTCTTCTTCAGGCTGCAAAGTGGGAGACATGCGTTAGGACAGCAGGTAACGTCCTGATTCTATTCCCTCCACTGTATCTTTAGTCCTCATTCTTTCAGGGGTCTTAGAAGCTGGGAAGGAGAAGATTGAAGCTTCTTGCTTTGGATGCTACCTCTCTGCCCCCAAGAAATGTCTGGCATCTGTCCCCTCTTCTCCATCTCAATGGCTTCCACCTGAGTGTGGTTCTTCCTTATCTAGTCCTTGAATTATCATGATAACCTGTCTCTCCCCCTCTAACTCATCCTATTAACTATACCTAAATCATCCTCCTATAATCAAGCTCTGAAAATACTTACTCTACCCTTCTCAAAAATCCTTCCCTGGTTCTTTAGTGCTCACTGGGTAAAGGCCAAACTCTTAAAAGCCTAGCAATTGATGTCCTCCACAATCTGGCCCCAAACTATCTTTCCAGCCTCATTTTCCACTACTCTCCTTCATGCTGATCTCCAGCTAACCTGGTGTTCACACCACACTCCCCATATACATTCCATGTTGTCCTATGCCTCTGCTTTTACTCTTCTTCCCATTCCTGGACCATCCTTGTTGCATCTCTAGCATTGAAATCCCATCCTCTGAGGTCCAGCTAAGCTGCCCCCTCTTTGGTGAACTTTTCCTTTTCCCTTCTGGTTGGCAGTGAATTTTGCCTCAAATTTTTCTGGTCTTTCCTGTGCATCTGCCACATTTAGCTGTGTATTAGTTTTCTGTGTCCATGTCCTGTTTTCCCTCCTAGACTGAGTTTGGTGTGGGTGGTGTCTTATATCTCCAGTGCTAACACAGTGCTTCCTATGTGGAATGTACACAGGTAATGTTTGCTGTAATGAACTGAACTGAATTGAGCAAATTGCTTACTGTCCAAGTTCTCTTATCTTGGCTGCTTCAAAACTCATTGTTTTAAACACTCCAGTTAAAGAGCATGGGGCTTTCTGACCAATACCTATTAAATGTCTGCTGAGCTGAACTAGTCACCAGGCTGCGGGCTCCAGGGAGGCAGGACCTGTGTCTTATATGAATCTGAGTTCCCTTACCACTGAGCACAGTGCTCTGCATAAAATGATTTAAAAATGGTCACTCAGTGCTGAAAGATTGAGGTTATCATGGAGTCTCATGGCTCCTTTTATGCCCCAATCTTTCCCCCTAATTCCGTCAACACCAAGATTTACTCTTGGCCCACAATGTAGCCTTGGCTGGTCAAGGCCGGTGAAAACAACCTTCCAAGATTCTTCTCCTGATTCTCCAGGTCTGGGTCTCCGGCCACCCACATTAACCCTTGTCTTCCATCTTGAGGACAAAGGGACTCCAGGCTAGGAGACAGGAGGTTGCCATCCTGGGCCAAATACTTCCCCTCACCCTGCCTCAGCTTCTACCTCTGACTAATGAGGAAGTTAGAATACAGAGGATCTTAGGTTTTTTCAGTTCTAAGATAATTATGTTCTAGACCTTGGAACTAAGGCTGACTTGGTCCAGGGCCTGCTAACTCCCCATTGCCTAGCTTTGGCTTTCATAAAGTTCAGGTACTTTCTTTCAGGTGTGTGGTAATAACATTATGGGAGGAAGAAGGGGGTCAAGGTAGTATGGAAAGTGGCTGGAACTAGCTTTGGCTCAGGACACCTTAGTTCTCTTATTTGCCCAAGTTTCTGGGCTCACCTGATGTCAAAACGCAGAAGTAGAGCAATGAAGATACCTAAAAGAGAAAGTAAGAGTCAGAGACTGTGGGTGGGGGCTACCTGGGAGGGAAGGGGGCTACCTGGGAGGCAGGTGCTGCACAGCCCTCAACACATCTCTTAAGCTCTCTGAGCATCTTCTTCATCTGAAAAATGGAAGGGCTGGGCTACATGAGCTCTATGGTCCCATCCAATAAATACACTCCAAAGACACCTTCCAGGTGCATGCAGGTATGTTTCTATGGGGTTGGGGGCAGGAGTGGGAGCAGCCCCAAGGCAGGCAGAGACCAAAGAATTCTTGGTGCTTTGCATACGGAGACAGTGCCACCTGGTGGCCAACATCAAGAAGTGCTGGCTCTGAGAGCTTAGCTTCTCAGGTTCTCCAGCTGACTCACGACTGGACTCTGGGCAAGCTGCTTCCCCAAGCTGGTTTCCTCCTTTGCCAAATGGATAATAACCACCAGCCTTCCTCTTTCACAAGGTGGTCATGAGGATCAAATGAGAATGGACTGGAAAGGTCTCTGAAACTGCAAAGTGCCCATAAAAAGGTTTTGCCTTAGTTTTTTCCTAGGGCAAGGTTTGCTTCACTTGATTCTGTATAATTTTTGTTAAAATGCCTAAGTCAGGTCTCTTCAGGGTGCCTGCCCAGCAGCCATGAGCACAGACACCCCTGCACCTGTGTGTGACCACACCTGCAGGTAGCACTTGTGCAACTAAAGGTCAGGCTTGCAGGTCAGAGGCAGGAATGTCTAGGTGCCCAGGGTGAGTTGCATACATGTCCCCTGTCCTCTTTCAGTAAGACACACACAATGCACATGTATTCAGTAGTAACCATTCAGGTATCCATGGCTGGTTGCAAACACACTTAAGCAGTGGTCTCAGGTTCCAGCACTGTCCTTGGCACTTGGTACAGAAGAAGAAGCAAAGGCCCACTGACTGACTGAGAAGCTGAATTACCCTTTCTGGAGCCTCCCAGTCTGGCTGGGTGGCACCCATTTGATGCTGGACAGATGGCTACAGAAAAAGAATTTTCTGAGGGCATCTTCCCTCAAAGCTGCTTACTGCAGAAACTGTATGGCCTGTCTTGTGGCATAAAGTCCGGGCTGGCACTCCAACTTCAACATTAACCAACTGGCCAAATCACTTACTCTCTGAGCTTCAGTTTCCTCATGTGCCAAATGTAGATAGCATTTACTTAGCCTCCTCCACAACACAATATGAATATAACTGTGGTAAAAGTGTTTTATCAGGAGCTATAGCTCCTGATAACACTAGGGAGAAGGAGTTTGAAGAAGAAACGGGCTGGTGGATGGGCTGAAGAGTGAAGCTGTTTGTGTCCTCTCTCAGGATAGACTCTCCTATGATTACTGACTGCCCTTCCCACTCACCCCAAAGCTCAAGCATTACCTGGAATGACGATGTCTCCCAGCCCCAGCATGGCAAAGTTGTCAGCCTCCAGCCCCTTTTCCAGGAGGTCTTGGGGGAAAACCACTAGAGGAGAAAAGGAGGCAGGAGAAGGGCCTTAGCTATTATTTAGTCAAACCTCCTAGGAAAGAGCAGGATTGAATACACTCATGATGGAGTTCCCATGTTTGACTAGCTCAAACAACTTTGAAAAATAGGCAGAGCCCTCAACCAAGGAGTCAAGAGCCTTGGATTCACATCCTGGGTCCTTTACTATGTCAGCTATGTGTGCTTGGGCAAAGTATTTTCCTACTCTGGGCCCCTGTTTTCTCCTTTCCTTTGAGAGACAGGATGATGGCATGGAAAGAACACTGAAATTGAAGTTAGAGGTCCATGAGACTTAGAGTAGCTAAGTATCACTGTGGGTAAGAACATTGGATTTGAAGTTAGGAAAGCCCAAGTTCAAATCTAACCTCATACTTTTACTAGCTGTGTGACCCCAGGCAAATCACTTAATCTTCTTTTTGCCTCAGTTTCCTCATATGTAAAATGGGAATAACATACCTCATAGGGCTGCTATGAGAATCAAAAGAAAAAACATATATATGGCTTTGTAAATCTTAAAGCTCTCTACAAATGCTGTCATTATTATTATTATTAATTTCTCAGCCTCAGTTTACTAATCTCTAAAAAAAGGTTATTGAACTGGACGAATTCAGAGGTCTCTCCTACTCAAAGGAGGACAATCACAGCTGTGTATCTTATTTCACAGGGCTATTGTTTGAAAAATGCTTGGGAAAATGCTATCTAAGTGTGAACTGTTATTATTTTTAGTAGCAGTTATTATGGGGGAGGTGGGTTAAATGATCTCTAAGGTTCCTTGCACTCCTAAAATCTAAGATCCTATAAATTTAGCCCTACTACAGTTGGTACTGGATAGTTACATCCAGACATGCCCGAGGAAACCCAATGTCAAAGGAAGAAAGGACACCAGCACCTTGAAATACTGGAGCCTGAGCCTGGGACAGGCCTGGGAGCAGAAGTTCTGGGATTGAGCAGGGTGGGCTTCCCCACAGTCTGTGCCCACTCCCAAGCAGTGCCTCTACTGTATCGTTGAATGCACCCCTCCTCTCCCGATAGCTTTATTTTTGTCCCTTCTACACCTGGGCTTAAAAAAAAAAACAACTTTGCATGCACAGGATGGGGGAGACCCCATTTCCCTCAATTAGGGCCCAGGGGATATGGGAGGTCCCTTGGGCAGGGGTTTACTCACATTTTATTGGTGCCTCAAAGGACTTAGCCACAGTTACCATCACATTGGTGCCAAAAACCTATGAGTAAGAGAGACCCAGAAGGTAGTGAGGTGAGAAAGAAGGTTCCTACAAACCCCATTCAAGCAAGGGACTTTGCATCATCAGGAAGGAGCTGGGACTTCCCAGAAGCTCCTCTCCATTCTCTGCCCCACCAGACTTTGGTTGTGGCATTTAAGAACTAGCATTGTTACACTGACCTTAAGAAACTACAGTAGCGGAACAGAGACCTGGATTAGGCGTCAGAAGGCCTTGCTTTGAGTCATGGCTCTGACAATGATTAGCTGTGAACCTGGGAAGATCACACTTCCCATCTCTGATCCTCAGTTTCTCCCTCTGTAAATTAGGTTAGGCTAGATGAGACCAGAGATCTAGGATAGGAAAAGGCCTCAGAGGTCACTGAAAACAACCCCCTCATTTTATTTACAAAGATGATGTCTAAGGTCCCTCCCAGCTTGAACATTCTTTGACATCTTTTTCTGTGAAACAAGAACCAAGCTTTCAAGGAACAGGAACAGCTGAGAGTACTTCAGACTGACTCCTGTAAGCCCATCCATCCCAGAAAGCCACAGCATGGGGCAGCTCACCCAGAAGATGTCGTAGACAAAGAGGCCTCCGAGCAGGATGCAGCCTGTGCTGACATTATTGAGGTGCAGGAGCTCCACTCCGTTGAGGGAGAAGGCCAGGCCAAAGAGGTTGTTGGCAATCCAGTGCTGTTGGAGAACAATGTACCCCACCCAGCCCAGGAGGTGAAGCATGCTCCTGACAGAAGCTGGCGTCTTCCCTCTTTCCTCCTCCCATCCATCACGCCAAGTGGGTGCTGCCACAATCCAAGACCATGCCCCACTGCCCCCTCACCTTCCTTAGCAGGTACCAGATGCCGATGATACTGCTCAGGGTCAGGCACACGAGATCCTTGCTGTCAAACTCATAATTGACAATTTCTGCAGCAAGAGGGGAGGGGGAAGGGAGGAGAAAGATTGTCATGCCCAGGCCCTTCCATGGAATGAGTCTGTATTCTTCATCTTCAGGCATTTGTGGGGAACAAGAGGCATGTGATAAGGGCCTGAGTCTTATGAAGGAAAAAGCAATGCTTAGTAAGAAACTGGCTCCTTTTAAGGATTAATCATCCTTACTAAGTATGGGGTAAAACCTTTCTCTCCTGAGATATAACCTATAGGACCAAGCAAACTTCTGGCAGCTCTAAAGTGAAGGCAAAGGAAAAGAATGTCAAGGTCAGGAATAAAGAAACAGGAGGGGAGTGGCTAGGTAGCACAGTGAACAGAGCACCAGCCTTGCAGTCAGGAGGACCTGAGTTTAAATCTGGCCTCAGACACTTAACATTTACTACTTATGTGACCTTGGTCAAGTCACTTAACCCCAATTGCCTTACCCTCCCTGCTCCAAAACAAAACTCGTCACATCCTATTTCTGCTTAAAAAAAAAAAAAAAAAAGAAACAGGAGGAAGAACAATTTCATTCAACCAAAATTTACTAAGCATTTACAGGGCATTTGAAGCTCTGTGCCAGACACTAGAGAAGATTTGTTTTAGTTCAGATATGATTTTTGCTGCTCTCATGGAACTGAGAGTCTCATATGGGAATAAAACATAGATAGATAGTTATAATACACAGCATTCCACAATGAGTGTATCTGAGAGGTGTAAACCAAGCACTACTGAGGCCAAGGTGGGTCAGGCATCACCCACAGGAAGGAACCAAGGAAGGCAGCCTTCCTTGGATCAATCCATCCATCCATCAATAAATCAATAAGCATCTGTCCCTTCCATGTGCCAAGCTGAAAGTACAAAGACAAGTGGAACAGTCTCTGGCCTCAAAGAGGAGGGACTCTGACATTTATTATTAAAGGAAACAAGCTTAGAAGGGGGAGAGAGAGAGAGAGAGAGAGAGAGAGAGAGAGAGAGAGAGAGAGTGTGTGTGTGTGTGTGTGTGTGTGTGTGTGTGTGTGTGTGAGAGACAGTTCTCAAGGGAAAGCCCCCCTTAGAGGCTGGGTGGGTAAGAGGTTACCAGGGCAGAGTGTGACTTCAGGTCAGAAGCTAAGCTGGAAGGACTACTCTCCAGGTTAGAGAACGAGGAAGCAGGATGTGGAATGCTTCAAATATGGTGGTCTAAAGCCTGAGAAGATCCTCAGGGATAGAAATTAGTGCAAAAGGGGGGCGGCTAGGTGGCACAGTGAGTAAGAGCGCTGGCCCTGAAGTCAGGAGGACCCGGATCGGTTCCGGCCTTAGATCCTTAACACCCACACAAAAAAACTGGCCGTGTAACCTTGGGCAAGTTACTTAACCCCAACTGCTTTAAAAAAAAAAAAAAAAGAAATTAGTCCAGAAGGGAAAAAGAAATAAAAAGGCAATCAATTCCTTCATAGGCCTACAGGGATGTTGTCTTAAGGACCTACCTTCCTTGTTCTCCCCTGAGCCTTGTGTGAAGAGTAGCTGATACTGCTTGTTGGGGAAATTTGCTGGGAAGAACTTGTTCATGATGGGGCTGGAAAAGAAGAGAAAGCAGAACTCACATCAAAACAGGCCTGACCAGAGAGCATCAGCCTGGGAGACAGGGCACCCTGAGACTCCTCCTGGCTTGGAGAATCCCTGGCTGAGGACTGGGCCAAAAGAAAGAAGACTTGGCGTTATAGGTTCATGGGATTTAAAGGCAGGAAGACCATTAGAGAGAGCTTAAGTCAACTCTCCTCATTTTACATACAAGGAAAGTAAGGCTCAGAGATGTGATGTGATTTGCCCATGGTCACATGGAGAGTGCATACAACATGTTGCCTGGATAATACGGGGGCAGTTTCATTGGTCATGCTTGTTTGTATCTCATCTATGCTCTCCACACTTATGGTTCAGTGCTGGAATTTAGAACCTTCCTCTGGAGCAGCAGAAAGGTACCAGGCCAGGAGTCAAGGGACTTACAGTTGGGTCCCAGACCTACGATTTATTAGTCATGCAAGCTTGGGCTAAAGTTATCCCCTTTCTCTGGACCTGAGTTTCTTCACCTGTGAAATGAAGATTACCTGTCCTGCTCACCCGCTGTGAGATCCATGACAAATCAATTTGCAAACTGCATAGTGCTACTGAAGGGTGAGCATTTCCCTGCCCCTTGTCTCAGTGTCCCATTTGTAAAAGGGGATCATCATAGGACTAAGGGTTACTGTGTGAGTTTCCTTGACATATGGAGGACATTACTGATTCCTGCTTAAAAGCCAAGAACCAAGGACGCTCAAGTGCTTTGGAATTCACTGCCAGGAGAGTTGCTTTTCACAGCAGCAGCAACATCTTTCCATAATTTTTCAAAGTGTTTTTCTCCCAGCAGTCTTGTGAGGCAGGTTCTATCATTACTGTGTTTGAGGCTCTTCTGGGCAGGGAAGGGAAGATGACACAAAATTGGGACTAAAGAGAGAAGGTGGTTTCTCTTTCCCTGAAGGTGTCCATGCAGACGTGAATATGGAAACAGCGGAGGCTCCTTCTGTGTATAGTTTGGATTAGATGGCTGCTGACATCCTTCCTGAAAAAGGCATCTCAATGCTTGGCTGTCAGCCAGGAGCCCAAAGGCAGAAAGTGCTCTGAGGATGACGGTTCTCCCATCATTAGCTGACTCCCCTGCTTGGGCCAGTTCACCTCCCAAGTTTCCTAACTTGGGAAGAGGGAAGGGTGCGCTGTAACTACAATATAAACCTGACGTGGGTGTGACTCAGATGTTTTCAAACTGGCAAGAAGGGGCTTTGCCTTCATAAAGTGGCTATACTTCGCTGTGAGATTTGTGTATACACAGGAGTATCTTTTTTGGAATGTGCTGCTAAGGAATGAATAAATAGGGAACCCAGAGCAGAAATCAGGGTGAAGTTGGATCCCTCTGAAGCCCTGACTACACATATTACACAGTGGGTGGGAAGAATCGGAAGGACTGAAACATTTCTCGTTTTGGCTTTTCTATGTCTAATGTCTGATGTTGGACAAATGTACAGTTGAGTGCTAAACAAACTTTGGTTAGTGTCACACAATCACAGAAAGAATTAGAACACTGGAAGAGACTTCAGTGACCATCTGGTCTAAGCTATACACTAAAGGAGTCGTGACTAAGAAATATTCCACAAGTAGTCCTGGAGCCTTGGCTTGATGACCTCCAAGGAGGGGAACTCAATACATCTATGGCAGCGGCTCTCAACCTTTCTGGTCTCAGAACCCCTTTATACTCTTAAAATTATTGAGGGCCCCAGCTAGCTTTGGAATTTTTGGCTTAAAGCTATCAATATTTACATGAGAAATTAAGGTCTTCGTGTTATAAAAAGTTTTGACCTCACAACTCCCTGGCTTCTCAGGTAACCTCCAGACCAGATTCTGATTATCACTGCTCTGGAGGCAAGTCATCCCACTTCTCGATGGCTCTAATCGTCAGAGAGCATTTTTTGATATGGAGTAGAAAGTTGCCTATGCTACTCCCTTCCAGGGCTCCACGTTCTGTCCTCTGAGGCCGAAGAGGACCACTGTGATTCCTCCTCTATGCTCAAGCACAGCTATCATGTCCCCTGAGTCTTTTCTTCCTTCAGCTGATCCTCATGACATGGCTCGGGGCTCTTTGCCATCCTGGCTGCCCGCTTCTTTGAGCTCTCTGGCTTATTTACCAATGCGCTTCTTAAAGCCTGGCAGCCAAAGCTGAACCTACTACTCCAGATGAGGTCTGACGAGGTGCGAGGTCAGTGGGTCTGGAGCCCCTATTTCTGGACCTTTATCTTCTTAATGCAACCCAATGTCACATTAGCTTTCTTGGGTGACACATCACACCGCTGCTTCATTTTAAGCTTGCAGGCCACTAAGACCCCCAGATTCTCTTCAGGACAGCTCCGTTCTTTCCAGACCTCCCACATCTTATTCCAGGGCCAGCAGTCCCCTCATTTATCTCTTTCCTATTAGATTCAGTCTGCTACTCTAGCCTCTCAAGGCAGCTTGGGATCCTGCCTGTCATTCTACCTGTCAGCTCTCCCTTCCTGCTTGGGGTTCTGAGGAGTGTTAGCTATGAATGCAACTAAGCAGGTACTCAGGCACTGCCTTCCCTATGGACAAGCCACAGCCTGGGCCTAACGACTCTGCAGCCTGAGTAACTGAGTAAAGCTCCAGTGGCCAAGGTAACCTGCATGCTGCTATCAGGTAGAGCAGGAGTGCTGTGCAGGACACTGATACCAACACACACACATACACAATTCATACAGCATAGTGGTTATTAGGCTGGAGATCGAGGGAAGGGATGGTGAACTGAAGCAATGACAATAAAACATTGCCAATGGAAAGTAGCAAAGGGGAGGAATCTTTAGGTATCTTATAGTCTAGAACCCATGGAGTGTTTTTTTTCCCCTCAAGGATCCTTTTCTGCTTCTACAACTATCTTCCCTTTAGGCACATGATCATAAATTTGCTAGGTATTAAACTAGCTAAAATAGAGTAAATGATGTAGCTGGTGGCTCAGTGGATAAAAGCACTGGGCCTGGGGTCAGGAAGACCTGAGGTCAAATCCAGCCTCAGATACTTCCTAGATGAGTGACCTTGGGCAAGTCACTTAGCCCATTTGCCTCAGTTCCTCATCTGTAAAATGAACTGGAGAAGGAAATGGGAAACCACTCCAGTATTTTTGCCAAGAAAACCCCAGATGAGGTCATGAAGGGTTGGACACAACTGAAACAACAAAACAAACGGAGCTAAAAATTGGACTGGACTGTCTAGGACACTTTAATAACTTCAGAGTTCTGTTCCAAGTGTGCCTTTGTGTAACAGTATCTAAAACCATGTTTTTGTTATTGTATCAACACATTTTTCCTTTCCCTAGCTGAAATACTTAAGAAAATGGCTTACCTACAGCTGTCAAGTGGTAGAACTGATCTAAGTGGCTACACGCCATCTTAGCATACAGTGCTAAGTGTGATCCTAGTTCCATACATTGGGTCCCACATACTTCATAGCACATCTATCCTTACAAAGACAAATAGGGGCTTAATGAAACAGAGGACCAAAGTGGTGATAGGGATTGCTGATGTGGGCAAATGCAACCCTGCAGGAAGGGAAACCCATGAGTAGGCTGCTTATTAGTGCTCATGGAAGCCAAAATGATGGTTCTGAATGTCACCTCTGATTACTGAATGAATCCAGGTGTTTAAATGGGCACACTGAGGTTTGGAGAGGAATGGTCTCATGAAGGTAACGGCAGGACTTTTCTGAAAAGGCTCTACTGTTTTCCCTCTCCTGAAAAGAATAGCTCTCCAACTTAGCTAATCATAAGTCTATGATACCCCTCGAATAGTGGGAAGATATAGTACATGGACAGGAAATTTTGGACTCAGTCTTTACTAGGGATCAACACTGGAGTAAAGGACTGTGGAACTAACCTTCAGAAAGCCAAAGGGTGGCAAAAAGTCCCTCAGAGAAACATGCTGATGACAAAGGATGAGGTCCTAGTGTGGGTCAGAGTTCGGGGGTCTGCCTCTAGTACAACAGTGGGGAATGTGCAGCCTCAAGGCCACATGTGGCCCTCTAGGTCCTCAAGTGTGGCCCTTTGTCTGAATCCAAACTTCACAGAACAAATCCCCTTAATGAAAGTATTTGTTCTGTAAAAGTCGGACTCATTCAAAAGGCCACACCCAAGAACCTAGAAGGTCACAGGTTCCTCACTCCTACTCTAGGAGCTTGTTATATAGAATTAAATCTGAGCTAATATAACCTTTTAAGTTATATCTTTCCAACAGTGTTGGGGTGGGGTGGGTATATTAGAGAACCTTTCCCTCCAAATGTGACCAGGTTTGCTAACACTTCAAATTTTTTTTCACCCCTCTCCTGTGCCTCAGGAACCAATTAAGAAAAGGTCATAATGGTGACTAGGTGGCGCAGTGAATAGAGCACTGGCCCTGGTTCAAATCCTAAATTCAAATCCAGTTTCAGACACTTAACATTTACTAGCTGTGTGACCTTGAGTAAATTACTTAACCCCAATTGTCCTGCCTTCCCCCCTCCAAAAAAAAGAAAAAGAAAAAAAAGAAAAGGCCATACACCTTGAGTCCAATACTCTATGACTCAGTGTTTGAATGGTGGGAATTCACCTTAAATGTAGGATTTGCTTCAAGACTTTCACATTGGTGATTCTCAGAGGGTATGGCCAAGCTGTAAAATCAATTTCCACCATGTGGTCTAGAAACTGTGGAGAACTTAAACTTGTAATCACATGTGTCAGCTGGAATCTATAGAGGGTCTCATATCGTGCCACAATTTCCCATGGCAAAGAATAAATACTGTGCCAGGAACAAAAGAAAAAAAGTTTAAGAACTGCTACTCTCTATGGCACGTCCAGGTGGCCAGGAAGGCTTCAGTGTACAACTGGGCATAGCTGCACAGTTAAGTCAGTGAGGGTGGCAGTCAGAAAAACCTGTTTCAGGCTGAGCCTTTCTTACCATAGGCTGCCTCTGCTCTAAGCTCTGTGGCATTCCCCTCCCCTACTCCTGCAACTTTACATGACCAAAACTTCCATGCACTATACAAGCTCACTAACTGGCATCCCTGACTATGATATCAGAGACAGGAAACTAATGAGATGTATGTGACAGGCTCTCCCCCTGCCTATAAAGCCTCTGGCCTCCTAGCTACTGTCCTGTTGGGAGACAGGACTCACTCTGCACTGAGCCAAGAGACAAGAGAACCTAGGCTCTAGGCACCAGGTCTGATGGGCTTTACCGTTCCCTCCCTGCTCTTGCTATGAGCTGAAGATCACCTTACCCAAGGTCTAATAAAGTCCCTTAGCTGACTGTGGCATGGATGTTTTGCCCCTGTGGCTGTCACTTGGTATAATCTCTCTCTGTTGAAAGTGATCTGAATGGATCCTTTGTCTTGGACCTCTCTTCCCTTGCATGGCTTTGGATATCTCAGGTTAAGTAAGCCTTGTCCTTCCTTTTCATGAGTTAAAACGAACCTGCAATGAAAATCTATTGCTTTTAGCATCACTGAATGTGAAAACTTCTCTGAGTTCCTAAAAGCAGCTGCAGTGGACTGGGATACTCCCTCAAAAAAAGATCCCTTGGAAGGCTCCACAATTCTTCCAAGTGGGACACTGGCCTCTGCTTACGACAGATCTGGACTCCTGTTTGGGAAGTGCTATATTGATTTTTCATTAGTATTACTAATAGCAGAAGCACCTCACATTCTACAGCACTTGAAAGTTCCCCGTGCATTTTCTTCATTATAACTCTATGAGGCAGAGTGGAAAGAAGAGGGAGTCGAGATTCCAAGTTGAAATGGGTACCTCAAGGGCAGTGTCTCCTGACACCTGGCCCAGGGTTCCTTCTAGTACTTGAGTGTTTTTGAGGAGAGAGCTTCGATACACCATGAGGTTTCTTGGCAACAGTAGAGAGCACAGTAGGAGAGACAGGGCCAACCTTGGAGTTGGGAAAGTCTAGCCTTTAAGCCCACTTTTGACACCCACTGGCTGGGTGACCAAAGGCAAGTGGCTTTGCCTTGAAGTGCTTCATGTAACTTTCTGGGCTCTGGAGTCAGAGGTGAATCAACTATCTGCATTATTGAGGGTGGCATTTTCTCTAAACTGATGGAACTGGAGGTTAAACTGCCCCCAAATAATAAAAGCACCTAATGTTCTTGTGGCACTTCACGCTTTCTGTCCCACCATGTCACCTGGGCCTCAAAATTTAAATGGGAGGGCAGGGCAGAGATTTTATACTTGTTTTACAGATAAGACAACTGAGGTCCAGAGAGAGGAACTAATGGGAGTGAAAGGTGTCCCAGAGAACTGGGGGCAGCTGGGCCTCTGACTGGCTTCTAGGCCTTTCCCTAGTGACCCAGCTAGTAGAGGGGCAAAGTCAGCATTCAAACCCGGGTCACAGGTTATCATAGGATTGATAACTGGTATGGCACTTAGAACTCTTCAAATTCAAATATTTCTTTTTACAGAAGAACCTGAGACTCAGAAAGAAACCCCTTTTCCAGTATCACAAGAGAACTAAGAAACAGACCTAGGACTCAAAACCCAGGCTCTCTGGATTCCAAAATGCAGTGTTCTCTCCACTACAGGAATTCCAGGGTTCCCCTTCCTCCCTCAATCACATCGAGGGTCAAAAGAGGAAGCAGGACATGTGAGTCTAAATGTTTTAAAATGAAGATTTGGTGCTTTTCTGGAAGGAAGTGCTAGGAGGAAACCCCTGATGAGTGGGAAGGGTCCAGATACCAACATGACTTGCAGAAACCCAAACTATGATAAGATCTTCAGGCTGACCAGCTTCCGGAGTTGAAGTTTTGGTAAAATAAGTGCAACCTGTCATAGTCACACGACAGAGACCTCTCTCTTTAGATCAGGTTGGAAGGGTTGTCGCTACCCCCAGAACACCTTGAGAAGGCTGTTATAAGGGAACAGGGCATAGTGTAAAAAGCACTGGGCCAAGAATCTGGTGGTATGGATTCTGATCCTGGCTCTATTTTTAACTCTTGGTATAACCTTCAGTAGGCCTCAATTTCTTTTCCTGTAAAGTACAGAGGTTAACTTAAAGTGAGTGTTCTCAAACTTTTAAGTCCTCAGGATCCCTTTAACACTCTTAAAAATTACTGAGGACACTTGGAAGAGCTTTGGTTCATGTGGGTTATATTTAAGAATATTTATAGTATTAAGATTTTTTTTTTTATTAACAAAAATTTATTTGACTAAATAAATTCTAATATTTTTTCCCTCATGTTCTTTCCTCTCATGGAACTTAAGAGTCAGAGATCCTGCTTAACTTAATGATTCTACAACAGAATCATTCTTCCTCAGTCTGTCACTTGAGCTCTAGCCCATTGACCCCTGGTACATGGGAGAAGCACAGACCCACCACTCCCCAGCTTGGATCCTGAGGGCATCTTACCAATCTGTCAACCTATGTGTAAGAGGCTCTCTCCCCCAGCCCAGACTGACTTTTTCTTTTACAGAGAGAGTGAACACAGGCCTCAAGGACTCTAAAAAATGATGTCTTAGTATAATTATGAAAATAGTTTTGACTTCATGGATGCTCTGAAAGGTTTTCGAGATCCCTAGGGGTCCCATGAGCATACCTGGAGAATGATTGGACTAGATACTCTCTAAGACCCCTAGCTCTGACAGGATACATTCTATGATTTGGTGATTGTCCTTGTTTTTGCCCTATGCTGAGGCCTCTATCATTTCCAGAACAAAGCCCAGGGATCTGCACAGAGTAGGTGCTCAATAAATATTTGCTCATGAAAGGCTGCATGTGGAGTGCCAGACTTTGGACCAGGAGACGTTGGCTTGAATCCTGGCTTTTAACACTTTCCAGATGTGTGCCTTGCCTTGCACAAGCCACTCTATCTTTCTGAGTCTCAGTATCCTCTTCTGTAAAGTGGGGATGCTTTCACTACCTCCCAGACAGTGCTTCTGTGAGAAAAGTGCTTTGTGAACTTTAAATGGCAATACAGATATAAACTGCTGCTGCTGTGGATGATGAAGACAATGAGAAGGCAGCTGTGAGATCCCTCGTCCTCCCCTGGGAGAAAACTGCTACCCATATGGAAGAGGACTGGTCCCCATTACCTGATGGTGTGAGAAAGAGCCAAGATTCCCAGCACGAAGAAATACATGGACAGCAAGAGGTTGATGTACTCTTGAGAGAAGATCTGAGGTAGAAACAGAAGCAAATACACACACACAGGTGGTTGAAAGCATGCTCCCCTGTGGCCACCATTAAACCTAAGACTTGCTCCCCACTCTTACCAACCATTTTTCATTTCAGGCCTGGCATTACTGCTCTGTGGCAGGAGAAACAGGAGTGGGGCCAAGGGCTCTATGCAATCCTGGGTGTCCCCTGGCTCCCTGTGGTTTCCGAGGCTGGGGAAAGAGGGAGACTAAAACATGGCTCTCCAAAACCCCAACCCAGAATCATTTGCAGGATACATCTTAGCTTTACTCAGATCAGGAAGGTAGATTTTGCTGCTAAGTATCTCTACTTCTACCTGTATTCAATACCCGTTAAAAAGATGCTTTATTAGTGCTTTCTCTTTAAACATGACTGTCACTTCCAGTGTCTCTTCCCTCATCTAACCAAACCCAAAAGTAAGTATAACGAAGTAAAACAAAGCAATGTCTTGACCATGTCTGCCAATATTTGCCTTATTCTGCACTTCTGGTCCACCACCCCTCCATAGAGTGGTTGCTACATTTTAGCAGATGGAAAGGGCATGTGCCCAAATAGGCAGTAATTAAAAACACAATCTACTGGGGGCCTGACATATTATGTTGCCTTGAACTTTTATTTTTCCCCTTCCAATACACCATGCTCCAGCCAAACCGCACAATTTGCTCTTCTCTGTTCTTGTCACATCCTCTAGTTTCCACCCTTTTGCTCATTACTTTACTCTATGACTACAATATACTTTCTCTCAATCCCCTTCCCCCTTCCCCCACCTCCATTTGCTGAAGTCTCTCACTTCCTTCAAGGCCCAACAGCCCAACACAGGTGCTACTTCCTTCATTAAGTCTTTCCTAATAGCCCACCCCTCCCCAGTAGCAGCATTTCCTCTTCAAACTTCTCAAAACAGTTTGCCTGGATTTCTCTGTTCTCATTTAACTTTTCCCTGTATCACAGTAATTTGTGTTTGGGGTTTTCCCCTATTCCTCTAGGAGACTGTACACTCAGTGAGAGGTGAGATATAAATGGGTGGAACCAATGAGGCCTGCCTGGAACCCTTCAGGAACTGCAATTCAACAAGCATGACCTTACAGTTTAGTTTCCCATTGACAATTGACTCATCATTCTCCCCCTTGGGGGAAGCTCATGTTGGCAACTCTCAGGGAAAAGAAGGAGGCTTCCAGTCTGTAATAACTCCCCAACCTTTCTCTATTCAAGGCAATGCTAGCTTTCCTTATCTCCCAGGGGCGTCTGGAGGATGAGAAAATAATAATTCCCTATGCTATGACACTTTCAGTTTTAACAAATGCTTTACCTTGTTATTCCCTCCAATTTATAAGTGGGGAAACTGCATTCAAGAGACAGAGAGAAAGAGAGGGGGGGAGGGAGGGAGAGAGAGGGGGGAAGAAAGGGGGAGAGAGAGAGAGAGAGAGAGAGAGAGAGAGAGAGAGAGAG
>NW_027187368.1:13622992-13680615 GCF_028583685.1 Petaurus breviceps papuanus | reverse complement strand
AGGGGGAGAGACAGAGGGAGAGGTAGGGGGAGAGACAGAGGGAGAATGAGACCTGTTCAGGGAAATACAGCTAGTTTTGGAGCAGGGACTGTGACCCAGGTCTCCTTGCTCCAAGATCAGAGGTCTTTCCCCTACCACCTGGTGTTGCCTCCCAATATAACATAATGGCTTTCTCATGACTAGTCATTGTCTCCCCAGGAACCTGACAGACCCCTGAGGGTCTCCCTTTTAATTATTCGAAGAAGGCAGCTTGGCAACGAGGAAGAGTCTTCAAGTTAAGAGTCAGTTAGATCTAGATTCTTTTTAGTCTTGGCTTTGCCTCTTCCTAGTCATATAATCTTGTGTAAGCCACTTTACCTCCTCTGTAAAGCTGGAGATAAAAATCTTAGCATTCCCTCTATTCCTTTCAGGGCTGACATAAAGAAAGTATTTTGCATTAATATCATATTAGTAGCATTACTTATTGTAGTCTGCTGTCTAGAATTAAAGCCAGGTTTTCTAGTTCTCCCTTGCAGAGAGTAGGAATTTAATGTTTATGGAAATTAATTTATTCATGAAAATTTTCTAATATATGTAACTCTCCAATTCTTTTCTGTCCTATTTCATCTTCATTCGAATATTTTCCCTTTTAGCCTCTTTCTGTTAAGGAGTTAACTTTTTTGGGGGGGCCAAAGACCACTTTGGTAATCTGGTGAGGGCTATGGATCCCTTCTCAGAATGTTTTTAAATGAATAAATATGTAGGATTACAAAGGAAACTGATTATGCTGAAATAAAAATCTAATTTTTTCTCCCCATCCAAATCCACAACTGCCTAAAATCTATCTAAGGTCCCCTTGATAGAGGGAACCAAAGGCTAAGAACCTCTGATCTGGACCTTCCTGACAGACTCCTGCCCAGACTCTCTGGCCTGAATTCCTGACCTCACGTTTTGAGAACCTTCTTGGTCTGCTTGACTCCAATATCTGTACACTTTGCTCCCTGATTCCTGCCATCCCTGATACACAGAACAGATATAGCCTTGCATGTTCCCTCTTTCTAGCCTTTGCTTATACTCAGAATACCCACTCTTCCTCTCCCCTCTACTTGATAAAATCGTAACCATCCCTCTCAAAGGCCAGTTCAAATGTCACCTCCTCCAGGAAGCCACCCTGCCTCCCCAGTCAAAATGACTGCCCCTTCCTCCAACTCCAGCTTTATAGAACACTTTGTTTGCTCCTCTTATAAACTTCTCTTCATAACCTCAGTTCTGAAGGCAAGAAGCTACATGAAAGCTTTATTCTTTGTATCTCACCTGCCCATTTGCCCCAAGCATAAGGCCTTGTATAAGGTTATAAAGATACCTTCCCAACCATGAGGGGTAAAGTCCACATTTGACCCTCTAGAGGGCCCTTGGCTGGTTTTATCTTATTGAGTCCTTGGGATTGGTAGTCCTTTCTCTTTTATGTTTCCCAAGGGGACCAAATCACAAAAGGACCAGTTTCTAGTAAAACTGAACTCAGAGCTTCTGGGACGGTTTTAGGGCAGGACCAAGGAAGAGAGAAATAAGCATGTATCCAGATCAGAAGCAAAGAACTCACTTTAAAGAAGAGGTAGAGGCCTAAGAGTGTGCAGCTAGCGATGATGGGAAACCGGGCAGCATCTCGACTGGTAATGGTCTCTGGCATATCCGAGGCATTCTGCAATTAGAAGAAAAGTACTGAATTGTCATAAAGTCAGGTGTTCCTCTAAGATGTTTTTAATGAGAAGTCCCTAGGGCAAACCTTATAATCCTAAATAGGAATATGAAGCCAGGGATAGCTTTCATTCCTGTTAAGGTTTACAATGTGATTCCCTGACAATCCTGTGAGGCAGAGATTGCAAGCATTATTATTCCCATTTTACAGAAGAAATGAAAACTTCTAGAGGTTAAAGGCAGCTTGGCATAGCAGAAAAAGGCTGTATTATGCGTCAGAAGGTCTGGATTCAAACCCCAACTCCGTTACTGACAACCTCTGTGACCTTGCACCAATCATTTCACTTTTTTTCTTTTCTGTGGAGTGTGTGTGTCTGTGTGTGTGTGTGTTGGACTAAATGACTTTTTAAAATCCCTTCCAATTCTAAATCTATGTACCTATGACTTGCCCATAGTCACAGAGCTTGTAAGTGATAAAGCTAGAATTTTAATTCAGTCCTAGCTTCTTTTCCACTGTACAATGTTTCTTCTAACCAATACAAAGTACAGTATGGGGAGCTCTGGTCATATAGCAATTTATGTGAAAAATATACCTGGGAGGGGGTTTCCCTAGAGAATTACCGACTCACTATTATTCAGAAATGTGATGAGGTTACCAAAAAGGCTAACGTCCTCACACTGTACTGAAAGAGGTAAAACATGGAGGACAAGATGACAACATCCTTTGTCACCTCTGCAATACTATTATGTTCAGTTATGGACACCCCATTTTAAAAGGGAAATTGAGAAGCTAAAGAAGGATCCACTGGAGGAGTTAGAGCTAGCTACTCCAAAGAGGTGTTAGGGGAGACACAATATATGTGTTCTAGGATCTGAACAGCTGTCACAAGGAGGGCTTGTTTTACATGGCTCCAAAGGCCAGGACTGAGATCACTGGTGGTGGGATCAAGAGAACTACAGGGAGCTTTCAGTTCAATATAAGGAAGAGCTTCTTAACAATCAGAGCTTTGCCACAATGGGTTGTGCAGAAATGAGATCCCCACCACTGGGTGATCCCCTGTGGGAATGCTGAAGAGGAGTCATATTCCAGGCAGGGCTGGATGGGATAACCTCTAAGGATCCTTCCAGCTCTGAGAATGAATTGTGGAAAAGAGATATTGGGCTTCGGAGGGTCTTGAGATTTAGAACTGGAAGGGGCCTTAGAGCCAACCCTCTCAGTAAATATTTATTAAACACCTATTATTTGATAGGCCCTGGGGATACATAGATAAAAATCAAAATCTCTGACCTCAGTCATATATTGTGGGGGGAGAAAGTGATGGGGGGGGGCAGAGAGAAGGGAGGGGAAAGGAATATGTATTTAGATAAGTAAAAATAAAAGATAAAAGAAATACAAAGTAGGTTCAGGGGGATACTGAGAAATCAAGAAAGGCCTTTAGTGCAAGGCTTGTATTCTAAGCCTTAAACTAATGATCTTAAAGATGGATGTGAAGAGAAAGTATACCAGTTGTAGGGGTCAGTCCATGCAAAGGGACTAAGACAAGAGAGAAAATGTCATGTACATGGAATAGCACATGCAGGATCAGTTTGGTTGGACTGCTGAAGCCATGAGGAAGGAGCTGAAGCCTGATAACAGAGGTTGCATGCCACAGGTAGTTTAAGGGTTCGGTCAGAATTCAAACCCAGGAATTCTGACCCAAAGTCCAGTGTTCTTCCAATTGTTCCATCCTGCCTTATCCTTGCCCAAGCCACCACATGACCTATGCCTCAGTGATAGTTCTTATCTGCCCCACTGGGGGCTTATAGATGAAGTCAGAAATTCACCAACAGATTCTTTTTTTTGGTGAGGGCACTGTCCCCTTCAAAACACAAATACCTTTGGGACACATTAATAAAGCAATCTAAATTTGTCCATTGGAGTCATTCTAGCCAACAGAAGATACTCCACTCTCAGAATGGGAAGGACACATTTATCAGACCAGCTTTGATGAGGTAAAAGGAAAAGCTCTAGATCCTTGTATTCCAAGGGGAGAGCAGGCCTCAGAAGCTCCCTACATCCAAGGGTACTGTAGTACAAAGGCACTGGATCAATAGATTCTGAACCTGAAGGAAGCTTTGGGATGATCTAGTTCACTGCCTTGCTTTCACATTCTCCCTGAATTTAGAGATGGAGAAACTACAGTACAGAGAGAAGTGACTTGCTGATGTTTACAGCAAGGAAACATCATGAGTTTTGGGAAAGCCAGGATTAGAACTCAGGTCTTTTGTCTTTGGGCAGGACATTTCCCAGTCTGCCTTTAATTGCTTGTCTGTGACTAGGAGGATCTAGGGCTCAAAGCAGGGGCAATGGTATGCCCCCAGGACACATCCTTTCCCTTAGGTTTTTTAGTCACATGACGTGAAGTTGCTTAAAAATTTGAGGATAGGTAAAAACCAACCCAAGAACTCAGAACTCACTGCTCTGGGTATGCCATTCCCTTCTGGAAGAAAGACAAACTTAGGCATTACAAGGGTTTCCTTTTCTCTTTCCTGTGCAGCAAAGACTAGGAGGCCTGCAGTCTACCCTTGGTATTGTGTTACTATGTAACTTGGGCCAAGGCCTTCATCCCCTCTGTTACTCTCTCTACCTGCGAAATGGAGTTATTACAAGTGACTTCCTTAAACCCAGTAACATTATTATAGGGCTTATAGTGTGAACAGCCTAGTATCAGTCTACAGAAAGGAGTTCAACAAATATTTGGTACAGGTAATTTGCAAAAGGCAGTATGACATAATGGCAAGTGCTTGGGAACTGAAGACCTAGAATAGAGTCTTGATACACCCTTACCTCACTTTTTGGAGCCTCAGTTTCCTCCTCTGTCAACTGGGAAGACTGGAGACCTGTGGTCTCAAAGGTCCTCCAAGCCGATATACTATAACTTTTTTTTTTTTTTTAAAGCAATAGGGGTTAAGTAACTTGCTCAAGGTTACACGGCCAGTTATTTCTGGGTGTGGTGCTGAGTATCTGAGCCCGGATTTGATCCAGGTCTTCTCAACACTGGAGCCGGTGCTCTTACTCGCTGTGCTACCTGGCCGCCCCATATACTATAACTTTTAAAACTCTTTTTAAGTAGGTGCTACATGGAGATAGCTTGTAGGTGTTCTGTTCTCTGTGAAGAGGATCATTATACATTTCCAGTTTTCCTATGTCAGGTTTTTATAATGTCAGACTAACTATTTTAAAACCTTGGCAATTCAGATGTTGGATCTTATCTGGAAGCCACAGAAAATAAGTCAGGTTTCTGGACCAATTCAAGTTGGAGATCTTAAATAGGCACACTTATGCATATGTGTTGGCTTCTGAAACACAAACATAATTAGTGAAACCCTGACACAAACAGCAAGAATAAATTTAGCATCCAATTGCAACCTAAAAGCACAGTTATTAGAGGCAGACAAAAGCAACAGGAATTGGCAACTCACTCTAAAGCCCTGAGGATCTGGGCTTTGCTAGAACAGTCTGGTGTAGTGAAGTCTTGAACGGGCAATCAGGAGACCTAAGTTCTAGCCCAAGCTCTTCTACTCACTGGCTATATGACCTTGGGAAAGTCACATCTGGGCCTCTATTTTTCCATCTGTAAAATAAGAAAGCTGGACCAGATTTCTTAAGGTTCAATCTAGCACTAACATTCTATGCTTTAAGGTTGCTTACAGTTGGGGATAGTTTGTCTCAATTAAAAAGTGACCTGCTACCCCAATTATTATTTTCCTTCTGTAGTCTTCTGGTATGATTCTATCCCTTTTCTATGCCACTAAACAGGGAACCTTAAGGGCTTATATAGAGATGCCTAAAACCAGCAGTGTGCTGTAGTTGAGAATACATTATATCTGGAGTCAAAAGACCAAGGCTAAAGTCCACATAATAGCTGTGACTATAATAAAGTCATATTGTGATGAACCTCAGTTTCCTCATATGTAAAATGGGTAATAATGATACTTGGAATCTACCTTCATCAGGCTGTTGTGAGGAAGGAACTCTTTGTAAACCAAAAATGCTAAAGGAATATGAGCCACTATTATTATTATGATTCTTATGAAAGGTATTGGAGAAGTACAGAAAACTAGGTCACCTCCATGCCTCTTTTAATTTTTCCTCTCAAGCTGGAGTGACCCTGGTATAATCACTACTGCTCTTCTTTCACTTACACAGCAACAAGCTCTGTCCTTGGGAGGGAAAATGGACGGAGAACTCTCTGATGGCACTGACAGGCTGCAGTGGAGTGGGGTCTTAAGAGGTGGCAAATTTAAAATAGAGGGAGGTGCCAGCTGCTTCTGAAACTGGCCATTACTCTGGGAACCCAGGAACCCATCTCTTCAGAATGTGGAAAAGTGGCAATCAGGCTAGAAGCATTCCAGTTTTTTTTCTGTGAAAGGCCAACTTAGGGTAGGGGAAGAGTCCACCTGAAGTTCTGCTGTCCCATAGCAGGAAAATGGGAATGAGAGTGGCCTCTGCCATATGCTAAAATAAATTTATGTTTTGTTACAGGAAATGAGAAGATAAAGGTCAGGGACATAGATAGGGTAGTAGGGTTGAAGAAAAAAGGGGGAACAAAGAGACCACAGAAGATAGGGCCAACTTGACAACAGCCAGGATAAATTTAATTTGGGGGAAGGGAGAGACACACTTCGGTATATCAGGACAAGGCCATGGATCAGTGAGGCTTGAATGGTATGCAGAAAAGGTAGAAAGTTGTGCCTATGGAATGTCTGGGGATGGTGGGGAGGGGAATAGAGTTGCAGCCTTTAAAAAGGATAGGACAGAAAAGGTGACAGAGGGATGGACAGGATGCTGGGAGCAGCTCAGTCTTTGAGAGAGGCGAAGGCCAAGCTAGCTAGGGGTATTTGGGGGAATGATGGAAGTTTAAGGCAGAGACTGAATTATGGCCTTTGAATACCAGATGGATCAAGTTGGTAGGCAAGGGCTGCCCTGAATCAGCCATGTAAACATAAGGTGTGTGTTTGGGGGGGAGGTGAAGGAAGGCATACATACGATACTGGGTTTTTTCACAACCAGGGTAAAGGGAATTCTGGATTGGGGTTGGATCTGGGCAGTCATGAGTGACTGATGTTGGTCTAATCATCTAGGGTCTATCTGGGGGCAGGAGGAAATTTAGGCCAAACGCCAAAGGGAGAGAGAAACCAAGGTCAGTGGGGATACCCGTCGAGGATGAGTACGGAGACTGTTCCTATATCAGAGAATTCAGGCCCAGAAGGAAACGACTGGGGGTTCCATGGTAAAGCAGAAGGTATTTTAGGGTGATTGGGGTAAGTGTTATGTGCCAAGATTGGGGCAGGTTGTATTTGTCAAGGGCGGGTTGGGAAACCATCTGGATTTGTGTTGGTGCTTGTGTTTTTTGTGTATGGGGTCAGGCTCAAATTATATGTAGTATGTGTGTATACATGTGGGTGGGGGTTTGTGTCGGATGGGGTGTGGCTCGAGGATTGGGGTCTGCTGCCGTCTAAGCATGTGTCTGGATGGGTGGTGGAATTCGGGGCGGCGGCCCGGTGAGGGCCTTGGGCTGGAGGGGGGATTGGGTCACTGGGGTGGGGGTGGGGGTCCTAGGCTCGGATGGGACAAGGCAGGGGTTCTATCTCCCCTCCCGGGGGGAAGGCGTGGTGGGCATTGGGGCTGGGCTGTCCCAGGAGGAGGCTAGGGCGCGGCTGGGGGCGGGGGTCCTGGCTCAGGGGTCGCGGGGAGCAAGGCCCGGGGCCGTTTCGGACGTACCTTGCTGCGGGCGCAGCGCACAGAGCGCAAGGCCCCGAAGAAGATGGGCAGCAGAGCCATGAGCAGGAGGCTGCCGTAGGCCAGGGCGATGCCCTCGGGGGTGGAGGGCGGCCGCGCCGTGCGGTTGGCTGCGCTGGGGGCCGTGGGGGGCTCGGCGGGGCCGCTGCCATTGTGGGGTTCGCTAAGGGTCGGGTCCATGGCTGAGGCTGCGGCTGCTGCGGCTGCTGCGGCTCCAGCTCCGCCGCCGGCGCTGCAAGGGAGGGGAGGGGGAGGAGGGGAAGGCGGGGAAGGCCACGTTCCCCTAAAGAAACAGGAAGTGACGCGCTGGGCCTCCCGCTACGTGCTGCGCACGCGTCGGCCCGCCCCCTAGCAACAAGCTTGCCGCCGGGAGATGGGAAAAATGTGGGAGGACAGTGTTGCTAAGCAACCGGATTTGGTCCAAGAATCGGACTCAGAAGCCCGGGGGTGGGGATGGAGCAAGGGGAATGCGGGATAGGAAGAAGCTATACTGCCCCTAGGCAGCCCCCAACCTGCAGCCAAATTTCATATCCTAGTACTACCAAGGTCGGTCGTTATGACTCTCAAACGCACTTCTTCCTCTCTGTCGCATCCCCTCCAAATTGTAACATGGCGTACGTAATAAAAAGAGCCCTGAGTCTGCAGCCGGGGCTTGGTTTGACTTAAGTGTCTTCTTACTACCAGTGTGGCATAATGGACTTGGGGTCAGGATCACTGCATTCAGATCTTGTCCCAGATGTTAGCTGTTCGGCCTTGGACAAGTCCTTCCGAGGCTCAGTTTCTTCACCTGTAAAATGGAGAAGATAACACCTTCAGTATCTACCTCAAAGGATTATTGTGAGGAGCAAACGAAATAATGAATATTTGATGTTCTTTGCAAACTCTAAAGTGTTATGTATATGTCAGTTATTATATTATTTTTAATCACCCGTGTGATTGACCTTGGGCAAACCCCTTTCTCGATTTCCCCCATGTGTAAAATGAGGAAGTTACACTAGAACATCGTTAAAACCTTTCCTTCTCTAAATCCCTTAACCCTTCATCTTCATATCCTATCCACTATTCACTTATCCATATTACTGTCATTCAGTTGTCTGCCATCTCACCCCAAACTTCCTATATTTCTTTTTTCTTTCTTTTTTTTTTGGAGGGGGGAAGGCAGGACAATTGGGGTTAAGTGACTTGCCCAAGGTCAGAGGGCTAGTTTTGTGTTAAGTGTCTGAGGCTGGATTTGAACTCAGGTCCTCCTGACTCCAGGGCCCGGTCTCTATTCACTGAGACACCTAGCTACCCCAAGCCTCCTGTATTTCAGCTTCTATTATAGATACTAATTATCTTTTCCTCACTAGTTCAACATCCCTAGGAGTCCTTTCCTCCTATTGTTCATCTTGTGTTTTCATTGATTCCATTTGCCTTCATCAGACCTAGAAACAACATGAACTTTTATTTTAAGACAGAGCATGAAAGACCTTTACCTGTCTCACAAAAACCATAGGGATAGGTTGGCTAGCTGTATTGTGAACATTTGAACAAATTTTTTCTACTATTATACCTTGTGTGGGAAGGTTATAAAATGTATAAGACATCATCTTCCACTAAAATCTTCCTCTGATTCCTCAGTGTGCTACCCTGGGCTTTTGAAGATGATCTCAGTACAGCACAACGTCTGGTGGATGTTACCAAGTTAGTCAATCCTTCAGTATGAGCTGAGTGACACACTGTGTCTCCTATCCAAAGACAAACCTAGCTAAAAGTAGAGTGACTCGTCACCAGAATGCAGCTACTAGGTGATGAATTTTAAAAAATCCTGGCAATTCCTGTAGACTGCCCACTAAGGAGTAGAAATGAGGCTATGAACTCTCTGTCCAGAGAGTAACTACAAGTCATCAAGAATTTATTAAAGCACCTCCCATATGCCAGACACTGTGCTAAGTGACGGGGGTTTAAAAAAGGGCAGAAACAGACCCTCTCCTCAAGGAGCCTGTAATAAAGAAGATATACAGCTATGTATAAAAAAGATGATATATATATATATGCAGCTGTGTCCAAATCTTTGTGACTCCATTTCAGGCTTTCTTGGCAAAGATACCAGAATGGTTTGCCATTTCCTTCTCCAGCTCATTTTACAGGAAACTGAGGCAAATGGAATTAAGTGACTTGTCCAGGGTCACACAGCTAGTAAGTATCTGAAACCAGAATTGAACTCAGGAAGGTGAGACTTCATGACTCCAGGCTTGGGGCTCTGTCACCTTCCATCTAGGTTCCCTAAATCAGGTATGTCAAATCAAGTCAACAAGCATTTGTTAAATGCCCATTATATGCTAGGCACTGTGCTAAGTACTGGCTAAGGCCCTGTGTCAGGACTGGGAGTCTTGAACTGACTTTTATATATCCATAAATATGTGTATCACAGATTAGGCAGGCTGTTACATCACTGGACTGGGAGTCAGGAGATGTGGGTTTGAATTCCAATTCTGCCATTTTTCTAGCTTCAAGACATCAGCAAATCATTTCTCTA
The DNA here is from genome assembly GCF_028583685.1 of Petaurus breviceps papuanus. NCBI lineage: Eukaryota > Metazoa > Chordata > Mammalia > Diprotodontia > Petauridae > Petaurus > Petaurus breviceps. Next base: position 13,670,641 of record NW_027187368.1, on the reverse strand, counting down.
CTCTGAGTCTTAATTTATTCTTCTATAAAACAGGTATAATAGAATTAATATTGCCTACCTCATGGAGATATTGCAAATAAAGGGTTTTGTAAACCTTAAAATGCTATAGTAGTGTGGGTTGTTTTTATCATCATCATCATTATTATTATAGCCTGTCCAAATAACCTCTGTTTCCAAGGAGAGAAATCAAGAGGTCTGGATTGAGAATTCCAATAAAAACAACCTTAAACTAAGGCTTTCATCTTTCATTTAATAGTACTTTATATCACTTATTCCTACAACAACCTTCTGAAGTAGGTAGGACAACTGTTATTATGCCAAGAAAACTGAGTTCATCACTGAAGGAAAATATGGAAGACTTCTGTTCCTTCTGGGGTTTATAATTTGGCAACATATCCTGTCACCTTTATAGCATATAGCCCCCCTATATAGGTAACACAATAGATGAAGACCTGAACTTGAATCCTGCTACAAACTGTGATGAGAGTGTTTTGCAAACTTTAAAGTGCTATATGAATGCTACTGGGACGGAGATGGCACAAAGAAAGGGGAAGAATTGCTTGGATTTTCTGTCTGAGTCATCAGGTTAGGTGACTAGAGTGGTGAGAATGTCTGTTTTCTTCCCCCCTCCTCATTTCATAGTTTCTTAGGTGCTAGGATTTAGAGCAAGAAGTGTCTTTAGGAATCATATAATTTGATTCTCTTATTTACAGGGATCTTAAAAACCATTTCATCTAGCTGCCCTTATTTTATATTTGGGAAAATAGGTTCAGAGAAGGGAAATTATTTGCCCAAAATACAACAAGGACTTCCAGTTCAGCTCTTGGTTTCAACAAACGTCTGTTCTGTTCTGGACCTTGTGTGGTGGTGTAAGATGCAAAGATAGATATGTCAGAGACGCTGACCTGAAGAAGCTTTCAACCCACTGAGGGGAAAGACATTGACATAAAAAACCATGATACAAGGAAGAGTTAGATGAATGCAATGGAAAGATCTGGGCAATATGCCATGAGAAATTTGAGGAAACAGCACTTGCTTGAGAGTCACATGACTACAGTTATTTTAAAATGTATGGGTTGTAGTTTCAAGTTGAAAGGTAACTGTTTTTGATGGAAAGACCTAAATGAAAGTTAGAAAACCCTCAATTCAAGGCCCAGCCTGGACACTTATGAGTTGTTGTGACCATGGTGAGGTAATTAGAATAGTGAGTGGTTAATTGTGGAAATTGAATGAATCACACTGACTCCATCTTGTGATTCAATTCTGGAGCTAGCTCAGTCTCTTTTCTATTCAGTTGTGGCCCTAGCCCAATTTCTGTCTTGTCAGAAAATTTTATTCAATTGCAGGAATTGAGAGAGAACTTTATTGCATTACTTGAACCCATCCCTTTGCAGCTGGGAAACTGGATCACTTCTACCTGCTGATTAAAGAGCCTTAACTAAGGACCTAGGTTATGCTGACCAGACACCCAGTCAGATCTAAAGATTGATGTGGCCCCATACTGATAATCAGTCATTGTTTCCACATTCCTTTGATTGTATAGAGTCACTTGGGGGGAGTGGGTCACCTCTTTTTCTGATTTCAGGGAATTGTACCTGTTCACTCTCCCTCTCCCAACTTGGAAAGTCTTAATCTTTCATCCAATTAGAAATCAGATTACCTGATATTATATTCTGGTCAATTGTTTTCTTTTAATTAATTTGTCTCATTTGATTGTTCTTAACGCACAAAAATATGTCTCCTCCTGTATTCAGGGTCTAGTGCCAAAGTTGAGGGGGCCTGGTCCTGATTTGTTAGGCAATTGATATGCATTGTTTAAGAAATCAGTATGAGGTGTGGCTAGGTGGCACAGTGAATAGAGCATCAGCCCTGAAGTCAGAAGGACCTGAGTTCAAATCCGGCTTCAGACACTTGACACACTTGACCTTGAGCAAGTCACTTAACCCCAACTGCCCTCCAAAAAGCAAAAAAAAAAAAAAAGAATCAATATGCTCAGAAACTTGAATGTTCCCTCAGTCATTTTATCTTTCACCTACCACAATGGACAGTCAGTCAGTCGATAAGTATTTGGTAAGTATCTACCTTGTATCAGGCACTGTGCAAATCAGTCTCCTCCAGCTGAGCCTTGCTTTCCTATCTGCAGGATGGGGATAATGGCTCTTGTGCTTACTCTCTCATTGTTGTTGTTGTTTGTCCTTCCTTGTCAAAGAGGGCCATGCCATCAGGAAGATGATGTCACGAATTGCAAGTGAATTGGATTTAAGTGAGGGAGGGCTGTGCGAGGTTACCAGCCTCACTTTCTTCTCCTGAGTCATCTGGGTCCAGTGGCCAGATACAGATCAGAATGACTGGAGATGGCCCCACTAACTCACAGGAATATCACAAAGGAAGGGCGTTATGAAAGTAAAGTGCTAGAGTGATGTGTACTACAATGAAAAAAATTAATTCTATTGCACTTTATTTCCTGTAATAATAGCCTATATTCACATTATTACTTTATATTTTACTGTTTTTTAAAAAACTTATTTGGTTAATTTGATCCTTACAATAGTCTCCATCTCAGTATTTATCTTTTCTGGACCTGAGCTCAAGGTCAAGGAGACCTAGGTCTTAGGTATAACTTTAAGTAAGTCACTTCTCCTTTCTAGGTTTTAGTTCTCCTCTCCAGAAAACGGGAGATTAGAAGAAATGGTCTCTAAGGTCTCCCCTAACTCTAACATTGCATGTTCTAATAATGCCTTTGCAGCATTAGATATTTATTTTATGTCTAAGGGTGCTTATCGTCCTAACATTCTACATTTAGTAGTTTAAGAGTTCTTTTAGTTCTATGTTTTTTTATATTCTAAGAGTTCTTATTCTACCATCCTAAATGCCCTGCGGGCTATCATGTTTCTTATTCTACCATCCTAAATGCCCTGCAGGCTATCATGTTTTATGAGAGTTATGAGGTAACTTCTGTATAGAAAACTTGTTTGAGCCTTTCCATGGAAAATTTGCTATTTGCCAGCAGAGAGCAGCATAAGAACACAGCAGACAGATAGGGGTTGTTAGGACTGCCTGGGTTGAAAACTGAGAACCGTAGGATAATGTCTGCCTACAATTGGAGAATGTTTCTCTTTGTGTACCTGTCTTTCCTCCCACCCTTCTTTCCCCCTTTTCATTCAACCTCTTGAGCTCATAAAACAATAATTTAGTTGCAACGACTGTCACTTGGAGGCCGTGTTGGAGTGGAATGTGGAATGGAATCAAAGATTCACAGAATTGTGCAGTTGGGAGGCACCTTAGTGACCATCGAGTCCAATTTATCCATCCAGGAAAGGAATCTTTGCTCTAACATGGGTGACGAGTGGTCAGCCAGCTTCTGCTTAATAGTGTCTTAGAAAGGGGAAGCCCACCACCTCTCTACAGCCTGTTCCACATCTGGACAGCTTTAATGGTTAGGAAGTTTTGTTCTGCCTGAAGTCAAGCCTCTTTGCAGCTTCTACTTATTGCTTCTGATTTTGCCCTTTGGAGCCAAATGGAACCAGTCCAATCTCTCTTCCACTTGAGTACCTGATGACAGCTATCATGTCCCTCCCTCCCCCTACCCCATCCTCCAGTCTTCCTTTTATTATTTATTTTTCATTAATTTTTTTGGAAACTAAATTTGCCCAGTTCCTTCAACCAACTATCTCATGACACGGACCCAGGGCCCTTTGCCATCCTTGCTGCCCCCTCTTTTCACTCTCTGGCTCATTTATCAACGTGCTTCTTAAATCCTGGCACCCAGAACTGAACATAATACTCTAAATGAGGTCTGATGAGGGCAGAGTGAGTTGGGAATGTCACCTCTGTCTTGGAAGCTATGCTTCTCTTAGTGTAGGCCAGTATTTAATTTTCTTTTTTGCCTGCCCGTGAATGCTGCTGACTTATATTAAACTTACAGTCGACCAAGATTCTTTTCAGAACAAATGCCCATCTATCCATGGTCCCCCATAGTATGCTTTTAAAGATGATTTTTTTGTACCCAAGCTCAAGATTTTACATTTATTCCATTTAATTTAATCTTTTTTTTTTTTTTGGCGTTTTTGGAGGGGGGAGGGCAGGGCAATTGGGGCTAAGTGATTTGCCCAAGGTCACATGGCTAGTAAGTGTTAAATGTCTGAGAACGGATTTGAACTCAGGTCCTCCTGACTCCAGGGCCACTACTCTACTCACTGTGCCACCTAGCCACCTCCACTTAATTTAATTTTATTAAATTATTAGATTTGTGCTCTGGCCTGACAAGATCATTTAGGGACCTAACTTTGTTTGTTGTCCTTTCTAGCTTTGTGTCATCTGCAAACTTAATTTCCACCTTTGTCAAAGTCACTGACAAAAATGTTAAACAGATGAGAGCTCTAGGTAGGACCTCTAGTATAGCACCAAGCACAGATCTTTAGGGTGCTCCACCAGACACCTCCTTCCAGGTTTATGTTGAACCATTAATAGCTACTGTTTGAGCCCAACCATCCAACCAATTTTGATTCTATCTGATTGTATTCTCTAATCCAGTCATCTCAAATTCAAATAGAAATAAGACCATTAATTCCTATCCTGAGGGCTACATATGACTTAATTTTAAAATGTCATATACATATATTTTATTGTATTTTTATTTATTTTATAAAATATTTTCCAATTACATTTTAAGTTGGTTCAGTCACACTTGGGAGTTTTGTGGGACACATGGGGCCATGCTTAACAACTCTGGTCTAATCTATATCTCTCTATCTTCCACACAAGAATAGTAAAAGATATTTTTTCAAATGCTTTGATAAAATCTAGGCAAATTTTATTCTAATATTTTCATCATCTACTGGTTTAGTAATTAAGTTTTTTAAAAAAGGTGTAAGATTAATCTGTCATGACCTATTCTTAAAGAAACTATGTTAGAGAAGCTGTCAAAGCACCATTGGAGATGCCCTTTGACCCTCTTGGGCTCCTGGGGTCCAGTCTGCCCACATGTCTGCCCCTTGTCCTTGTCCTCAGGCTTTTGAGACACTGTCAGCTGAGCCCAGTCAGGTGGCTCTGGGTCAGCCCACAGGTCCTTCCTGCCTCTGTCAGTGGTCTGTGGGTCCTGTGGCTTGTAGGGCATGGCAGCAACTTTGGAGGTGGCCTTGATGATGTCTCTGCCATGGCATTGGAAGAAAAGCCACCTTGTATCTCTGGTAATCCATTAGACTCAAGGCTCCATCATGGAATCTTAATCAGATGTGCTCAACCCTTGCAACTTTCATGACCCAAGATGGCTGAGTTTGAGGGAAACCCATAGAGATGTGGGCATCAATCTCTTCCTCCCAGGAAACTGCTTCTTCAGTTTTTTTCCCTACACTGGACCAGACTGAACAGTGGAGCTGGAAGAAGCTTCTGGGACTTCAGCTGTTGGACACACCTCTTCTCTCTGGCAGACAACTATGCCAAAAGATCCCCCTACCCTCTTCTCCAGTCTAGGGGTGATAGGTCAAGGCCATGGCCCTCATTATTACTTTTGGACTTAGAAGAAACTTCTGGGATTTGATCTGCTTGACATCCCTACACTCTCTACCAGACAATTATACCTTCTTCAGTCACCACAAGTAGTAGTGGCAGACCCTATCAAAGATTGCTCTGTCCCCTTCCCCAGCCTTCAGCCCATTAATAAAAGCAGACAGTTAGGCCTTCCTGTTACTATGAGACCTGGAAGAAACTTCAGAGGAAAAACCCCTACTTCTTCCCTACCCCCAACCTAATTATAAAATGAACTCCATCATTTTTCAAGGATTGTAGGGATTCCTTGGCACTTTGTACTGGAACAGTCACCCCTTTTGTGTGAGCAATTCAGGCAGATGTCCTAATAACAAAACAAGGTGAAGCATTTTTCACTTAAATTCCTACTAATAAAATGAAATTAAATTCACCCTAGAATTTTGCAAGGAATTAAATCCTGCACAGTTTCTTCACTAAGTTCATGGCCAATTGCAGCATCAATGCTTGGATGAGTCTTTATTGCAGCTACCACTGGGCTGGCTCCAAAACCCATTCCTGAAGGTCACTCCTTGCATCTTGGGTCGTGATGCACTCCCAAGCACTTGAGAAATTGGGGAGGGAAGGCATTTAAGTCAAACCTGATGAGGCATGTTGGCATCATAATGGACTATAATTTATCGATTCCATTCTTTTTACTTTTTTGAAAATCTAGACATTTGCTCTTCTCTAATCCTGTGGTACTGCCCTGTACCCCCTATCGTGCCATAATCTTTCAAATATCATTGTCAATGATTGGCAGTCACATCTGCCAGGTCTTTTGGGAACTGAGGGATGGGGTTCACCCGGGTCAGGTGCTTTGAACTCGTCAAGGATAGTTAGGTGCTCTCTGTCTCCTTCCTTCTCCTCTGTGCCCACTGCCTGATAATCCTTTTTGTTCTGTAATTTTCAGACCATTGCAGAGAAAAAGGAAGCAAAATGGGAAATAAGCAGTTCTGCTTTCTCTCAGGTGTCAATCAATTATTGTCATTCTGTCCTCCCCAAGAAAGATCTGTCTCCTTTTTCTTCCAGTATAGCTTAAAATAAATCTATATCTATGTCATCTATATATCTACCTATATCTATATCCAAAGCTACATCCACTCTTTAGTCCTGACTTCCCTTACCAGTCTCTGGTCATTCTAGTATAAGAGGCTACTGGTGAGTGGGCAAAGTGCATCAGTGCACTTGGTTACTACAAATTTCCTATGAGGAAGAGGCCAGGAGCCTGCTTCTGGGAGAGTTTTGATGAAAGCAATGGGGCTGCCTTAGAGAGACTAATGTAGGACATGAGTCTTTTCTTTTACTGGTTCCAGCCCACATGGTGTAGAGCAGCCTTTTTGACTGGTAGCAGCTATGGAACCAGCCGACATGGGTGCTTGCAAAAGGCCTAAAATGATGTTTTTACATGATTGCATTTGTATGACTTATATCTGATTGCTTACCATCTCAGGAAGGGGGGAGATGAGGAAGGGATAGAATTTGGAACTCAAAACTTAAAAAAGTGTTTTAACATGTAATTGGGGAAAAAATAAAATATATTAAATTTCAAAAGGCCTCAGATGGCATTGGCTATTAATTCCCTTTTCCTTCTATTTCTTGGTGGATCTTTTTTGGTTTGACTTCTTTGTTGATGGTGTCTAATGAGAATACTATAGGGGCAAGAGGCGTTGGACCTTCTCCCTCTGAGAATGACATGACCCTTCAAAAACAAGCCTTGATCTACCTAGGCATTTGTTCCTTTCTTTAAGATGAAAGACCTCAATCTCTAGGTTCTCACTTTTTGAGTTTCCAAAGGATAAGAGAGCAAGGCTTTAGGAGGAATCCAGAGGTATGGGAGAGTGGATGCCAGGTGTTTTGGATATACATGGTGATCTTAGATGCAAGGAAGCATATTCAGGAATGGGTTTTGGAGCCAGCTCAGTGGTAGTTACAATAAGGACTCATCCAGGCATTGATGCTGCAATTGGTGAGAACTGTGAACCTGGTGAGAACTCCTGCTATGTAGGAACCTGTTAAGTCTGAATCTACTCTCTCTTCACAGAGAAAGAGGTAGGATAGGGGAGCATGCCCCTTAGGTGTTGAGGGTAAATATTTATTCTTTTGTTATTGTTGTATCTTCAAAGTAAATATCCCTTTATAAAAACTAATTGATGTTAATGGGTTAAATAGAACTGGGGCCCTAGTCACAGGCATCTAACAGTGAAGGGAAGGGGATACAACCACTGGGGCTTGTGTTTGTCCTTCGTTCTCCAATAGGACCATAACATCAGAGATGATGACATGAGTTGCAGTTGACTTGGTTTTGAGTGAGGAAGGGCTGTGCAAGGTCATCAGCCTCACTTTCTCCTCCAGAGCCATCTGGGTCCAGTGGCCAGATATTCATCAGGATGACTGGAGATGGCCTAGGATGCAATGGGAGACCCTGGTCCTTTTAGTCTAAGGTCTTAATGGCATTAGAAAAGAGATACCCCAAACTCCTCAGGTGTACCCCTAGAACCTTGAAGAGGTGAAATAGTGCCTGGCTTTGGGATAGTGACTCCAGAGAATATTCACTGCACTGAACTTCAGCATTCTTCATACTCTTTTTACTGGACTGTGACAAACTCTTACATTCATCTCCCGCTATTTATCTTTGCTTTCATCTTCTGCACGTGTCTTTTTTTTTTTTAAGCAATTGGGGTTAAGTAACTTGCTCAAGGTTACAGGGCCAGTTATTTCTGGGTGTGGTGCTGAGTGTCTGAGCCCGGGATTTGATCTCCAGGTCGTCCCAACACTGGAACCGGAGCTCTTACTCGCTGAGCCACCTGGCCGCCCCTTGCACATGTCTTTAAAAAAAATCTAAGTTGGTTGGTTAGTTCTTGGTTTAAAATTCTGTCTCTGCTGCTTACTACCACTGTGACTCTGGGAAAATCACTACCCTTCTAGAGGGCCTCAGTTTTGTTGTCTGTAAAATAAGGGAGTTGTACAAGATGGTTTTGAAGGTCATTGCTAGCTCTAAATTCTAGGTCCCCATGATAATTTCTATAGAAGAGTGTTAAAAACAAACGAAGTGTATGCTTTCAAACATGACAAAGAGGCATCTGGGAAGAGGGCAGGGAAGGCAGTTGTCAGTCCTGGTGAGTCATGCTGGAGCAGAAGAAAAAGTCTGAGGCTGGGAATCAGGACATCTAGGATCTCATCTCACCTTAGTCACTAAAGAATGTGTGACCTTTTGTGAGTCACATTCTGGAACTCATTTCCTCAGCTGCAGAATAGAAGCACTAATACTAGCACTGTCTTTCTCATGGGAGTGTTATGAGAAAAATGTTTTGAAAACTGCCAATCACAATCAGGATATGAATGCATGGGAAGACAAATGCTGATCATTACATGAATATCACGGTCATTCTATCTATTGGTTTTGCTTGATTCTCTCTGTGTGTATGTGACTCTGTGCCTGACAAGGGAGGAGTCTATAGGGAAGGACAGAGAGGAAGGATGTCAGGAAATGTCGATAAAGTAAAAAATAAGTCATCCAGAGAAGGGAAACAAAAAATATTGGAGTGGATATGGAAAAATTGGGATACTAATGCACTCTTGGTAAAGTTGTGAATTGATCCAACCATTTTGGAGAGCAATTTTGAAATATGCCTAAAGAGGCCAAAATTAAGCATACTTTTTGACACAGGAATACTACTACTGGGTCTGTATCCCAAAGAGATTTTATTTTATTTTTAAACTTTTATTTACTATTTTATTCCCCCCACCAGTTACATGTAGAAACAATTTTTAAGATTCGTTTTTAAAACTTTGAGTTCCAAATTCCCTCCCTTCCTCTTTCCCCACTCCCACCCCACATTGAGAAGGCAAGCAATTCCATATAGGTTATACATGTGTAGTCGTACAAAACATTTCTATATTAGTCATGTTATGAAAGAAAACATATAAAAAAAAAGAACCTCAAGAAAGATAAAGAAGGTAAAAAAGATGCTTTCGTCTATATTCAGACATCATCAGCTCTTTCTCTGGGGATGGATAGCATTTTTCATCAAAAGTCCTTCAGAGGTATCTTGGATCATTGTATTGCTGAGAAGAGCTAAGTCATTCACAGCTGATTCTCTTACAGTATTGCTTTTACTTTGCACACAATAGACTTCACTTTGCATCAGCTCATGGTAGGTCTTCCCAGGTTTTTTTGAGAGCATCCTGCTCATCATTTCTTTTTCTGTCTTTTTGGAGGGGGGAAGGCAGGGCAATTGGGGTTAAGTGACTTGCCCAAGGTCACATAGGTAGTTATGTCTGAGGCTGGTTTTGAACTCTGGTCCTCCTGACTCCAGGGATGGTGCTCTATTCACTGTGCCACCTAGCTGCCCCCTCATCTTTTCTTATAGCAAAATAGTATTACATACTACAATTTGTTCAGTCTTTCCCCAATTGATGGGCATCCCCTCAATTTCATATTCTTTGCCACCAGAAGGGAGCTGCTATAAATATTTTTGTACACATAGGTCCTTTTCTTTTTTTGTTTTTTTTATCTCTTTTGGGATACAGACCTAGTAGTAGTATTGCTAGGTCATAGGGTATGTGTGGTTTTATAGCCCTTTGGGCATAGTTCCAAATTGTTCTATAGAATGGTTGGATCAGGTCACAACTCCACCAATGCATTTTCCCTATATTCTCTCCATTTGTCATTTTCCTTTTCTGTCCTATTAGCCAGTCGAATAGGTATGAGGTATACCTCAGAATTGTTTTAATTTACATTTCTCTAATCAATAGTGAATTAGAGCTTTTTTAACATGGCTAGAGATAGTTTTGATGACTTCGTCTGAAAATTGTTCATATCTTTGGTCATTTATCAGTTGGAAAGTTGCTCTTATTTTTATAAATTTGACTCAGTTCTATATATGTTTGAGAAATGAGGCCTTTATTGGAGAAACTTGCTTTAAAATTTTTTTCATAGTTACTATTGCTAATTGTATTTCCCTCTATCCTATTCCACCCCCTCTGTTTATTCTATTCTCTCTTTCCTTTCACCCTGTCCCTCCTCAAAAGTGTTTTGCTTTTGACTAGTCCTCCCCCAATCTGCCCTCCCTTTCATCACCTCTCCCCCTCTCTTTCTTCTTCCCCTCCTACTTTCCTGTAGGGCAAGTTATATTTCTATGCCTATGCCCAATTGAGTGTCTATGTTATTCCCTCTTTGAGCCAATTCTGATTGAAAGTAAGGTCCCCTTCACTTCCCTTCTCTTTCCCTCATCTGTAAATTTTTTTTCTTGTCTCTTTTATATGAGATAATTTACCCCATTCTACCTCTCCCTTTGTCCCAGTACATTCCTCTCTCACCCCTTAATTTTATTTTTTTAGCTATCATCCCCTCATATTCAACTCACACCCGTGTTCTCTATGTATACTCCTTCTGACTGCCTTAATAAATGAGAAAGTTCTTATAAGTATCATCTTCTCATGTAGGAATGTAAATAATTTAGCCGTCACTTACGATTTCCCTTTTCCGTTTATCTTTTTATGCTTCTCTTGAGTCTTGTATTTGAAAGTCAAATTTTCTTTTCAGCTTTGGTCTTTTTGTCAAGAATGCTTGAAAGTTCTCTATTTCATTGAATACCCATTTTTTCCCCCAAAGGATTTTACTCAGTTTTGCTGAGTAGGTCATTCTTAGTTGTAATCCTAGTTTCTTTGCCCTGTGGAATATTGTATTCCAAGCTCTCTGATCCTTTAATGTAGAAGCTGCTAAATCTTATGTTATCCTGACTGTGACTCCATGATACTTAAATTGTTTCTTTTTGACTGCTTGCAATATTTCTCCTTGACCTAGGAGCTCTGGAATTTGGTTATAATATTACTGGGAGTTTTCATTTTGGGATATCTTTTAGGAGGTGATTAGTGGATTCTTTCAACTGCTATTTAACCCTCTGGTTCTAGAACAGGTTTTCCACCCCTGTTCTAGAATATCAGGGCAGTTTTCCTTGATAATTTCTTGAAAGATGATATATAGATTCTTTTAAAAAGTTTTATCATGGCTTTCAGGTAGTGGAATAATTTTAAAATGATCCCTCCTGGATCTATTTTCCATGTCAGTTGTTTTTCCAGTGAGATATTTCACTTTGTCTTCTATTTTTTCATTCTTATGGTTTTGTTTTATTGTTTCTTGATTTCTCATAAAGTCATTAGTTTCCATTTGTTCAATTATACTTTTTAAGGAATTATTTTCCTTACTGAGCTTTTGTACCTCCTTTTCTGTTTGGTCAATTATACTTTTTAGGGAGGTTTTTTTTTTTAGTGAATTTTTGTGCCTTTTTTCCATTTGGCCTAGTCTGTTTTTTAAGATATTTTCTTCAGTAGTGTGTGTGTGTATATGTGTGTGTGTGTTCTTTATTAAGTGGTTGACTCATTTTTTCATTATTTTCTCTCATCACTCTCTTCCTAATTTTTCCCTTACAGGCCCTTCCAAGCTCAAAACATTTTGTTTTGCATTTCTCTAATGCAAATCTTCCCATCATTCAATATTGTGTGTTCTAGTTATTTGTGCTTGTATGGGCAGCTAAGTGACCCAGTGGATAGAGTGCTGGGCCCAGAGTTAGGAAGACTCATCTTCCTGAGTTCAAATCTGGCCTTAGACACTTACTAGGTGTGTGAACCTAGGTAAGTCACTTCACCCTGTTTACCTCAGTTTCTTCATCTATAAAACAAGCTGGAGAAGGAAATGGCAAACCATTCTAGTATCTTTGCCAAGAAAACCCCAAATGGGATCACAAAGAGTTAGACACGATTGAACAACAACAATAATAACTTATCCTGAGGAGATTATGAGCTCAGGACTGTGCCATCTCCCATTTAAAGCCTTTCCAGATCCTCCTCTACCCCCACCAGTTGTCAATGCTCTGTTTCTTCTCAAAACACCTTATATTTGCTTATCTCTATATGGATGGCATCCACTCACCCAGAAGAATGGAATTCTGTTCCTTGAGGGCAGGAACCACTTCATTTTTATTTTTCGCCTTTGTAACTGTAGGGCTGAACAGATCAAATGCTTTATTATAATCAGCAAAGGACAAGCACCATACAGTCAGAGCCTTCCTCTGTACCTTCTCAATGTCAGAGAGCAAGAAGAAGAGATCCAGAACTTAGTAGGCGGGGGAGGTCCCCTGTGGTAAATTGACAGGAGGACGTGGACAATATTCTCACAGGATAGGAAATTAGAAGCTTCCTTCCCAAGCACATAGGGCAACATCCTCATTTCACAGAAGAGAAAACTGAGGTCCTGAAAATGAATGAATGAATGAAAAAGCATTGATTTAAGTGCTTATTTACTGCATGCTGAGAGGATGAGTGATTTGCCAAAGGTCACCCAGGATGGTCGAGGATGGGTAGTGAGATCACAAACATTTGCATATTGGAGTATTCTGACAACCCAGCACAGAGCTTAGGTCATGACAGGTGCTTACTCAGTGTTGATGTATCTGAAATTGATGTAATTGAGGGACGAATCCTTATGAGTATGCTAGGATTTAGGATCATGCACAGGTATCTTATGACTGTTACCTATCTGCTCATGTGTGACAAAGAGGGGACTTTTTGTTGATTTCTGAGCCAGAGCTGTATATGCCTACAACTGAGGAAACAGAGGCCAGGTCTCTCTATTACCAATCCAGGTGGCCTTTTGCCATACGGCCAAGATTTATTTGGGCACCAGTCAGTCTTTCACAAATATTTTCCTAGTGTCTTCACTAAGAGGGAACAGATAAATGGAAAAGGGTCTGTTTGGTTCTTTTCAGGCTGGTCCCAAGCTCACCAAACCTCACCAGGGAGGGTAGTTAGATCAACTCCTTCCTCCACAGGCAGGAGGGGCCTGGCCCTGCCCCATTCTGTAATATGGTGGAGAATAGGAAAGTCACTGTCCACGTACCCTCTTTTCCCATTTCATTTCTCACTCCATACACCCTGCTGTGGATCCTGAGGAGACCAGCTTCCTTTTCCATCCCTAGGCTAGAGGTCATGTCAGGCCTTTACCCTTTCATGCCACCTTCCCTCCCTTTAAAAAAAAATCCTATGCATTTCATTTATTTGTTAGAGGCAATAGGTTAAGTGACTTCCCCAGGGTCATATAACTAATAAGTATCTGAGGCTGGATTTGAACTCAGGTCCTCCTGACTCTAGGGCCAGTGTGCTATTCACTGCACCACCTAGCTGTCTCCTTTCACTCCCTTTGAAGGTTCAGTCGTTTCAGTTATGTCCAATTCTTTGTGATCCCTTTTTGGGGTTTCTTGGCAATGATACTGGAGTGGCTTGCCATTTTCTGCTCCAATTCATTTTATAGATGAGGAAACTGAGGCAGAGAGGCTTAAGTGGCTTGTCCAGGGTTACTGAACTAGTAAGTTTCTGAGGCCAAATTTGAGTTCTGGTGCTGAAGGCAGAGCTTTAGCCAAAAAATTACTCCCTCCTCCCAGGAAGTTTGCTCCTCCCTCTTCTCCCCATAATAATCTCATTATTCTATAACATATCTGCCAATCTTATTGCAGTAACCTTAGGGAGCACAAGTTCAGTAGTTGCTTGGATTTGGGAGTCTACATGCCAAGACAAACCCAGTAACTATAGAATGCAATTACAAAACACTTTTTCACACAGATAAAGTCAGATCTAAACAATAGGAAAAATTAGCAATTTCTCATGGGCAGGCTAAGCCAATATAATAATAAAAAAATGTCAGAGATACTGTAGTGGTTGGCTATTTCCTTCTCCAATGGATTAAGGCAGAAATTAAGCAATTTGACAGAGCTAAGAAGCTCCTGAGGCTGGCTTTGAACTCGGGTCTTCCTGACTCCAGATCCAGTGCTCTATCTACTGTGCTACCTAGCTGCCTCCTACAAGTTCAATCAGTGCCCTTTAAATTTCCCATCCTAGGGCAGATCTCCAGTTGCCCCATCCTGGTTGGGGTCAGTTGGCCCTGACCTTCTGTACTCCCCTTCAGAGTCATAATATGCATTAATTGTTTTTCTTTTTTGTCATCATGTTGAAATTTATTTCAATTTCTCTCTGTTTCAGACATTTCTATTTCTTCTGAGGTGGGTTTATAGAGGGGCAACCCCACCTTTCTCAAAGAGATAGTGTATGTTTCATTGCATCCAAAAATATGGTTTTATTTCTCCTTGGGAGACAGATTCACTTCAGGGAATTAGAGTGTCTGCCCTGGAAGAGGACCTAGAACATTGAACACAAAATGTCAGGCTAAGAGTAACCTTAGAACATAGAATACCAGATGGGAGGAGCCTTAAGAGCTCAGAACATTGATTTTAGAAGGGAACCTAGACCATATGGTCACATAATTACAGAATTTCATTGTGGAAAGGGATCATCTACTGCACATGTATAATCTATACCAAATTTCTTGCCTTCTCAATGAGGAGGGACAGAGAAAAAGAATTTGGAACTCAAAATTAAAAAAGAGAATGTTAAAATTATTTTTACATGTAATTGGGGAAAAAAACTAAATATTTTTTAAAATTCCAACAGTAAAAGAAAAGGGGGGGAGAGATCATCTAATCTAATTTGAACTTGGAAAGGAAGTTCTCTTCCCAACTTCACAGCATTCTCTACAAGTAGTCTTCTAGGCTCGGGCTGAATACCTGGATTGATGGTAAACATCCTACCTCCAGGGACAACCCATGTCACTTTAGGATATCCCCGTTTTTTTAGGAATATTCCCAATATTGAACTAAAGTCTACCTCTCTGCAGCCTCTGCCCTTTGCTCTTTGTTCTTTCCTCTAAGGTTCAACAGAACAAGTCTAATCTATTTTCCATGTGGTAGCTCTTTAATTACTTTAAGATAGCGATTATATCCTATCTCTGTCTTCTCTGTTCTAGGCTAAACATCTCTGGTTCCAGCAACTGATGCTGATGATGTATGGTCTCTATTGTCCTTGACATCTAGACAGGGGGTCTGAGGACTGCATGTAGCCTACAACACCCCCCAGTAAGGCTGATCCAGATTAAAATGTAGTTCTATTTGATTTTAATGTGTGGACATATTAATAAAAAAAGAAATTGATAAGTGTGTGATTTTCTAAACTAATATATGACTGTAGTGCCAACATAATATTCATAGCACTGATGGTGACTTTGAATATGCTGACACAGTTCAGAATTGAAAAATATAACAGACTCTCCATATAGAAGACAGAAGGAAAACATTTATTGAGATACCAAAAAACCAAATCCCAACATCAGAAAGTCAAATCCATCATAGCAACAAAGAAGTTAGTAAACCATAACACAGCAGGGAGCCATACCATCCTTTAGCCTTCCCACAAACACTCGCAGGCCTGGCTATCTCCTTGGCTGTGACCTCTCCCCCCTCCAGCTCTAACTGCTCTGACTCCCAGCTTTCTGTGGGCTTTGTTCCACCCTTCAGCAAACTCCTCCCACCACAGGCTTCATGGGATTACATTCTGCCTTTTAGGGGGAAGGGAAAATCTTCAAAGTAGGAAACATCTTCAAATTCCTTTAGGCCTATTAAGGAGCAGGGAAAATCTTCAAATCACCATTATCATTACAGTGACTTATAAGAATCTTCATGTATGGTTTAACGGCCCTTATTTTTTCTTTTTTTTAACTTAATAGTATTTTAAAACTTATATGTAAAGATAATTTTTAACAATTGTTTTAACATTTTGAGTTTCAAATTTTCCTCCCCCCCCATTAAAATGGTAAACAATTTGATATAGGTTATATATGTGCAATCATGTAAAACATATTTCAGTCATGTAGTGAAAGAAGATACAGACACAAAGGAAAAAAATAGAAAGTGAAAATTGTATGCTTTGATCTGCACTCAGATTCCATCAGTATCTTTCTTTGCATTTTCTATCATGAGTCCTTTGGAATTGTCTTAGATCATTGCTATATACATTGTTCTCCTTGTTCTCACTTCACTCAGCATCAGTTCATATAAGTCTTTCCAGGTTTTTCTGAAACCTGCCTGCTCATCATTTCTTATAGAACAGTAGTATTCTATTACATTCATACACCACAACTTGTTCAGCCATTCCTCGATTGATGGACATCCCCTCAATTTCCAATTCTTTGCCACCACAAAAAGAGCTATTATAAATATTTTTCACATGTAGGTTCTTTCCTCTTTTTTATGATCTCTTTGCAGCCCCATTTCTATTTGAGTTTGACACCACTGTCTAGATCACTCTCTTTTGCAACAAGTCAACAAGTGAACATGCCAGATACTGTGCTAAGTGCCAAGAATCCAGATACAGCAGAAATACTTTCCCTTGAGGAGTTTACATTGAATGGGGTATAGACAAGACATTTAAGGGAAGGTGGATAGTGTAGGAAGGGTAAGGGGCAAGATATCTGTGTTGAGGCATTGTAAAGAGAGTCCCAAGAGTCAGAAAGGGAGCCCTGAGAGGAATGAAGATATGGTTGGCCTAGGATCTTTCCTGAAAATGGAGGTTCTTAGAGGAAGCAACCCCTTGAGGAGGGGTCTATGGGGGTGGAGTATACTTACAGGTAAGGGGCTGCTATGTCAAAATTTAAGGGAAAGTTGAAAGACTCAAGAGAGGAGCTCAGAAAGGAATTCTGTACTTGGTCTTGTCAATGTCTTTCCTAACATGTAATGCCCAGAATTGAACACAGTACTCCAGATGTGAAGAGATCAGGGTAGATGACAAAAGAACTCATTACCTCCTTCTGTTCTGGAATCAGTGCCTTTCTCAATGAAGCAGCCCAAGATCAAACTGATATTTTGGCCTACAATGTCCTGCTTTTTCATATTTTAGCCTCATACCTGTGATATTATGGCTATATGAAAAGATAATAGTTACAAGGCATTAAACTTAGCTCACACAGAAAAAGGTTAAAAACATGAAATGGACCACACAGCCTTGGAGGTTGCAAGTGACTAGTTATGACTGTGAGAGTCATTTCAAAATCAGCTCTTTGTGCACATTAACTTGCTAAGGCAAAGGTCAAAATTAATATCAAGATTTCAAAAGAAAAGACAAAAAATCCCACTGAAACATCTTTTTAAAAACCCCAGAAGAGAACAGAGGAAATTCAGAAAAGGACACAGACTGAGAAGCAGCTTGGTGTGGGTATTACCTTTTAGAGTTCAATAGAGATTTACAAAAAAATTAAACTGTATATAAAAAGATCCATAGTTTCCTATATAGTCTTTTTCCCCCTGATCTTTGAATATGGAAATGTTCATGGCTGTTGATGTTTGTCAAATTCACAATAAGAAAAATTTTTCAAATCAAATTAGTGAAGTCTAGAAGCATTAATTAAGCCCCAGGTGCTAGGCATTGTGCTAAGTACTGGGAATATAAATATATACAAAGAGAAAGATAGTTCCCCTAACTTACACTCTGACTGGGAAGATAACACATGAAAGGAGGTGGGGAGGGGAAAGAAAGTCCTCATAGAGGACCACAGTGCGGAAAGAAGTCTGAAGATTCCAGAATGGAGCAGAGAAAGGAATAAAGAAATGGACTCACCTTTGGCCTGAATGCTTCCTTAAAATGGAGGTTTCAGGAAGAATGGACCAATCAGAGGAAGTGGCCACAGGGGCAAAGGGATCTTGCAGGGTGAAGATCGAGAGTGAAATTAGAACAAAGGACAAAAGTAGGAGAAGATGCTGAATGATTTCCCTATTCTGCCAGCTTCCAAACTTATGATTTACCATTTCCTTCTTCATCTCATTTTACAGACGAAGAACTGAGGCAAACAAGGTTAAATGACTTGTCCAGAGTCACACAGCTAGTAAGTATCTGAGGCCAACTTTGAATTTATGGTGATGAGTCTTCCTGACTGCAGACCTGGTGCCACCTAGCTGCCCTTAAGGAGACGGGAAGGGAAAGCTAAACATTCCCTTGGTGTTGCCACATTTGGTAAAGAGAGGGTGTGGGGGTGCAGGGGTGGAGGGGTGTGGAATGACAATTCTTGTTGCATTGCTGTTTGCTGATATGGTGCTACTGGACCTCAAGGCCAGGATCCCAAATGACAGCCCTAGCCACTCAAAAAAGATTGGATGAAATCCACACTGGAAAACTAATTGTAAGAAGCATGATTATTGTTCAGATTATGATTTACAGTTAGGCCACCCACTGAGTTAGTTCATAAAGGCATATATCTTAGACCCTGAAGAGATATAATGAGCTAGGCCCAGAACTGGAGAAAGAAAGCAGGCTGGATCGTATTTCATAAATGGTAGAGTGCTCTCCATGTTTCCAAACTGCTTCTTGATGCCAAAACTCATGTTGTTGTTGTTTTTTAACAGTTATTCTTTTTGCAAATTTTATCTGCATTTCGTTTCTATTTGATCTTCATTTGCAAATAAATTCCTCCTCTCTCTCCTGCCCAGAAAGTCATTCCAAGGGCAAAGAATCCAAGAGAAAGAGAGGAAAAAAGCAATTCAGTAAAACAAATCAACACATGAACAGACTGATAGGATATGCATCGGGAGGTTGAGAAGTGGAGGCAGGTAAATGTTGCCCATAAATACTCCACCTCTGCAAAGAAGGAAAAGAGGTGGGATTTTTCATTTTTTTTTAAAGGTCAAGTGTAGTAATTATGATTACATAGCACTTGTTACTTGTTGATTTTGTTGTTCCATTTTAATTGTTGTGATCATTGTGCATGTTGTCTTTCTTCCTTTTCCTCCCTTTACTTTGCTTCTGTTCCTATGCATTCCTTGCTTTTCTGGGGAGGGAGGGAGGCTGGCGTGGAAGAAAGTGGATTAGCTGTGGAATCACATACTCTGGGTTCAGATCCTGTCTCTGATGCTGACTACATGTGTGACCTGTGGCATGTTACTTTCTGGATCTTAGTTACTTCATTTGGAAAATAAAGGCATTAGACAAGCTGGTTTCTGAGGTCTCGCCCAGTTCCAAATCTGGAATCCAATTCATCTGTAATGATGAATTGTTAAATAAAAGCACCTGCTGCTTGCCCAGGCTGATGCAATCCCCTACCTGGGCTGAGAAACATGCAAAGGTTTTCCAAGGCCATTTCCTGTCCAATTACAGTGCGGCAAAGGGAGATTTTTGACTTGTTGCTGAACTGGAACTGAGTATGTATACAAAGTCATTAGCCAACAAAATCCTTCTCTCTCCTTCTGTCTGTCTGGTTGTGTTGCTTGAGGAGGATGGACTTCTCTGGGCTCTCTCTGACCTGCTTGGGTTGTGGTCTGTCTGTGAGGACATAGTTCTGCTGTTACTTCTGCCTTTCTCTTTCTTATCTGTTCATCCGTACTTTTAGGTAAAAAAGCACTGGAGACAGAATGAGCTTATGAGCTTCAATAGGTTGGAGGACCAGAGAACCAGTGAGATTAGTCCATTCCTGCGTTTGCAGAAGCTGAGCCCAGGCCACTCCTGAAGACTTGAGGAGCAATCTGAAGGGTCTGGTCCTTGAAGCAAGGCAGCAAACGCCACATTTGGAAGTAAACTTGATGGGGAAAATGCTCTGTAGCAACCCCTGGGCCCTCCCTTGGTGAGAAAGGGTATATAGGAAGTATTGGTATCCAGGTATAGGAGAGGGGGTGCTTCTGGTTTGGCGAGGGCGAATGGATTTTTCCTTCTGTTTTTGCTACATTCTCTCAGCAAATATTGTCAAGTACATATCTGGAGACTCCATCAGTTAGGGAACTGCCCTCTAGCTAGTCTTCAGGTCTCCATTTTGTCCAAGAGGGTAGCATTGAGAACCTTTAGCACAAGCCATGCTGAAGCTCAGGCTTTGGATCACCTGTGGCATTTCTCTGATTCATGAGGGCAATAACGCGGTCAAGAGGATTAGTATGGTGTGATCTGTTCCTAATCACCCATACTCTTCGTAATGTGCCAGGACCACTACATGTTTTGCCAGAAACTAAACTGAGACATTTGTTCATCTCCAGTCCTGGGGCATTCTTCTGTTCTCCACAAGTTTTCAAAGATCAATGGTACAACAGCTCCATAATCACACCTGCTGAATCTCTCAGTGCTCTGGCGTGAGGCTTGTCTAGACTTGGCGACTTGAACCTAGGGAAGGCAGTGAGATAGCCTAGTATAGTCAGGAGGATACAGAACTAATCGAATGACTAGATCTGTGTTTCACAACTATTTGTGTAGAAAAACCCATGACAAATGCAGTCAAAATGTTGTATAAAAAGGCAGGAAGTTAAAAAAAAAAAACCCAAACCTCACTGTTTAGTTCCTGGTTAAGTGGGGCAAAGTTGGACAGCCCTTCGCAGTTGTTTCTACCCAGCCCAACCCTATGGTTTACTAAGTACAAGAAGGCAAGATGCTCTCAGGGACTGAAAGCAATCTTCCCACCACAGCTTCCCCCAGCTCCTTTACCACTTGCTAGTGTGGAGCAGTGGGAACATTTGGTAGGACCAGGTGGTATGATTTCTTTTTTTTTTTTTTGCTTTTTTTTTTTTTTGAAGAGGGGAAGGTAGGGCAATTGGGGTTAAGCAACTTACCCAAGGTCATACGGCTAGTTTTTGTGTTAAGTGTCTGAGGCCGGATTTGAACTCAGGTCCTCCTGACTCCAGGGCCGGTGCTCTATTCACTGCGCCACCTGGCCGCCCATGGGGTGATATGATTTCTGATGATAACTCAGGTCTAGTAGTCAAAACAGGCAAGGTTGGTCTGAAACAAGGAATTAACCTTAGTCCAGTGGGGAGGAGGCTCTGCTAGCTTTTGTTGTCTTTGATTAGTCACAAATGGGAACAAAGAGAAACTGAATCTGTCTGCAAAGAGGAGCTGAAGTCTAGCAGATGGTAGCAGAGAACGCAATGATAACTATAAAACCAGTGGAGATGCCGACTTGAGGCAATACAGTGGAGAGCAGTGTCACGATGTTACCAAAGGTCTGTAACTTTGGAGGTGTGAGTTGCCCCAGTCAAGAATATGCCATGGTCCTCTTTCCCATTGTTCACTCCATTGGTTATAATCCTTCTTTACAACTTGACTAACCTTTAATGTGATGCTATTTGTAGATCCTATATTTGATTGCATGCTGCCATGGCGGGGAAGGGGGAGAGGGAGAGGGAGGGGGAGGAAATGTGAAACTCAAGGGATTGTGGAACTGAATGATGTAAACTAAAAGTAAATAAATTAATTAATAATAATTTTTAAAAAAGAATATGCCATGGCCAAACATGTTCCTACCTGTGTGTCTGTGTACCTCCCATGAATGTGCCCATGTCATGTGTTCTCTGTGTGAGTACCCTCTCCTGCTGGTGGTGTGATAACTTGTGGAAAAGTATACCCTAAGAGTACATGGGGAATCCTTTCTCATCACTTTACTCACTGTTTTTCAGTTGTGTCTGACTTTCTGTTGCTTCACTGGGGGTTTTCTTGACAAAGATGTTGGAGTGGTTTGCCATTTCCTTCTCTAGTTCATTTTACAGATGAGGAAACTGAGGTAAACAGGGTTGAGTGACTTTCCCCAGGGTCACACAGCTAGTAAGTGTCTGATGTCAGATTTGAAGTCAGGAACATGAGTCTTCTTGGCTCCAGGTCCCAGTGTCCTATCCACTGTGCCACCTGGCTGCCCCTTACTCACTAGGTTGCTCAATTAAATAGATTTGTCTCCTGCTTTGAGTTAATGTGATGCAGTGGATAGAGTGCTGGACTTCCAGTCAGGAAGACGTGAGTTCAAATATTTGTTCAGATACTTGCTAGCTTTGTGACCCTGGGCAAGTCACTTAACTTATTTGCCTCAGTTTCCTTATCTGTAAAATGAAGGTAATAATAACACCTACCTCTCAGGGTTGTGAGGATCAAATGAAATAGTTGTAAAGTGCTTTGCAAGTCTTAAATAGTATTGCATAAATGCTAATTTTCTATTCATCTTCTTAAGGAATAATAACAGTAATAATGAATTCTCTGATTGACTGGTTGACCAGACCAATAAGACAGATCGATGAGAGCTGGTCAGCTATGATGTACAGAGTATGCTTGATCTGGAGTAACCTTGTAGAGGGCAGGTAGGTGGTACAGGGATAGGGTGCTAGCCTGGAGTCAGGATGATTCATCTTCCTGAGTTCAAATCCAGTTTCAGACACTTACTAGCTATTGACCCTGGGCAAGTCACTTAACCTTGTTTGCCTCAATTTCCTCATCTGTAAAATAATATAGAAAAGGAAATATCTTTGTCAAGAAAACCCAAAATGGGATCATGGAGTTGGACATGACTGAAAAACAATGGAATAGCAACCTTGTGGAGAGTGGACAGTTTAAGGACAGTCCAGCTGCTAAAATGGAATTGAATCCAAAGAGTAATGATATATGGAATAATGTCAACCTAAAAAACTTGGGTTTCACATTCTCGTTAATTATTTTTGTTCAATCCTTTTCCATTCGAAGATAGCTCTCTTTGGTAGAGGAAGGGGAGACAAAAATAAAATTTGAGTTGTTCTGCCTTCTCTCCATGATCTATTATCATCCATACACCCCTAGAAGCAGTCCTGTTCTTTCTTTTATCTTTCTCTTTCCTTCAACACACAGAAAGAAAGAAAGATAGATAGAAAAAGAGAAAGAAAAAAGAATATGGCTCCCCCCCCCCCCCCCGCACACATTTTTTTGTAGTTGTTCATAGCTCTCATTGCTTTACTCTTCATTATTTGGCTAAAGATATTGAGGCCTAGAGAGGAAAATGACTTGTCCAAGCTCACACAGCTATCCAATGTTGTGAGGAATGAAAAGTCTGAGAGATATAGTTTCTGGGTAATTAATAATCAACTTACTAATTATGGCTAGCAAATAATTAATAGATTGAGATCAGTGGTTTTCTCTCATAAATCAAAGACCAACCTTGGGGGCCAATAAAAGTTTAAATACCCTTGGAGAGGGGTATTCCTGACAGGAGGAAAACAACTCTGATTGGTTAACAATTAATGAGAGAATGAATGTTATAATGAGGGGCAGGCTTATTTTAATGAAAGATTGGGGGTGATGGGACTCTGATGTGTCACTCTTGGACAAAGAGACTCATCTCTGTACCCAGATCATTCCACCTCCAGCAAGCTATATAAAAGAATCTATCCTCCACCCAGACCACTGTGGTAGTTGAACAATGGCCCAGAATTCACCTGGAAAGGATATTCTTTACCTTTTAATCAGAACTAAGCTTTCCCAGGTGGAGTCCCACCCAAGATTGAGGAGAATGTTAAGCCAATCTCAGCATCTGCCCTGTTCTTCACCAGGACTTGGCTTCGGAATGAGTAAGTAGAAAGAGAAAAAAAACCCTGGACCACCTCTCCCCCTGCACTAATCGGTTATTAATAATCATTTCTCTCAATGTCATTTCCTAGGGAGTGTGGGAAAATGGAGGCAAAATCAAGGTCATTGTGAATAAGGCAGATCCAATGACTCTCAAGGGGTCCCCGAGTCGTCTTCTTTAAATGTGAAGTTGGAACAGAACATGAGCTGTCTTTCCTGAGTGAGTAATTCCTTGACGTTATATTTCAGTTTTAAAGTCTTTATGGCCTTTTATAGTATTTTATATTGAGAACACACTTCATATAAAAGTGGGTCCTCATTTGCCATGTGAGGAAGGCAGGGATTATTATTACCCTATTATACAGATGCAGGCACTGAAGCTAAGCTAGATGGCATTCCTTGCCTGAAGTGATACAGAGGTCCTTGGTAGCACCCCTGCTAGTTATGACAAAGACTTTACTCAAACCTGGGTCTCCTGATTAAGTCTGTTGTTCTTTTCAGTATGCCTCACCTTTCTCCTACGGCTAGTCCTATGCTAGGAGATTCTCAAGCATTGCATGTCTTCCCACCTCAAATCCTGCCCATGCTTAATTTCAGAGGCTGTCAACTGCTCTGATTCAGGAGCTGACAATGCCCAGACGAGTGGAAAGAACTAGAGAGAGGGGGAAGGGGGAGGAGCAGCTAGGCAAGGAAGTAGGGTCTCCCTACAGAAAGGCTAACTCAGTGGACCCTGTGTTTCCTTCCACAAACTCCTTGGAAGTCCAGGACTGAACTGGTGCAAACTACCTTTTATCTGCTGCTCTTCTCCACCCACTCTACTCCCTACCCCTATTCCTTTCTCAATCAACAGATTCTCCAGCCTTGGACCCCTCCCTCAAGGTAGCAAACTTTCTATTCTGGGCAGTTGACTCCCTGTCTGCTCTTCCCAGGACAGTCGGATGGGAGATAAATTTTTCTTGCTTGCTCCCTGTTCCTTTTTTGGATTATATTCTGACCCCCAACCGTATGCCTAGACCTGTGGACCCAATGTCCCTTTGACTAGAGATAACCCCAGGACTTATACTGCTCTAAGGTCAAGGAGGTTAGGGGACAGGCCAGGGTTGGACCAATAATAAAAGTGAAAAGAATGAGATGCCCTAGAAGAGGATTTGGGATTATTTGTTGTTTTCAAGGATCTCTGGTGGCCCACCCTTCCTATTCTGGGAAATTGAGGGTGGAGCTGGGTAGCTGGTTTGATTCAAATCTCCAAATCCAAACCTCACTAGGACCAGGATAGAAACTCTGCTGAGGACGTGCAAACTCTCCCCAGTAGCAAGGAGTGAGACAAGCCCTGGGGCGTGTGAGGGGCCCTGGGGAGACATTCATCTGTCCACAGATTTATCACTTTTTCCATAACAGTTCTCATCCCTTCAGGATGGAAAGTCCTGCCCTTAGATTTGCTGAAGTCGTCAGGGGCAAACCTTGGAACCCCATAGAGCATAGAGGAAAAGCCTCCTCCTTCATATTTCTTTGTTAAGGGTGTCCCTGTTTTCTGCCCTTGGTTTCCTCATCCAGGCACCCTTCCCCCTCTGCCCCCCTCCCACAGCATGCTCCAGGTTCTGACAGTGTGATGGAGTAAAAAATTAGCACTGCTACAACTACTACCACCAGTGCACTGTGACTGCATCAGATTATATTCCCATAGCACTTTAAAATTTGAAGAATATTTTCCTTACTACAGACTTGTGTGTTGGGTAGTGCAAGTATTAGTATTTTCATTTTACGTGGCAGGAAACTGAGGCTCAGAGAGGTGGGTGGGACTTATAGAAACACATTGGAATAGGGAGGGATCCAGTATAGATGATCTAGTTTAAGACTTCAGCTGAAGAGATAGAGACAGGGGAGATGAAGTGATTTACCCAAAGTCACACAGTTGGTCAATGGCAAAGTTGGGATTCAAACTCAGGCCTTGTGCATCTTAAGCCCAGGGCTTGTCTTCTATAGCCAGAGGTGGGGAACCTATGGCCTCGAGGCCCTCTAGGTCCTCAAGTGTGATTCTTTGACTGAATTCTTCACATTCCTCACCCCTGTTATTCTATGCTTGGCCTTTCCAGAAGAGCTTTGGACTTAAGAGTCAGGAGAATTGGATAGGAATGGAGATCTGGTTCTACAGCTTACAAAAAGTTCCGTTTTCCCCATCTGTAAAATGAAATGGAGGTAATAACATTTGTCCTTTCTCCCTTAACAGGTTCGTTGCGAAGAAACTTTGTAAACAGTAAAGTACTAGGTAGAAATAGTAACCATCGTCCTCCTCCTCATCAAAATTCCTGATAAAATATGGTAACCAGAACTGGAACCAAAATTCCAGACAGTGTCTAACGACCCTGACCACGATTCCCGCTCTCATTCCCATAGAATAATGTGTTTGCACAGGGGCCTTCAAAGCCCTAACCTGGAAGGAGAGACTAACGGGTAGAACTGCAGGCCCCTGGACAGGACCATGGAGGCAAAAGATTTTACAACTGTGTGGTCTTTTTGTGCAGCATGTGACCTTTTTAGCTCCTTGAATCTCAGGGTGTAGGTGACCAAGTTCTGTCCCCTGCAAGGAAGGAACCTTAGAGATGTATGAGCTGCTGTCATGGGGGATGGGTGGTGGGCAGGGTGCTAGTGTCTCCCTGTGGTCAGCTGAGGCTGTCACCGCTCTTTGACTGGACCCTGAAGGGAAGACTCATGTCTGGAGAAAGAGAGCTCAGTTTCCAGGAGGTCTAGATAGGAAAGTTCTTCTGGGTGCAGGCACTTAGGGAGAAAACCAGGGGACCTTAGCATTGGTAAGAATTAAATAATAATAATAATAATAATAATAATTATTATTATTATTATAACAATAGTTCACATTTTTCTAACCCTTTAAAGTTTACAAGGTCCTTTACATCATTTCTTGAGGTTGGTATTGTCAGATCGTGCTGTCCATTTTATGAATGAGGAAACTCAGCTTCAGATCAAGTAATTTGTTAAATGACTAGTCACAAAGCTAGTAAGCATTAGAGCCACGATTCTTCTAGTACCAACCCATACTGATTGAGCTTGTATAGTAGAGACATCACTGCTTCTATATCTTCCTGAGGACATGGGCTATCTTTTGCCTGTTTTTGTAGCCCCAGCTCTTAGCACAGTGCCTGGCATATAGTGGGTGCTTAATAAATGTTTTACTGACTGACTTTACTGCAGGAATTGTCATGTCCCCATGGTGGGTATGCCCCAGTTCCCTGTTGACTCCGCTCTCTCTGGCGGTTAAAGCCTCAATGTCTTTCCCTTCCCTCTGGTGCCTTTCAAAGCATACAAGTCCCCTTCCTGTGCTGAAGCTAAAATCACAGTGTTAGAACTGGAAGGGCCTTAGAATATAGAATATGGAATGTCAGAACTGGAAGAGACCTTTGATTATAGATTGTCAGGCCATTGAACACAAAATGCAAGGGGATTTTGAAGTTATATAGTTGTTCAGTTGTGTCCAACTCTTTGTGACCCCATTTGGGGTTTTCTTGGAAAAGATATTGCAGTGGTTTACCATTTCCTTCTCCAGCCCATTTTACAGATAAGGAAACTGAGGCAAACAGGGTTAAGTGACTTGCCCAGGGTCACATAGCTAATATAGTATCTTAGACTAAATTTGAGCTTAGGTTTTCCTGACTCCAGGCCTGATGCTCTATCCCATAATTTTGAAGATGAGGAAACTGAATTCCAGAGAGGGGAAGATCCTTGCCTAATGACACTGTGAGTCTTTAGTAGAGCTAGGATTAGAGAGGGTTAAACAAAAGATTTCTAGGCTATTGTAAAGCTTGTGTCCTCTTAATGCCATTTCTCTCATAATTTTCTAGTGAAGTTTAGTTTCAAAAGAGACTGTCTCAGATGAATTTTAAGGGAAGGATTCTTGGCCTCACATATGACAAATGAGCTGAGGGGATCTGGAGCTTCCAGAAGCTAGGCAGGGGCTGGTGGCAGTGAAGACAGAGGGGCAATTCCCCTGGTTTATTTGGTATTTGAGCTTCTTAAAGAACCCAGAAATCCCCTCAGAGAAGAGTCAGGGTGAAGCAGGAAATGCTGGCCCCTGCCTTCCTGGAGCAGGGTTCAGTTGGTACTTCCCACTTTCACATCTCACCCTAGGACCAGGTGGGCTGGGGCACACTTCCCAAGGCAGTGGTCCCTTCAAAAGTTGCCTGCCCAGCCTTCCTCTTATGGAGATATGGGGAATAGGCTGCTCAGCTTTAAAAACTCCTTAGCTTTCAAGTCTTTTCAGTTACCAGTGGGTTGGCTCATCATTCCTTCCTTCATCTCAGGCAGGGTCTGCTGGGCTTATTATCTGGGTTACATTTTTCTGGGTTTGATATCATTCTTTCCATTCTCCCTGCTGCTGCTGGCTGTCTCTTGCCAACTTTCCACAATTACAGCTGGGATCCACCCATCTGGCTGAAGGCTCAGTCAGGCTCCTGGCTCTATTAACTCAGGCTGCTTGGATGGGCCAGCCAGGGGCCAGGAAGGAGGAGGGGCAGGAAAGGTGGACAATCATTCTCTGTCCTAAAGGTCCTTCTAGCTCTTCTGTCCTGTGGTCAATGTCCTACCGTCCCTTCTGGCTCTTACATTCTATAATATTTTGTGCTCTAATGCTCTTTCAGCTCTGACTCTGTAATGAGGTCCCTCCTGTGTTCTAAGAACCCTTCTTTCACTCACATTCTATGCTCTAAGGCCCTTCTTTCACTCACATTCTATGTTCTGAGGCCCTTCTTTCACTAACATTCTATGCTCTAAGATCCTTCTTTCACTAACATTCTATGTTCTAAGGCCCTTCTTTCACTCACATTCTATGTTCTAAGGCCCCTTCTTTCACTAACATTCTATGGTCTAAGACCCCTTCTCTCACTCATATTCTATGTTCTAAGAACCCTTCATTAACTAACATTCTATGTTCTAAGGCCCTTCTCTTACTCACATTCTATGTTCTAAGGCCCCTTCTTTCACTAACATTCTATGTTCTAAGGCCCCTTCTTTTACTCACATTCTATGCTCTAAGGCCCTTCTTTCACTAACATTCTATGCTCTAAGGTCCTTTTTATGACTCACATTCTATATCCTAAGTTCCCTTCCAGGTAATAATAATAATAATAATAGCCAGCATTTTTATGAGGCTTTAAGGTTTCCAGAGCATTTTTATGTATGTTCATTCTTCTGATATTCACAACTCTAGGAAGTAAGTGCTGTTAATTCACATTTTATAGAAGAGGGACACACAGCTAGTATCTGAGATAGTGTCTGAACTGAGGTCTTCCTGACTCTGTCTCACACTCTATTCACTATGCAACCTAGGGGCTATGGGGGAAGAAGGGGAACCTGCAGCCTTGAGGCCCAATGTGGCCCTAGGTCCTCAAGTGTGGTCCTTTGACTGAATCCAAGCTTCACACAACAAATCTTGGATTCAATCAAAGGGATGCACTTAAAGATCTAGAGTGTCACATGTGACCTTGAGACTGCAGGTTCCCTCCCTCCCTCCCATCACTAGTGTTCTAAGGTTCCTTCTAGCTGAGGTCTTATGTTCTAAAGACTCTTCTTTCATTAACAGTCTATGTTCTAAGAATCCTTCTATCACTAATGTGTTAAAGTCTCCTTTAATTGATATCTTGTATTCTAAGAACTCTTCTCTTATTAACAGTCTATGTTCTAAAGTTCCTTCTATCATTAATGTTCTGTATTCTGAGGTATATTCCATCCCATGTTCTAAGGACTCTTCTATTTAAAAATTTTTTTTTCATTTTTTGCTTTTTGGAGGGCAATTGAGGTTAAGTAACTTGCCCAAGATCACATGGCTAGTTGTTTTTTTGTGTGTGTGTTAAGTGTCTGAGGCCAGATCCGAACTCAGGTACTCCTGACTGCAGGGCCGGCGCTCTACTCACTCTCTACTCTACTCTACCTAGCTGCCCCAGGACCCTTCTATTATTGACATTCTATAGTCTAAGTTTCCTTCAAGGTGACATCTTCTGTTTTAGGGACACTTCTGTCATAAACATTCTATGTTCTAAGACCCTTATCAAGTTTTCTACTAGGTATGTGTGAGGAAGGGATGAGTGAGAAGGATGGGTGTGATACAAAGACTCTGGGGTGCCTGGTGTAGCTGCCAGGATCCTTGTGCCATTTCAGGGACAGGAAAGGTACTTATGCTGAAGATGTCTAGGATGGGTTAGAAGGGATATGTGTATGCATATGTGTGTGTGTGTGTGTGTAAATATGGGGGAGTGAGGAATCTTGCTCTGTGGATAGGATTACAGCCAGTACTCAAACAATATCACAAACACTACTCTCCCTATCCCAACAAGAGACAGATAATTCACTGGGGCCTCTCAACTCCCTTCTAACTGGAAACTCCTGACCTGACCTGAGCAAGCCAGCTGGATCCTGGCCCAGAGCCCAGTGCTTTCTTCCCCTTCCCACCCCCCACCAGCCAGATGTTGGACTGCCTCCAATTTTCCCCACATCTGGGGCTGTCAGGGAGGGGAACCCTAGAACCTTCCTTTAGGGTTGGAGATAGGGCATAATATAATGGAAACAACATGGTTCTAGGAATTGAGTCTACACTCTACCACAAACCTGCTGTGTGACCTTGGACACATCTTCTCCTTTCCTAAGTTTTAGTTTTCTTCTCTGTGAAATGAGGGGGATAGGATAATTTCACCTCAAACATTCTATTTTCTAAGGCCCCCTCTTGTTTTAACAATCCATACTCTGAGGTCTCCTTCAACTATAACATGCTCTTGAATTTTTCTGATCTGAAAAAGGGTTACAGAAATGGAACTGTACTCAGTATAGGTCAGAGCTCCTTGAGGACAGGAGCTGGCACATTACATTTTCTTCATCTCTGGTCTGAGCTAGATGCACAGATATAATTCTTTTTATTCTTATTGCCCAAATGGATGAATTTAAGTATCCTGGGCCAACCAGAGGTATAGTTGGGAAGCACTGTTGATGGAGCCAGGCTTAGGAAGGAGGTAAGTGAGGTCTTAATTTCTTTCTTTCTCAAATCCTGTCCTGACTTAGAGAAGGAAAAATGGAACTCTGAGTAGACACAGCAACTGATGGATGGGGCATCTCTCAGGTCTGGTTTATTGCAGGAGCTTCTGGGTCCATAGTTGGCTGGATAGCTTGGTGATGAGACAGGTAGTACAAAAAGGTATAGATAGCGGCATTATCTCTTCCTCTAAGTCTGCCCATCCTGTCTCCAGCTAGGAAGTTTCTCTCCCCTCCCCCCCCAAAGGATGGTTTCATTGGCTCTATTTGTCACCACCTTGGCTGTCTACCCAGAAGCTCTCTCCCTCAGCTTACTGCTTACCCACTGCCTCAGGGAGCTTAGGGCTGGCACTTGGATCTCTTGTCCAACATTGGCACTCTCCTTCCTGATTCACAGGCACAGCAGGGGTGCCAGGATTCTGTTCCCTGGGATTACTCAGACCACATAGGCCTTCCTGTTTGTGGGTGTGAAGGAGGAGGTGTCTGGTAAGATTGGACAGTACTTCTAGATCCATCCCCCTGGAAGCAAGCTGCCCCTCTCCAATCTGCCTCTTCCTCTGCGGAAGCCTGGACGTCCCTCTCCTCCCAATTTAGAGTCATAATAGCTGGTTGCTTCAATGATACCTGGAGGGTAAGATATTTGGTTCAGTGCAGCAGGAAGATGACTATATGGGGGGTGGGGTGGCAGCTGGGGGAGCCTCTGGGGCTGGTCCCAGTCTAGATGGTGCTTCCCCTCTCCCTTTTATGTTTTTGGAGCCCAGTGAGGTAGAGCCTAGTGTCAAAGCACGGACAAGTCATGGCAGGATTTTGATCGGGCCTTCAGTGCTAGCTTCCTGTTGTTTCGTGTGGCTAGCCGGGACAGGAACTGTCTGGCCCTCTGGCTGAGGCTCTTGGGGTGAGGGTCTGGAAGACGGGGGCCATTTGCCTTCTGGCCCAGCTGACGCAGGCGAATCTGGCGCACGATGCCCTCGAAGAGTTCAGCTACGTTGTGCTGCAGGGCTGCTGAAGTCTCAATGAACTTGCAGTCGAATACCATTGCACAGGCCCGACCCTCTAGAGGGGAAGGAAGAGGACCAAAGAGAGAAGGTAGGGCAGAGAGGAGGCAAGGAGAGGGAGAAAGAAGGGGAGAATGGGAAAAGGCAGAACAGGAGAAGGGAAGAGGAAAAGGGCAGTAGAGGGGGTCAGAGGGGAGAAGTTGAAAGAGAGGAAGAAACAGAGCAATATAAAGGAAAAAGGGGAAAAGGCAAATGAGTATGGGGAAAAGCAAAAGGAGAGAGCAGACAGGGTCCAGAAGAGAGGTTGGAAGGGGGAAGCAGAAAAGTGAGAGAAGAAAGAAGTGGACAGAGAGGAACAGAGAAAGTAGGGATGGAGAGAGAGTCCCAAGAAGGTAAGGAAAGAAGGGCAGGGAGGGATGGGAGAATAGTAGGTAGATCCATCATCAGCAATTTTGGTGCCAAGGGCAAATTTCACAAAAAAATGCCCAGAGGGCATGCAGAAGAAAAAGTGCCCCCAGATATGCTTTTAAAGACAAGTTCAGTTAAGGGTGTGAGGTGGAGAGAAACTTGGACACCAGGGCCTGTGGAAGAGAAACATTCTGCAGTACTGGTCCCTAGGTTACTGTAAGGCTGCTGCTTGGGGAGATGCTGCCCGAGGGAAGAAAGGCAGGGGGACTTTACCTGGGGGTACAGTCACCTAGGAGGAGGGTGCCTGACAGTCTTTAGATTATTTATTTATTTTTTTGGGTCATAGATAAATCCCCAGCTGGCCCATCTTAGTTATGGCTCTGATAATGGGACAGTCACTTTAGCTTAGCTCCACTCAGAGCCAGGGGCCTAGGAGCCCAGGATCATTGTACTTCCAGGGTGGTAGCAAGAGAAAGGATAGAAGGGGAAATAGCAACAGAATAGACCAGACTAGGTAGACTGAGGCCCTCGCCCTCACCTTCCACAGAGACCTCCCGACAGCGCACTAGGTCTGCTTTATTCCCCACCAGGATGATAGGAATATTGTCTGCTTGGCGGGCCCTTCGGAGCTCAATGCGCAGTTCAGAGGCACTCTCGAAGCTGCTTCGGTCTGTGATGGAGTACACAATCGCATAGGCACTGCCCACTTGTAGGCAGTAATCACGGTGCCAGCTCTTCTCGTCCTGCAGGGAAGAGAGTGATGCCATCTCCTCAGAGGCCTATCAGGCCTCCCAGGTGAAGGAGGAGGATACACATTCTCTTGAGCAAGGAGGGAGAGGATGGCTATTCTTGAAGGGCTTATGGTACACTGGGAAAAACCTCAGCTCAGGAACAAAGAGACCTGGGTTTGGATTCTGGGTCTGCTATAGACTCGCTGTACCGCCTTGGGCAAGCCACTTCTACTCTCTCAGTCTCAGTTTTTGCCCCTGTAAAAGAAGGGGGTTGAACTAAATGGTCTCTAAGGTTCCTTCCAGCTCAGACACTCTATGTTTTAAGGTCCAAAAAATGTTAAATGATTCTATGGCAGCTCCATGTTGGGTATCCAGACACCCAGGGACCTCTCTGTCTGCTCTGCTGAGGCTAGGGGCTCCCAGGTTTCTAGAATTCCCAGCAGGCTTCCCATGGGGCTGCCCAGGCCTTCTTCGTCCCCTGCTCCATACCCGTTTCTCTGACTCCCAGGTGTCCATAACCAGCAGTGTCATGTCCTCTCCATCCACAGACAGGGTCCTCTCATACATGTCCTCTGGAATAGAGGGGACAGCCTGGGCTCAGTGGGGTTGAGGGGTGGAGTTATGCTGAACTCAGAGGAAGAGATGGAAACTCTTGGATTCCATGGCAGCAAGTGAATAATTAAAAGAAGACTTTTTTTTTTACTTTTTACAAAGTGATATTTAATTAGAACAACATACAAGTATTTCCCCAATACCTCAAGGCATACTCTCTTTTTTTTTTTTTGGAGAAGGGAAGGCAGGGCAATTGGGGTTAAGTGACTTGGCCAAGGTCACATGGCTAGTAAGTGTTAAGTGTCTGAGGCTGGATTTGAACTCAGGTCCTCCTGACTCCAGGGCCAGTGCTCTATTCACTGCACCACCTAGCCATCCCATGGCATACTCTTTCCTATACTACCTTAGTCTCTTCAGGAATAGTCTCATAATTTAGCTCAATTTCTCCATATCATTGATCTCACCAAGTTCACATTCAGATGCCTTATAACAGCCAGATGAATCATTTCAACTTTTCCTGGCCTTTGTTCATGAGGTCATTCCCCCCCCCCCCCGAGTAAAAGAAGACATTTTTCTAAGCACTTTCCCATTGGTCACTTATTTTAGAATTTTCAGAGTTGGAAGACACCTTGGAAAACACCTAGTTCAACCCTCTCAGTTTACAGATGGGGAAACTGAGGTGCAGAGAAGAGAAAAGTTTTGTCCAAGGTCACACTTTAAGTCCATAGCAGAGTTAGGACTCAAAGCTGGGTCTCCCACCTTCCAGTTCAAGGTTCTTTCCCTTTGAGTGAGGGCAAGGGCTAGAGAATTCAGTCTTCCCTGAGGTCCTCTTGCTAATGACTCCCAATAGACTCCCAATTCCTAGATTCATGCTCCTGATCACAAGTGTGCTAATTATGAAGCTCCCTCAGTCACTCGTGTCCCCAGTCTGGATAATGGGTTCCTTAGCCCTCTCTGCTGATTGCCCAACTTGCTAGCCTTCCTTCAGAGGACAGCACCTGAATGCCTGGGTTCAGATCCTGGTTTGGCTGCCAATGGACTGTGGGACATGGAGGTCCTTGAAGATGGTTTTAACGTCCACATGTGTGGGATGGATCAGGTGTGATCATGCCAGTCACCACACACATGGACATAAAAAACAAGGATCTTCATGTCCCACATGTTCCAGATCTGACTATCACCAGATCCAAACTTGACTGGCATGGGAGCTTTGATCTGCTCTGTTTCCAACCTAGACTGATTTGCTCCTCCCTAGGCAGCCTGGTGACTGCCTCTTCCCAGGCAGTTTACCACACTGGGCTTGCTTAATTTGGATACCTAATTGGCTCAGCCCACCATAGCCCAGAATATCTGAGCTCAGATGATCCACCAGCCTCAGCTTCCCTAGCAGCAGGGATTAGAAGTGTGTGTCAGCTTGCCTGGCACCAAGTTCAGTGCTTCTCCCATTACACTACCCTGTCCCACTTAATAAAACGTTGTTGGTTCAGGTGTACTGAAAGGGGCATCCTACTTTGTTTGCTCCTTGCTAGGCTGAGACAAAGTTGCTCCCAGGCCTGGAGACAGGAGAATTGGACACCTGGGTGGATTATATAACTTATTATCATTTGCAAACTTATTAATCCCCCACCTATTACATGGGCACCTGTGGCACAGTAGATCGAGTGCCGGTCCTGGAGACAGGAAAACTCATCTTCCTGAGTTCAAATCTGGCCTCAAACACTTATTTGCTATATGACCCTAGGCAAGTCACTTAACCATGTTTGACTCAGTTTCCTTATCTGTAAAATAAGTTGGAGAAGGAAATGGCAAACTACTCCAATATCTCTGCCAAGAAAATGAGGTCATGAAGAGTTGGACACAAATGGAAACAACGGAATAACAAAATTACATGTGAATGTATCAATCCAATTATTACATAAAGGCATTTGACAATGTCTCTCCTATGCTATCCCTCTGGACAAGTCAATGTGATATGGGATAGATAATAGTGTAGTTAGGTGGGTTCAGAACTGGACCCAAAGAATAGACAATGTTTATACTAGAGGAAGGTCTCTGGTGTAATACCCCAGGATCTGTCCTTGGCCTTCTGCTAAACAGCACTGTTATTAGTGACTTGAAGGAAAGCATAGACAACACACCTTCCAAATTTGCAGAGACCATAGGAAGTCTGCTAACAAGTGGGACAAAAGTCAGGCTCCCAAAAGATCTCAATAGGTTGGAATGGTGGGCTAAATCTAATAAGATTAAATTGAATAGGGGAAAATGTAGCCTACAAATAGGTTCAGAAAATCAAGTGCCCAAATCTAGGTTGGGAGAGGTATGATGAGATAAATAGTTTGTGTGAAGAGATGCAGGGGTTTTAGAGGACTGTATGCTTATTAAGAATTAATAGCATGGGGGTGGCTGGGTAGTGCAGTGAATAGAGCACCGGCCATGGAGTCAGGAGGACCGAGTTCAAGTCTAGCCTTAGACACTTAACACGAAAACTATCTGTGTGACCTTGGCCAAGTCACTTAACCCCAATTATCCTGCCTTCCCCCTCCAAAAAAGGAAAAAAAAAGAATTAATAGCATGGCATGGCCTAGAAGTCCAAACCAGCCAAGTAACTTTAGGCTACATTAAGAGAGAGGGTCCTGAATGAAAGGTGAAATTTCTGCTGTTCTGTGCTCTAGTCAGACCAGTCCTGGACTATTGTATTCAATTCTGAATGCCAAATTTTAGGAAGAATATTGAAAAGTCAGATTGTGTCCAGAGGAGGATGGCCAAGATGGTGAGAGAACAGGACACCATTGGTTGAAGCAACTGGGAATAATTTACCTGGAGAAGAGAAGGCCTGAGGAGAAATGATCACTGTTTTCAGATATTTGAAAGGCTATTATATGGATAAGAGATTGGTCTTGTTCTGTAGAACATTAAGAACAGAACTAGAAATTGAGTGAGAGACAGATTTCAGCTCAGGGGAAGGAAAGACTTCCTAACATACAGAGCTGTCTCAAAGTAAAATATGACTTGTCCCTGGGGATACTGAACTCTCTACCACTGGAGCTCTTCAGGTCTGAGACTGGATGACAAATTGATCAGGGGCAGTCAGGGAAGTTGTGGAGGGAATGACTATTCAGATCTGAACTGGACTGGAGACTGCAATTCACCAATTCCAACTGGTGATTTTGTGATCAGCATGTACCCCAAACCTACTTTTTTGTATACAATAACAAGGTGATTGTTCCAGAAGTCTGTGCCAAGTTTTAAAGTTTGAAGACCCTCTAGGTCCTCAAGTGCAGCCCTTTGACTGAATCCAAACTTCACAGAATTAATTCCCTTAATGAAAGAATTTGTTCTGTAAAACTTGGATTCAATCAAAGGGCTACACTCAAGGACCTAGAAGGCCATATGTGGCCTTGAAGCCACAGGTTCCCCACTCCTGTAATTTAAACTATAAATACATAAAACTTGCACTAATATCATCCCCTCTCCCCCCCACCAGAGGCTCCATTCTACCCTCTTGAGGGTCTTACCTCCCTGATGCTCCTGTAGGTCTCGATCCTGTATACCAGCAAAAAGGTTTGCCAGGCTGGTCTTTCCTACCCTGGGGTCTCCAAGTAGTACTACACGGTATAGGGAATCACCAGAGTCACTGGAGTCAGAGGACCAGTTGTCCAAGGCAGGCGAGGGGGGCCGAGGGGGAGGATTGAGAGAGGATGACTGGCAGAGCTGTGGGTGATTCGATTTCCTGGGGGGCTTTGGGGCCAAGAGGCCTGAGCTGGGCTTTGGCACTAGGGACAGTGGGGTGCTGGCTCGTCTTCTCAGTACTGTCTGGGGATCCTGCTGGGTGTTCAGCGTCATCTTGGAGAGAAAAGGCAACATGTTTCCTGTGAATGAAAGGCTAGGCAAAGAGATCACTGGCTCTCCTTTTTGGTCCATTTTGTTCTAATGGGGGTAGGGGATACCTGGCATTGGATTAGGGTTTTCTTCTAGCCACAGGCCCAAAGAACACATACATTCATCACTGACATTTCTTAATTGTATGGTATCAGCACACAGAGGCCAAGAACCACATACAGCACTGCATGTGCACACATTCACACAAAGAATTAAGCATACACTCAAGCCATTATACAAACCCATGTAGTCAAAGAGGACACGCACGTATATAATTCTGTACACATGGAGATATACACATTTATGATTACTTTCATACACTCAGAGCCACAACCTGTGGGTGTTTGTGGAAGCAAGAGCACAGATCCAAGTCAACACACAAACAGCCCTCTCAAGTGCTCTCCCTTCTGTTTTGTTCAAATACAAACAAAAGAAGGAGAAAGACCCCTGAGCCTTGGTCCAGCTTGGGAGTGGGAAGTTGGTAGTGGTTCTCAGACCTTTGCTGCCCTGGGGTGGGGGTGGTGAGTGGTTTGGAGTTGTGAGTGGCCACTTTTCAGAAGCTAAACTGTGGGGCAGAGGTCCTAATTCATTGAGCTTCTTGGAGGTTAAGGAAAGGGCCTTAGACCAGGCGAGGCCTGGGCCAAGTTCTGAATCTCTGTGGGAGAGAAGGAAGGGGGGTCCCAGCAGCAGGTGGCTGGGAGGAGGGGTCAGCTAGTGGGCAGGTAACAGGAGACGGGAAGTGTCATGGGAACGGCGTCCCCGACCCGCCGCCCGCGTAAAATATTCAGGAGCAGCTGGCTAGGCTTCGGGGTGACCCATGGGGCGGCCTCCAGCTGTTGGAGAGGGGAGGGAGTCGGCCTTCAGCCAACTCTGATGCGGGGAGTCCGGGAGATGTTCCCCAGGGGGCTCGTCTGTGCCACCCTGAGATAGGAGCAGGGTCAGGTGGTCCCCTAGCACCAACAGCTCCACTCTCCGAGAAACTCAGGGCGTCCATCGACCTTTTCTATCTGAGGGCTTGAGGATCCATCCCACTTCCAAACCCCAGCTCTAAGGACTCCCCGCCACCCCTAAGCCTTAGAGACTCTGGAATCCTTCCCTAACTCTGAAGGAATTGGGCTCCCCCATCCCTAGGAGCTCCACTTCCGCTCCCTCTCTCTGAGTCCAGCTCTACCCCAGGCCAGGAGTCTCCAACTATGTGTATGTTGGGCAGAAGTGGGGGTGCCCTGGCCAACTCTGACTAAACTTTCCCCAACTTCTCCCCAGCGCCCACCCCATCCCCGCCCTGCGCCAGCTGGCGCCCGTACCCCGGCGCTGGGGGCTGGGGCTCCGCTCCGCCTCTGGGGCACCCCCCGAGCTGCTGCCACCGCCGGTGTCGTCGAATCCCCTGCCGGCCGTTCTTTCCTGCCCGCGGTGAGCCGCCCAGCAGCCCCAATGTCCCAGCCCGAGGTGGGGAGGAGCCGCCACCGCTGGAGCCCTCCCCCGGCTCCGCCCAGAGCCCTGGTCCCAGTTAGAGGATCTCAGGCTTGCTCCTGCCCAGTCTGGCTCTGGCAAAAGGTCCTACTCTGCCACCCAGCCCACTTAGCAGTTCTTAACTCTAAAGCCAAGAGCAAAACTGTGAAGTGACAAATCAGTATCTCTCCTTTCGGCTTTTTCCCGGGGCGTACGGCTTTGGTCCTTGGTACTTTCATCGTCTTTTCCTCCTCATAAGGAAAGGCAGAAATCTGTATTTGATGACTCAGTGGGTCTTGTAAAACTCTGTGTCGTCCCCCCCCCACCCGCCCCGCCCCTCCTAGATTCGGAATTTTCGTGTTTGAAGGGAGCTGAAGGAAATTGGCACACCCTCTTTCTTGAGAGAACACCCAGGGACATAGAATTCCAGTGCACCCTTGGTGTTGGTCCCTTTCCGCAGAAGGAGCTGGTGAAACTAAGGGGTCTCTAGGTATGAAGTCATCACCCAGCTGCTCAATGCCCATTCCAGGGGCCAGATATGCCTTGCATAAGACGGCAAGATTTGGCATAACCCCTACCCACCCAACTGACCCTTTTCTTCACCTTTATGGGTCTATGAGTAGGTGAAACTCTCTGTCCACCTTTTTGATGATAGTGGGTGAGGCCTGGCCCTGGAAAGGTACATAAAGGGTGGGGATCATCTGCTGAAGCACAAGGATGTTGGGAGCAGATACCTGATTATGACCTGGGAAGAAAGGGTGTCTTCCTCCCCCATTACACCAATGTAATGGGTACATTCCGTAGAAGGAAGAAGGAGCTTTTTATGGGTCCTATCCTCCCCCCATTCCCAAAGTGTGCAGAGAGGGAGTGGCATAAGAGAACATCCAAAGCAGTTAAAAATTAAACGACTCTGCTCCTCCACTTTGAAGAATTGATTTGAGGGTATATTTTATATACCGATACTGAGGGTGATTTGTACTGCCCCAAGGACAAATATTGCTAGCTCTGACTCTGCTTAGAGGTGATCTAGTTCAGCTCTTTCAGTTTGCAGATGGAAAAACTGAGGCTCAGAGTGGTAAAGTGATTTGCTCAAGGTTATAAGGCACAGCCAGGATTTCAGACAGGATCCTCTAACTCCCAGTAGAATGTCAGCCCCTTGAGAGTTAGGAATGCTTTTATTTTTGCCTGTTTTCTTCCTGCCTCTGACTTCCAATATTATGCTCTTTCTGATATGCCACACTGCTTCCAACCATTTTGCAGAAAAAGACATTGAAGCCTAGAAAAGACAACACAAGTATGATTACCCCCATTGTGCAGTTGAGGAAATTAGAACTCTGAGACAGGAGTGGACCTGCCTCAGCACAGCCTGAGAATAGGAACAGAGTCAGAGAAGGCCAGAAATGGAAGGAAACTTGGGTTTAAGCATCGCCAATAACTTACTCTATAACCCCGGGCAATTTCATACTGTTCAGAGAACATGGGAGCTAGAAGAATACTTGGAGATCATCTTATAGCGAAAACTGATCTTAGGGATCATCTTATTCATTCATTTATCAAGTATTTTTTAAGTACCTACAATGTACAAGGCACTGTGCTGGGACCTGGGGAAACAAAGACAAAAAAAAAAAAAGAAAATTGCTCTAACCCTCAGAGCTTGCATTTTACTAGGAGAAAGCAACATGTACACTGATAGATACCTATAAAATATATATGAAGCAAATTTCAGGAGGGGGCATCTGGGAGTGGGGGAAAAGCACTAACAACTGAGGCATCAGGGAAGGGTCTTCAGGGAGGTTGCCCTTGAACCTCTGGTCCTTGAGAAGAGCTCAGAATTCCACCAGGCAGAAGAACAGTTTAAGTGTGGGGGAAGATCTCATTTTTGCAAAGGCAATGGGGAGGGGCATAGACTGTTGAGTACAGAGAACAGTGTCAACCAACTTAATTGGAATGTAGAGTATATGAGGGGGAGTAATATGAGGTCAGTCTGGAAAGACAGGTTGTACATTCTGGAAAGCAAGGGACCTTTTCCAAAAAGTCACTAAACTGTGACGACCACTGAACCCTTAAATACTACTTGTTCTATACTCTCAAAGAGGTAAAAAATAGATGGAGAGAACCCATATGTGCAAAAATATTTACAGCAGCTCTTTTTGTGGTGGTGCCACTGGTGCCTTGGGGAAGGGCTGAACAAGCTATGGCATATGAATGTAATGGAATATTATTGTGCCATAAGAAATGATGAATATGACTTAGATTTAGAGAAGCATTGGGAGACTTCTATGAGTCAATGCAGAGTGAAGTGTGTAGAACCAAGAGAATAATTGTCCAATGGTGACCAAGTAATAGAGAGGAAAACAACTTTGGAAGGCTTCAGAACTCAGTTGTGACTTCAGAAGAATGATGACAAAGCCTGTTTTTTGGCAAAGGGGGGATGCATTGAAAGTATATGTATACAACATAACCAATATAGTAATTTGTTTTTCTTGGCTCTAGTTATTAGTTCCCAGGGAGGGTTTCAAATTGTGTTTTGGGGGAGGGTTGAGTTTGTAGGTAGTGATAGTGAAACAAAAAAAAGGGTGTGGTTAGGTGGCACAGTGAATAGAGCACCGGCCCTAGAGTCAGGAGGACCTGAGTTCAATTTCAGCTTCAGACACTTAACACAAAAACTAGCCGTGTGACCTTGGGCAAGTCACTTAACCCCAACTGCCCTCCAAAATGCAAAAAAAAAAAGAAGAAAAGAAAGAAAAGAACATCAATGAAACATCTAAAAATACACCAAAGAGAGCAAAAGCAATTCATAAGGGGGCACAGACAATGAAGGTAGTTTTTGTTATTGTGTTAAATCAGGAAAAACTACATTAATGAGAGTTCACAGTTTCATATGCAATTTCCATTCTATGAGCATTAAAATGTTCATATTTATTGAATTCATAATAAAAAAGGTTTTTATTTTAAAGACAGGTCAAAACCAGATTGTGGAAGGCTTTATATGCCAATCAGAAGAGTTTGTATTTTATATTAGGGCAGTAGTGAGTCACCAAAGTTTCTTGGCTAGGGGAGTGACATGGTTAGACTTGAGTTTTAGGAATTAGTTATCTGTATAAAGAATGACCTGGAGAGGGCAGAGATTGAAGGGCAAAAAAGAGACTATTGCAATAATCCAGGCAAGGAGCGACAAAGTCCTAAATCAGAATGGTAACTGTGTATGGAGGATTGGTTTAGCATTAGGACCCGGACAAGGTCAGTGAAGTTTGTACCATGCCAGGCCAAGATGTGAATGAGACTGGGGGAAGAAGGATAACAAGGGTTAAAGTTGGAAGGAGCTCAGACTGCTGTGAATCTGGTCGTTCTTGGTTTAGTTTGAAGGGACCTCTTGAAGTAAGAATCTTAGAGAAAAAAAAAAAAAGCTCAGCCAGCCAGAACTGGAAGGGACCTTAGAACATAAGATTTCAGAACTGGAAGGGACACTGCAATGAAAGTATAACTGCTTCAGAGTGAAACTGATTCCCATCTCTAACTTGGCCTGGAAGGTGAGGCCCATGAGACTGTTCTATGCAAAATTGTGTAGTGGGGTCTTATGGTTCTACTCTTCTACCTTTCTCTGTAATTGAACAGAGGGCAGCTAGGTGATTCAGTGGATATAGTGCTGGCCCTGGAGCCAGAAAGATCCGAGTTCAAATGTGACCTCAGGCATTTAGTAGCTGTGTGACCTTGGGTAAGTCATTTAACCTGTTTTTGATTCAGTTTCCTAAACTGTAAATTGGGGATAGTAATAGCACCTACCTTGCAGGGTTGTTGTGAGAATCAAACAAGAAAATATTTGTAAAGTGCCTGGCGTATAGGAAGCATTATATACATGCTAGCTATTATTATAATAATTACTACTGCTATTATTCTTATTCTCCATAGATGAACCATAGACTCAGAGCAGTCAGATTTGGAAAGGACATAGAACCCAGAATATTAGAGCCAGAAGGATCCTTAGGCATCTTCTAGTACAACACTCTCAT
The DNA here is from genome assembly GCF_028583685.1 of Petaurus breviceps papuanus. Lineage (NCBI taxonomy): Eukaryota > Metazoa > Chordata > Mammalia > Diprotodontia > Petauridae > Petaurus > Petaurus breviceps. The sequence goes on along the minus strand of NW_027187368.1, from coordinate 13,627,858 downwards.
TTTAGAAGGCAGTGAAATTCTGAGAGGTTATAAGAGCCTTGCCTTAGGTCACATAGCTAACAAATGGCAGAAGTGGGATTAGGGAGCAGCTGGATGGCACATCCAGGGCACCAGTGGATGGGCACCAGTTCTTTACCACCACAAAAAGAACTGCTGTAAATATTTTTACACATATGGGTTCCTTCCATCTATTTTTTACCTCTTTGAGAGTATAGGCCAAGTAGTATTATTTAGGGTTTAGTGGTCGTCACAGTTTAGTGACTTTTTGGAAAAAGTTCCCTGCTTTCCAGAATGTACAACCTGTCTTTCCAGACTGACCTCATATTACTCCCCCTCATACACTCTAAATCCAGCCTCAGACACTTGACACTTACTAGCTGTGTGACCTTGGGCAAGTCATTTAACCCACATTGCCTAGCTACACCCCCAAGCCAAAAAAAGTGGGATTAGAACCAGAGTAGGTGAGGGTGTTTAGGGGTATCAGATACTAGCCAGACTGGGTCCTGTGTTCAACAGTAATATAGAATGTGTCTTCTTGGGTGACCTTGGGAAAAGCACTTCTCCTTTCTGGGCTTCAGTTTCCTCACCTGTAAAACGAAGGAGCTGGATTAGATAAAATCTAAATGGATGATCCTATGATCATCCAGGACAGGTCTTGGCCAGCTCATTTGCATTCCATTCCCTCTACCCCCAGTCACCACCCCACAGAGATCTCTTTATGGTTGACTACCAGTCTTCCTATCTGACGCCATCGCTCTGAACTGGGGCTACAGCACCTCTTCTCTGCTTCACTGCCTCTGGCCCGCCTGATGTGCAAAGGCAATAAAGGAGGGAGCAGGGGCACACACAGGACAGTCTGTTCCTCATCAGCCTACTGTTTCTCTCCCTGGGGGGAACCTTCAGCCATGAACCTTCTTCTTCTGAGCTCAGTCATTGTCCTGCTCCTGGCCTTTGGTCCCCCAGGTAACTTGGAACTCCCTAGAATGGAGAGGGAGAGGGGGACAATATTCTGTTGATGAGAATAAAAGGGTAACAGATGGAATTGAATTTACATGGGAGCAGGGGCCCATGTGCACTAATGGAATCATAGGAAGTTTGGAGGGGTAGAAAGATTAGCTTGGAAGTCAGGAAACGTCCTGACTATGCTGGGAAGGGAATAAAGATTTCCATAGGGCTTACTATGTCCCAGGACCTGTGCTAAGTGCTTTTTACCAATATTATCTCATTTGATCCTCATAACATCCCTGTGAAGTGTTATCTCCATGCTACAGATGAGGAAACTGATGTAGACAGAGGGTAAGTGACTACTTCTTGGGGTCACAGCTGGGAAGTGTCTGAGACTGGATTTGAGCTCAAGAAGATGAGTCTTCCTGACTCCAGGCCCAGTGCTCCCTTTACTGAACCACCAACTGCCAGCTAGCGCTCTCACCAGGGCAAGTCACTTTTCCTTTCTCCTTGTTTTCCTCCTCTGTAAAATGAGGGTATTGGATTAGATGATCTCTGAGTTCCTCCCTAACTCTTCTATCCTGTAGTCTATGGTAAGGTCCCTTCTAGCTCTGATGTTCTGCATTTTAAGTCCTAAAGGCCCTTTCTGCCATGATATGATACAATTTTCCTCTCCTGTGTTTTGTATTCTGTGGTCCTAATCTAAGGCCCTTCTAGCTCTGAGACTCTAAATTCTATGTTAAGAGGTCCCTTCCAATTCTGATATGTGTGTCCTGTTTTCTAACTTTCTATATTTAACATTCTGTGTTCTATGTTTTAATGTCCCTTCCAAATCTGATATTTCATGTTTTATCTTCTAATGTTTTATCTTCGAATATAATGTCACTTCTTTTTTTTTTTGCTTTTTGGAGGGGGGAATGCAGGGCAATCGGCGTTAAGTGACTTGCCTAAAGTCACACAGCTAGTAAGTGTGTCAAGTGTCTGAAGTTGGATTTGAACTCAGGTCCTCCTGACTCCAGGGCTGGTGCTCTAATCACTGTGCCACCTAGCTGCCCCTTACTGTCACACTTCTAACGCCTATCATTCTGTGTTCCATGTTCAAAGGTCCTTCTGACTCTAACATTCCATATCTTGAAGTCCCTTCCAACTCTATAAATTCTATAATTTAACAGGGTATTTGTTGTTGTTGTTTGAGTGGTTCCAGTCATGTCTGACTCTTTGTGACCCTATTTGGGGTTTTCTCGGCCAAGATACTGGAGTGGTTTGTCATTTTCTTCTCCAGGTCATTTTTACAGATAAGGAAACCTAGGCACACTGGGTTAAGTGACTTGCCCAGGGTCACAGGGTTCTAGTAAGTATCTGAGGCCAGATTTGAATTCAGGAAGATGAATCTTCCTGGTCCCAGCTCAGTGCCCTATCTACTCTGTGCCACTTAGCTTTCCAAAAATGAGATAATATTTGTAAAGTCCCTATGTTGTTCACTTGTGTCTGATTCTTCATGACCCCGTGGACCATAGCATGCTGACACTGTCCATGGGGTTTTTTTTTTTTGGTCTTTTTAAAGGGGAAAGGCAGGGCAATTGGGGGTAAGTGACTTGCCCAAGGTCACACAGCTAGTAAGTGTTAAGTATCTGAGGCCAGATTTGAACTGAGGTCCTCCTGACTCCAGGGCTGGTGCTCTATTCACTGCACCATCCAGCTGCCCCGTCATGGGGTTTTCTTGGCAGAAATACCGGAGTGGTTTGCCTTTTCCTTCTCCAGTAGATTAAAGCAAAAAGAAGTTAAGTGACTTGTCCAGGGTCATATAGCCAGATAAGTGTGTAAGGCTGGATTTGGACTCAGGTCTTTCTGACTCTAAGCCCAGTGCTCTACCCAGTGAGCCACCTAATCATGCCTCTAACATGGTATCATACAAATGTTTGTTAATTGCCTGCTGCGTACAACCTATATGCTAGGCACTAGAGGTACAAAATCAATATTTGTGTCAGGCACTGTTGTAGATGCTGGGGATACAAAGACAAAAAAAGTACAATAGTCCCTTCCCTCAAGGAGCTTACAGTCTTGTCAGAGGAGATGATATTATATATATAAGTATATATGAAATAAATACTTTTAGGAGAAAAGTCACTAGCAGGAGGGGAAATAGGAAAAGGTTCCGTGTAGAAGGTGATGCCTCAGCTAAATCTTTTTTTTTTTTTAAAGCAATTGGGGTTAAGTAACTTGCTCAAGGTTACATGGCCAGTTTTTTTTGTGTGTGTGGGTGTTAAGTATCTGAGGCCAGAACCAATCCCGGATCCTCCCGATTCTGGGGCTGGTGCTCTTACTCACTGCACCACCTAGCTGCCCCCTCACCTAAATCTTCAAGGAAGTGAGGAGGGAATGTAATCCTGGCATGGATGCAAAGACATGGAAGTAGGAGATGGAGTGAGGAAAAGGGAGACAAAACAATCTCTGGGGTCAGACCTCTAGGTTCTAGCATTCTTTATCCTATGTTCTGACACTCTGTGCTCTGTCTTCCAAGGTTCCTTCTAGCTGTGACATGCTGTGACTCTGTTTGGGGGAAGGAAGAACATCAGCCAGGCTGAATGAAACCCAGAGTTAGTCACAAACCTTCATCTTAACTAGGGCTGCCAGGTTCCTATTCAAAGCAAAAAGTCAATATAGGGGCAGTGCAAAGGAAACCAACCTCAAACATTTATTGTAGGGAACGGGGGATACTTTTCAAAGTATCTTCTCATCTGGAATATTGGGTACTGGATCATCCCAGTAATAAACCCAATAAGAGGACAAGTAATGTTCTCAGGTTCACATAAGAAGTTGCTGATGAAGAAAGATACTGAACTTTTCCATTTTTTTTTATGATTTCAGTGATTGATATCAATTTAATTCAGTTCAACATTTATTAAATATCTACTTTATTCAAAATCTTTTCTACCTTCTTAGGGGACATCCAGTCTAACATTTCACTTAGTGTAGGATTCACCTCTATACCATTAGATAGAGTAGCTACCTTCCCCTTGAATACTACCAGTGATGGGAACTTACTTCACTCCCTCTTCCTTATTTCTTTCCCTCTTCCTCTTTCTATCCCTCTTCCCCTCCCTGTTGACTCTCTCACCTTAGGCTAGTTCTGAGGGGTGCAGGGTGGGAGATTTGGGGACTTCTATCTTCATTTACATACCTGGTTTTGCACTTGCAACCATTTGGGGAGTGGTGCAGAACTCTCTGCTTGCCTCAGGCAGCTTGCCTCAGAGGCGATTGAGGACCAAGTTAGGGTAGCTATTCTGCTTCCTTGACAGTGAACTGTGAGTTACAACAGTGCTGGAAAGGTGCCGGGACCTGTAGAACCTTCTGCACGCGGAAGGAAGTTTTCCTCCACTTCTGCAAAGACAACTCCATGTGCTGCGCTTACTCCTTCATGATGAGGAAGCCTGAGCCTGAGCCTGAGAATAGCCAGGCAACCAGGTATCTTGGTCTCACCCATCCTAGCCTAGCCCAGTCCTAGTCCCAGCCCCAGCTCCAGATCCCAATCCTAGCTTTCTTATGCTATTTCATTAAAGCGCCAACCTCTGACTCCTGTGTCCACTCCTCTATTCTGGGGAAGGGAGGGGAAAAAAACATTTATATAGTGCCTATTATGTATGGGAACCACTTTTTGACAAGCATTTGTTCTTCACCACAGTCCTATGAGGTAATGTTATTCTTATCCGCATTTTACAGTTGAGAAAACTGAGGCAAACAGAGGGTTAAGTGACTTGCCCAGGACCACACAAGCTAGTGTCTGAGGCTGTATTTGAACTCAGGACTTCCTGACTCCAAGTCTAGGGTTCTATTCACTGTGCCACCAGCTGCCTCTAACATACCCCATGATGATAGATGGAGGGAGAATGGGTTCAGAGGCTGTATTGTTTGGGGTTCTTG